>NC_059081.1:20381376-20697376 GCF_020497125.1 Mauremys mutica | reverse complement strand
CTTTAATACTGGGGGTCTCCCAAGTTTTGACTGCCCATAGACTTTCTGTGCAGCTTAGTACTCCAGCTTTGTCAGCCCTTCTCCCAACCCTTTGCAAGTGGACTACTCTTTATTGTCTTCAGCTGAAGATATGTCTACCCTGCACACTTCTTTCGGCGGCATGTAGAATACATATCCACGTAGTCCCCTTAGTGTGAGTATAAATAGCAGTGTAGCCAGTAAGGGATGACTTAGGTGAGTAAAGACACACCTGAAGGATGTAGGTAGATATGTACCTACATGCTCTCTAACTGCCTAAGCCATGCCTCCTGTCAACACAGTTGTTGTTAGCAGTCTTGTGTCCTGCTGCTTCTCCGCAGCTGGAGCCTTCCCCTGCTACAGGGAAAGACTCCAGCAGTAGGGAGGCAGCAAGGAAAGACTCTGCCAGCTCCCCACTGCTGGAGTCTCCCCTGTCATAGTGAAAGACTCCTGCAGAGGGAAAGGCTCTGCCAACTCCCATCTGTTGGGAGCCTTTCTCCTCTGCAGGGAGAGGCTCTGGCAGGGGGAGGTAGCTGGGAAAGGCTCAGCCTTTCCCTACTGCCTGCCCCTTGTCAGAGTCTTTCCTCACCTCAGTGAAAGGCTTCAGCAATGGGGAGCTGCTGAAGCTTTTCCCAGCTGTCTCCCCCAGCCTGCTTTTCACTGCAGAATTTAGTTAGAAATATCCTACGTGCCACCACCAGTGGTGTGTAGTGTAGACATAGCCTGAATCACAGAGAAGCAGATAAGGGTCTCCAATATATTCTCCTACGACACCTTCATGTGATCTTTGTTGATGACCAAGAGAGTCTAGGGATTCTTCCTGGTCCAGCTATTACAGATACCTTATATTCCTTGGTACCTACCCGTGGCCTTTGGGCTGTTACCTTGTAATATCCAAGCATGTCCCTTTTGGAACATATGCAGTACATACAAACCAGAAAGTCCACCTCTGTATCAACCTTGGAGGAAAATCTTCAGCTACAGCCTCTCAAGCTACATCTCTGTTGTTGACTCCGTAAAAGGATATCCATTCTGGGGAAGCTTCTGAAGGGGGTGCACCACGTCTGCAGTTTGAGGAACATCAACAACCATTTCATTCTCATGCCCAAATGTGGCAGTGGTTTCCTCGACCCCATCTCATGTGGGCTATTTTAAATATTTTCAAGATTTGATCAAGAAATGTGGAAGAGTCTTTAGATATTCTCCTTGAAGAGGTTCAAAAATCCTCACATAAACTTATCAATGTTTCATTCAACTATGCAAGGGACAGTAAACTTTCCCGGTTCTCATGGAACTGTCAGGAATGGAACTGCCATGAACCTGCCAGGAATTTATGGAAGACACAGACTGCTCCAGTCCCCACATCAAAGACATTGAACAAGAAATATCATGTCCCATCTGCAGGAGCCGAATTTATCTATACACACCTGATACTGGGCTGCTTAGTAGTTGTTGCAGCTATTGAGAAATTAAAAGAGCAACACAAAATGACTTCAAAAGAATACAAAAAAAGTGTCTAGATTTATCTGACTGCAAAACTTATTCTTCAATGAGTCTCCATTTTAGGATTTCAAACTATTGGACCTTACTAGCCTGTTACGAGTTTATGAACTATGACAAGTTTTCTTTTTTTGTGGACAAACTACCTCCAAAGAAGAGAGAGGATTTGTTAACTTTAATTTCAAAGAGAGGACTAATCATGAGAACATCTAGCCAAGAGTCTCTTGAAGTGATTGACTCCACTTTTAGATTTATGGCCACATTGGTAGTCATGTGAAGGACATTCTGGCTTTAAACATCTGGGTTTCCACATGAAGTTCAGTCAGTGGCTGATGAACTAGCTTTTGAGAGCCTGGACCTTTTTAGCCTGAAAACTGATGATGTCTTTCACATCTGAAGGAATCATAGGCTACATTGTGATCTCTTAAAGTATTCATACCTGGCCCTAAAGAAAACAGAGTAAGCTTCATACTTGTTCAAGACAGAGATATACGCTGGGTTCAAAGAGTTGCAGAGCCTCCAAGAAAGAGGCATCATTTTCGAAAGAAGAGACTTCTGCCTCAGCATCCTTTACACATCAGACTACATTGGCTTTGAAACAACCATTTTGGTGGGTAGGTCAAAAGTAGCAATACCATTTTTCAGGATCCAGACCCTGGCATCTGTTACTTCAGAAATTAAATATGGGCTTCAATTACATCAGACTGCTAGGTATTAGAAATAGAATCAGTCATGTTCACAGAGCCTGTGTTGCAGTCCTTCTTCATATGCAGAGTCAATCAGTTAAAATCATGACAGACAACACAGCTGTCATGTTCTATATAAATAGACAGTGAAAGGCAATATCATTCCTGTTGTGTCAGGTGGTAATTCAAATATGGAATTGGTGTATCCATCATCAGCTATCCCTCACTATGATTCACTAAGAAAACATCTTAGCTGAAAAGATAAATTTGCTTCTTTTGTCTATTGTGAATGGAAGTAAAGGACTCTGTCATACAGAATATCTTTAAGGAATTGGGTTACCCATCAACAGACCTCTTTGTAACGGACAAAATCAGCATGTCGAAACTTCTACTCGGGGAGATCTAGGATCTCTTTCAGATACATTTGTAACTTCCTGGTCAATAAGTCTCCTCTATATGTACCCTCTAATTCCCTTAATCTCCAGAGTGCTAAGAAAGATCAGGCAGGATGTGGCCTCGGTCATCTTAATTTCTCGTACCCACCAAAGACATTTTTGGTACCTGGAATTGATTCTGCTGTCAGTTCAGCCCTCAAGGGCCTTACTTCTTCTATCAGCTTTATTAATGCAAGACAAGGGCAGAATACTTCAATCTCTCAACCTCACCCAGCTACTGGATGGATGTTGTTCCTAGAGCCATTGTGTTCCACAACCGTTCAAAATGTATTCATCTACTGTCTGACAAACTTATGTGACACAGTGGAAAAAGTGTATATGTTGACATGAACAAAGCCATTTCAATTCCTGTGATACCCAAATCCCTATTATTTTAGATTATTTATTTTTCTCTGAAGAATGCAGGGTTGTCTATTCATTCTGTTAGGGTTCACTTAGCTGCTAACTGTGCACATACATCATCTAGCTGTCAGAAGATGTTCTATTTTTTAACATCCTCATATAACTGATTTTTTGAGGGGACTTACTAGTGTCTGTACACATTAAGGAGCCACCTACCCAATGGGACCTCATTGTACTTCTGTCTGTTCTTCTTTTGAACCTATAGCAACCTGTTCCTTGCTGCATTACTTGATGCTTTTTAATCACAGTCATGTCAGCCAGAAGAACTGGAGAACGTCAAGCGCTCATGGCTGACCTACCGTATTCAGTTTTCCATTCAAATAAAATATCTCTCAGATCCATTCCATCCAAAGGTGGTCATGGACTTCCACTTGAATTAAATAATACATGTACCTATTTTATTTGCCTTTTATTTGCAAAGAACTAAAACTTTCTGAACGTTCCCAGGATTGTTTATAGCAATTGCTGAGAGAATGAAGGGTCGTCCAGTTTCAACCTTAAAACTATCTAAATAGATTTTGGGTTGTATTAAAGCCCATTATTATATAGCTAGTCTAGAACCCCCAGATCAGATTATGGTTCATTCTACTAGGGCTTGGACAGAATGTGCAGCACCCCTGTGAACTATTCCAGTTATAAACATCTGTAAGGTTGCCACTTGGGGGAGTTCATACTTTAATGAAGCAGTATTCCATCATAGAAGCATTGATATCAGATACGCTTTTTGGCAGAGCTGTATATAGTCTCTCTTTAGGTAGACTCTTAGCATTCACTTCCTTAGATCATTGCTTCTGAGTTACCAAGAGTGGAATGAATCTAGATCAATTGATCGATCTATCAACAAACACTGGAAGAAAAATTACTTACCTGTATCTTGTTTGTGTGTGTGTGTGTGTGTGTGTATGTTCGAGTGGAAGGCAGACAGGTCATGGAATATTTATATAAATATTCCATGACCTGTCTGCCTTCCACTCGGGTGGGGAATCCTACATTTTTGACAGGGTTACTGGCCTAGTGGATGGGAGTAAGCTGTAGATGTGATATACCTTGAGTTTAGTAAGGCTTTTGACAAAGTCTCACATGATATTCTCACAAGCAAACTAGGGAAATGTGATCTAGATGAAATTACGATTTGGTGGTTGCATAACTGATTTAAAGATCATGCTCAAAGAGTAGTTATCAGTGGTTCACTGTTGAGGAAGTATATAGTGAGGTCCCAAAGGGTTCTGTCCTCAGTCCAGTACTATTCAATATTTTCATTAACAACTTGGATAATGAAGTAGAGAGTATGCCTATACAGTTTACAGGTGACATGATGCTGGGAAGAAGTGCAAACACTTTGGAGGACAGATTAAAATTTAAAATTACCTTGACAAATTAGAGAATTGGTCTGAAATCAACAAGATGAAATTCAACAAAGGCAAGTGTAAAGTGCTACACTTGGAAAGGAAAAATTAAATACAAAGCTGGGTGACCAGGTGTCCCAATTTTATAGGGACAGTCCCAATTTTTGAGTCTTTTTCTTATATAGGCTCCTATTACCCTCCACTCCCATCCTGATTTTTCACACTTACTGGCTGGTTACCCTAGCTACAGGTGGTAGTAGTGCTAAAAAGGATCTGGGAGTTAAAGTGATTCATAAATAGAATATAATTCAACCATGTAAAATCGCTGCAGTAAAGGCTAATATTCTGCAGTGTATGAACAGGAGTGTCATGTGTAAGACGGGAATTAATTGTGTGCTTTACTCAGCACTGGTTAGGCTTCAGTTGGACGATTGTATCTAATTCTGAGTGCCACAGTTCAGAAAAGATGTGGACAAATTGAAGAGAGTCCAGAGGAGAGCACAAGAATGATAAAAGATTTAGAATACCTGCGAGGAAAAGTTAAAAAAAACAACTGTGCATGCATAGTGTTGAGAAAAGAAGACTGAGGGGGGACTTGACAACTGCCTTTAAATACACTATGGGCTGTTATAAATAGAATGATGGTCAATTGTTCTCCATGTCTACTGAAGGGAGGACAAGTAGTTTTCAACTTTATCTGTAACAAGGGGATTTAAGTTAGATATTTGGAATAACTTTCTAATTATAAGGATGTTTAAGCACTGGGATAGGCTTCCAACACATGTTGTGGAATCCCTGTCATTGGAGATTTTTAAGAACAGGTCAGACAAACACCTGTCAGAGATCATTTAGGTTTACTTGATCCAAGGCTGTGAACTAGACTAGATGATCTCTCGAGGTCCCTTCCAGCCCTACATTTCTGTGATTCTCTGACATCTGGATTCTGTGGAAGAGAAGGAACTGCAGAAGAGGAGGCAGTTAGGCCTCTCTGTTCTCTATTCCCTTGATAAAGAGTACAAGAGCACTCAGGGCAAATGTACACCATAAGTGGAATATATATATATAGTCAATGTGATGTAGCCTATAGGACTAACCTGCTAGCTTGCATATATATATATATATATATATAATCTTTTCTTACAGTTTAATATTTGATTTATTATAATAGGTTTATACATTTATATTAAAGTAAGTTTGGCTGTAATGCAAGAGACCTACTGACAATATTCTGTATGTTAAGCTAAGGCAAAGTTAGCATATCTATATTAAGACCTTTTACTTAGAAAGCAAAGTTGATCTATATCTCGTTACCTAAATAGATGAGTACTCATGCCTATGTCCATGACCTTTTATTTAGACCAATAGACAATGGAAAATGGCATAGGGGGGTTTTCAATGTTGTACCCACAGACTTAACAAGAACACCACAAGAGACAGATGTGCGTACATACCTGTCATCAATACGCACATACGTATTAGGCTATGGGGTAAGTGTACCCTAACATTTCTCTGGGTGAGGAATGAAATTTGGGCATAAAAGGAAGGATTTCCGGCATTTGCCCTATAAAAAGAGGTGACCCACCTCAATAGAGGGCTCCAGTTCTCACTTTCCTCCATCTCCATTCTCACTTTACTCTGTTCTCACTTACTTCCTCCACTCTATCTATTCTATCTATCTACGATGACTGCTACTATTAGTAGGCTATACTTGTTCTTCTTAAACTTTAAGTTTCAAAGGAACTAGGCTAAACTTGGTTTCCCTAAGTTTTATTCTTAGTTTGTTTATTAGGTTTTGATTTAAGTTTAAGTTAGTCAAGTAAACCCTAGTCAGCTTTGATAGCTCTTAGCATTTTCTAGCACTGCATCCCTCACTCAAGAATTGAGAAACCTGAACCGCAAGGCTGTTCCTGTGTCTCTTACCACCAGGTTATCAAGGAAGGGTGTGAGTATATTAACAAAAGTTTTGTTGCATATAATACTATATTATCATATGTATCTTTTGAATAGCAGTAATGCAATTGTAACTTTGTAACTCTGGGTATTTTACCATTTACTTACTATTATTAATTTTAACAAAAAGTCTTTAAGGCTATATCTGTCTCAGTGTGAGCTTCCTGTCATACCCTCGAGGGTCCTTTATAAATTCTGTGGAGCCTGATTCAGGACAAGAACGTTTATCTTCTGCTCAAACAGATTGGCAACCCTAAAACCCATACTAATTAATATTGATGATAATTATTAATAATATTATTAAAATCAAATCAAATAAAATTAATAAATTCCCATATTATCCAAATTAATATTATCATTACACCCTAAATCAGGCTACAGTGAAGAACTCCATTTACTATACAGGTGAGTAACTTTTCAAAGAAGCAGCTTTAAAGGTAAAAGGATTTAAACTTTTATATATTACGTGACATTCAAATGAAAATTGTTTTCTTGAAATAAAAAAACCCTCTAAAATCAAAGATATTGATGTAAAATTTACATTTTTTAATTTTTTTATAAAAATATCACATACATATATCTCTGTGTCTGAAATAACTCTGAAGGAGCAATTTCAAAATCCTTTGAGAGCAAAGGCCAATAGAAAAAAAGAATCCAGTTATTTGGGTTGCTGTTTTCAGCTAGGGTGACTAAATCACTGTAAACTGAAAGAGAGTTTCTAGAATCATCCAGTTTCTATAAAATTATTGTGTGCCCCTGTGTAAAGGTTTGGAAGGTTGTGAACTATAAAGTTGGGAATGTTCAGGCATTAGGAAATAAAAATGTTCCGTCCCTTTGTCCATATGAATAAAATCTGCTGTCCAAAACAGGACAATTTTAAAGTGATCTTGTCAAGTAATAAAGAACTTAATCTTTTTTATTTGTAGTGTTGTTGTAGCTATGTTGGGCCCAGTATATGAGAGAGACAATGTGGATAATATTTTTTATCGGACCAACCTCTGTTGGTGAAAGAGACAAGTGCTCTGTGGAGTCCTCAGTCTTGTCTCTTTCACCGCTAACATTTGGTCTAAGAAAAGATATTACCTCACCCACTTTGTGTCTCCTAATATTTATTGAACATATCCATAGTAATGGTTGAAGTAGATTATCTTGCAGCCTACATCTACAGTTAAAGTTGGAGAAGTCTTTAATTGCCACAAATGTTATATACAATTAAAAAAAGTAGTCTACTATGTGCATCAGATTTGCCTGTTGATTTTAGATTCTGGTGCAAAAGCATTTACAAGTGCTACTTCAGTGACCAGAACAAAGGCTTGAAGATAAGCTAAAATATTTGAATGATCACACTACACAGTGTTTAAAAAGGCTCGGCTATTTCCAGGGATGGAGAAATAGAATGGTTCTCTATTACGTTGTTTCGATTATGTTTTAGTGTTATAGACTTAAATGAGTAGAATTTTGAAGATTAGAGAAAATACGATATATTAGGAGAGGGGCTATTCAGGGCACAGAAGAATAGAAGCATATTCTCTGCACAACTTAAGCCCTACATGAAGAGATTCAATGGTACATAGGTTGTTGTGCAGGCCATTTAAACTGAGTTGAGTTTCATCTATAGGGTTCAGATCTAGGCTGTGGCACTCCACAATCCTTGGGCTGGCTTGAGGCCATTTTAGCCACTGGCACAACTTAAAAGGACACACATGGGTACTCTGTGTTGTCCTGGATACAAGGGCCCCAAAGTACCATTACTCCAAACAGGAGCACACTAGCTATGCCCTGTTCCCCTTTCACAGTTCTAATGTCCCCAACTCTAAGAATTGTGAAGGGGCAGTGTAGAGACAGCAACACCAGCTTTGTACTGCCAGGAGAATCCTGAGTTGGTTGTTTGTCAGCTTCAGACAACTGTGGGTCTGAAGACCTGGAGCACAGTATGTCCAGCCAACCAAAGCAAGTAGTGCAAGAAAAACTTTTTAAAAAATCCTGTGATGAAGAGATTTGTAGTCCAAATATGTTTTAGATATATTTGATTAAGTCCCACAGAAGCATCCAAAGAATCATATCTTTCGAGGTCAACCCATCTCTAGTCCATAGACCATAAACTATTTTACTGGGATACTCAATTACTTCTGCCCTCAAAATTCCTTCCTGATAGTTTGCATATAATCCAGCAGTTCTAACTTGCTAAAAAGCTTCTAGTTCCTAATTTCAGCCAATTACGTTATTTGGGATCTGCATGATATTGCAAGACAACTTACTTACCATTAGGACATTTCCACCTCTTTGCAAAAAGTGTGTACTTCTATGCATGCCTGCCTTGAAGTATTGGCATCACTGTCACAATGAAGAGGGATATGTCCCACTGTACTCTTGAGAGAGGGGGGAATGGAGCATTGCCAAGGAACAGCTATCCGGAGAGTGGAAAATCCTTGTCTTTTCAGTGTTCCATAATGATAGGAAATTTTAAAAAACAAGTTTATTCTAAAAGGAATATTTTTTGTTTGACGAGGAAGATGTCAACAAAACAAAACAAAAAGTATCCCCAAAAACTAAATCCAATCCAGTGGCATTCCAGGTTCAGTCTGCAGTTGCTGTTTGGGATTCCCCATTCTCCCTCTGTGACAGAATGTACATTCCATCATCTTTGATAAATAAATCTACTTCTTAAAAAATATCAAACTTTTTTATTATTGTATAACTTTTTTCCACAGAGCTTCACAGTGGATCCTGTATTCTTCTCTTAAACATTTTGAAACGTACACAAACCAGTTTGGTTGTTAATTTTTTTTTAATTGATTAACTCAGGGTTCTCAAACTGGGGGTCAGGCCCCTCAGGGGTCATAAGGTTATTATATAGGGGGTTGCAAGCTGTCAGCCATCGCCGCAAACCCCGCGTTGCCGCCTGCATTTATAATGGCAATAAATATATTAAGAAGTGTTTTTAATTTATAAGTGGGGGTCGCACTCAGAGGCTTGTTGTGCGAAAGGGGTCACCAGTACAAAAGTTTGTATTAACTTTGTGCATCTTAACTCTTCTAGGTAGTACATAACACAGCTGTTCCCAATGCACTAGCTGTTGACTGGATTGGAAAGAATCTCTATTGGTCTGATGCAGAAAAAAGGATTATCGAAGTATCAAAACTCAATGGCTTATACCCCACTGTTCTTGTGAAAAAAAGGGTGAAGTTTCCTAGAGATCTATCTTTAGATCCTCAAGCTGGGTATGGAACAATAGTTTAATATAAAATCAGAACTAGATAATGAATTATCATTAAAGTCCTCAAATATATTTTTCCCCAGCACAAAGCTATCACTATCTTAGTAGGTTTATTGTATATGAGCAAGCTAAAATACACAAAAGATGTTAACTGTGTCTTCATATGTTATAAAAAGCAATAGCCATGGAGATTAATGAGGGTTATAGAAAAAATCACTGTTGTTGTATCATAACACATCTTGTTACAAGATAATTTGTGTGGTATTTGTGTGGATCATATGGTATTTGTGTCATGTTAAATATGAAACATTAAGCATGGTCACATTTTATTTAGTGTATCTACTGCAGTGAGTTAATGATAGCTACTCTTTTCTACATTTGCTGTTATCCAAATTAATAGTGGGCAGTGAAATGCCACGTGTCTTTAAAAAACACTCTTCAGATTTCTTCTGCATAAGTAGTGCAAGAATGAAAAATGTTTAATAATGTTCCTGACTTAAATAGTTTTCACCATTATTTTAATATGTGCAATATGGTGAATTTTTTTAAATACAAACAGTAGTAGTTGACCTGAGTTGGCCTTTGGTGGCATTCAAAAATGGCACTTCTCGGTGTTCACTATTAGCTTCTCTGTAATTTTAGCTCTCATGGAAAATGTACAAACAAAAAGAGTGTGTAAACAGATCCAGTGCTGCCTTGCTTGAACCTACAGAAGAGTCAGATAGAAACAATAGTTCTGAAACATAGGAACTGCCCCATCATTTAAATAACTTGTTATCCTGAAGCATACAGATAACAATTTAAATGTCAACATTGTTAAATATTTCATCTACATTCAGTTTGAATATCACCATTATTTTTTTCTTCTCAATCTAAATCTTTACTGAACCAGAGTCATAGGAATAATGGGCACTGACTAACTCACAGCTAGAGAGTTGTTTTTTTAAAAGTGCACTGTCTGTCAAAAATCACTGACCATTTGAGAATTGATATACACCCAGATATCTTTGTAGCAGGCAAAATTACTGACTAAAAATCAATGAAGTAAATAATTTTGCTCACAACAAACACAACTTCATCAGATATTTGACTGTAAGCTTTCCAGTGCTGAGGCTTTATTGTCATACCTATCTATAAAGCACCAACTCATTGCTGGCAATAACCTACTACTACTAATAGTAGTAGTAGTAGTAGTAGTAGTAGTAGTAATAATAATAATAATAATAAATAAATAAACTTCCCACTTTTCCCAGCTAATAGCAAAAGAAAATGTTAATTTCTAAGTGAGACATTGCAATGTACCAACAACTTGCTGGTGCTTCCTGTTTATGAGGTGATAACTGTAACCTCACAACATTTACTGCCTGGGTTTATTTAGCTTGGTGTACAGTTGTTTACTCATAAACAGGAAGCACACTCTCTAGTCACCAATAAATATATGTATAAACAATGGCCACTAACAGATCAGTGTTAATGTAGTTGAAAAAGGCGTAAAAAGTCTGTTTGCTTGTTTCCCGTAATACAGTTTCAGCTCTTAAAATGGCTGTTTACAGTGTAGATCATTTTTAACAGGAATATCACTTAGGGTTATTTGATAAAAATAATGTCATGAAGTAACTGAACTCTTCTTCAGATAAATAAAATTTGCAAGTAGCATTGACTGCTTCATCTGAAATCATGGACTAGAGAAAGCTTGCTTTGTTTCCTTTTCAGGTGTGAATTAAATATGTAATGCTCACTTTATCGTGGAGTATTAAGACATTTCTGCTTAAGAAGGATAAATAAAGCTCTCATAGTGTCTTAGTAGAAATAAATTAATTATTCTTTTCTATCTTTATTTCCTAAGGCTCCAATAATCTCAAATGCCACTGACAGAAGGAAGCTAATGGGGTGGGGGCTACCAAAGGAGCAAGAGCAATATACTTTCCTTGAGGATGATCATGATGATACCATCTAGCTCCTATATAGTGATCCCAAACAATTTTCTCTGTCCACGTCTGCAGCATCAGCATTCATAGTTGGAAAGGGGCTTTTGCTGGGAGTGCTGGGTCCAGGAGATGGCCAGTTTTCATAGCATTATCCCTCTTCAGACCTACTTGGATATAGTAGTGCAAGATAACGCTGATCCTGTTGGCAGTATATTATGTTTCTTACCCATCCATTTTGGATAAGAATGATTTAGCAGTGGCTGGTGTGAGTCCTTGTCAGCATGATGTGCAAGGAAAAGGGAACCCAATGGAGCAGTGTTGAGACACTGGTCTTCTTTACAAAAGCCCCAATATTTTCAGGATCACCTGATTGATTTCCCTGTCTGTCTTTGGCCAAGACCTATTCTTTTTTTTCCTGATGATACAAGCCCCAGACACATCTATCAGAACAACCTGTAAAAAGTAAGCAAGTTCAAACTTAGGTTCCTGACCCCAGCTTAGAGTTTTTGGCACTTAGAGGATGATTTGGCTGAATAATTTCTGAGGGAGGAATGGCCACAATAGAAATTAATAACATAATAAATCTTTTTGAGGTGCTGGATATAGAAAACCATCACCAAAATCATTCAGGTTATTTTTTGGTTGGTTGGTTGGTTGGTTGGGTTTTGGGGTGTGTGTTTTTCTCCCAAATTTCAAGTTCATTGAGTTGTTATTGTGTGATTGAAATGGTATTAGATGAGTCCAGTTCATCCTTTCAGGTAACATGCCAAAAATCATGGTCCATCTATATAGTGGGAATATAAAAAATGTTACCACAGTTTTCATAAGAGAAGGTTTTCCACTGCAGTCTGTGGCCAAAATTCCCCATCCACCTTACACTGCTGTGCAGTGTGCTTTGGGCCAATGTTCTGTTTCCTTCTTTCACACGGTACCTGAAACTGCATTTCAGTAGCTTTCTTGCACATGTAGATTTTGCACCTGTACCTTTGAGTTGAAAGTCCCCATAGAAACATACCCGCTGCTATATTTTCAACACTTGCTGTTTCCAGAAACAGAGACAAAAATGTAAAATTAAAAAATATTTTCTCCATTGAAAGAAATAATTCCAAACATGTAGAACTGATTGAGGGGAAAAAAACAAGAAACAAAATTTTCCCCATATCTCAGACATTCTAGTAAGCTTTTTGGTTGATTTAAAAATTAGGAAGAAATGTTGTGAAAATAGAATGCAATATTAATTAAGGTTTTCCCTAATGTAAAATTTGAAAAACGTCACCCAGCTCTACTAATGGAGCACTATCTCCTCAATTATGCCAGAGCAAGCCTAAATACAAATGAGGAGGAGAATAAGGCAAAAAATACTTTCTCAGGTACAGGCAAAACTGTTTTCCTTGGATCTGGGGATGTCAGGGGCCAGATTGCCTTCGAGCACAAGTTAATGAGACCTGAGAGCTTCTCTGTCATGCACTGGCTTGTAAAGGTCACCTAGGAGATATTCCACCAATGAGGATCACAGGTGCATAGGGCACTCTTGCTGTTGCCCCCAAAATACCTATTCCTCAGGGCCGCATAGAGGTTTTTGGTGCCTCTGGCAAAATCTGACACTGAAGCCCCCATTTTACCAGATTTTCTCAGTTTACTAGTAGAACAACGGTGTTTGTTTTATTTCCCCCCTAACTGACATTCATACAAATTAAGGTTAGGCTACAAGAATCTAGCTGGGTTATTCTTCCTCTCAGAAATTATTACCCGTATTAAATATTCTGCAGACCAAATTCTGTCATCAATTTAATCTATACAGCCTCATTGTGTACAGATTCTGGTCTCAATTACTCATGCGTTTGTCTTTAAAATCTGCTCTGAGTTACACTAGTGTAATCTGGAATAACTTCATTGACTTCAATGAAGTTACTCTGGATTTAATTACTGGTACTACAGAATGTAGAAATTGCCCTTTTGTCTTCAAATGATGTCTTTCCTCTGTTACACCTGGGTAATCTTACTAGTCTTCTGTGGGAATACACAGGAGCAACTGAGGGCATAAAGTGGCCTCCAGAATCTTACCAGTGATGATGCAAGAGAAGGAAATAAGGCATCCTGGTAACATTTTCAAAAATAACAAGTGATTTAAGAGCCTAAGGGCTTGTCTACATGGTGGAGTAATGAACCTTACAAGGGTGTAATGTCTGAAGTGGACCAAAGTGTTACACATTAATTTGTCTGTGTAGACCCTGCTGTTGTGTGCTAAAGGTTCCCTAGTATGTATTCATTAAAACCCATTAGGAAGCTTCAGTGCACGTGAGTGAGCTTTAGAAATTACACCCCCATAGTGTGCACTGCTGCTCTGTGTAGACAAGCCATTAGTTTCATTGACATTCAATGAGATGATGGTATGTCTACACTTCGATCTAGGGGTGTGATTACCAACTTGAGGAAACATACTCACTGCGCTGGTTCTCATTGAGCTATCATGATAAAGTAAAGCTGCAGTAGGGTGAGTGGGGCTGGACACCTTGAGTATGTGCCAATCTGGACCATAGGTATGTACTTGAGGCAGCTAACTCCTCCTGCCACTTGCACTGCTGTTGCAGCTATGCTCTATTTTTAGAGCACTAGCTCAATCAGAGCAAGTATGGCTATGTCTCTTTGAGCTGGGAATCATCCCCCACACCAGCTTGAAGCGTAGACATATCCTTACTCTCTTGAAGACTACAGTCATAAAGAAATTTGGGCTCTCTCTCTCTGGCCCAGTGTTTCTTTCATTTTCCACAGTGAAACAGGTTCATCATGGGTCCAGAGAGAGCAAGACAGCAAGCACGAGAATGAATTTGTAGCCTGTTGGTTAGAGCACTGGGACATGGAAGACCCACTTTCTCTGCTCCAGTGACTTCTTAAAATTATTTATCAACAGTGGAACAGATTCAATAGGAGACACTCTGGAAACGCCACATCAGAATATCCCATAGCCCAGTGGCTAGGGCTCTCACCTAGGAAGTGTCAGAGCCAAGTTCAGAATCGTAGATGCTTAGGGAACTTTTATTGCAAAAATTTAGGCACAGAGAGAGTTTAGGTGCAGCTGAGTAGCAGTTTTCTGAATTTTGTGTTTTCTGAATCCCACTGGGGCCTGATTCTGGGATTTAGGCACCTAAAGTGTCAGATGCCTAAGTCCTTTAGTGAATCTTGCTCTGAGTGCTGAAGTGCAATAATATGAAAATGAATTATAAATTTAGTAAATTTACTCTGAAAATCACTGAAGACCTGTAAATACAGAATCCCATGCCTGTTTCACAGTCACTCTTCAAAGTCAAACCAGACATTTACATCTCTATTTGTTTGGCGCTGGGTTTTCAGCACTGATTTCTTGTGATGTTTTAAGAAGGTTGTGCTGTAAAACCAAACTGTTTAAAAATATGGAAGTCAAAAATACAAATCAATATATAGAAAGTAACTCTGATTATGTGCAGAAGAGATAGCACATATGAAGAGAGAGACTACACTAAGTTTGGTGCTGTATGATCTATTTATATCCAGAGATGTGACAATAGAAAAACAATTATAAACATAGTTCATCTTATGGGAATGGATGAGAACACTTATCCTTGTATAGAGAGGATGTTTTTGTCTGTGTGTGAAAGACAGAGAAGTGAAGGAGGAGGAATTTACATCACAACTTGTGTAACTTCTAATTAGAGTAGGAAGAAGAGGATTCTCTGTGTCTCTCTTTCATACGCCAACAAAAAAAGGCTTCTGAGCAAGGATAGCTTTTCTCATCCATCTGAACAAGCTTTAGCTATGCTTGTAACTCATTTTTTTCCTGTAATGTAATGATAATGTGCTCCACTAATTTCCTAGCAGGCAATGTTCCCATAATTTTCCCTTGTGACCATGTGTATCACTACCCACAACATGCTTACTTCCCAAAAGCCTTGGGGACAGGATACCTGAGCCCATTTTCAGTCTCTTATGGAAAAGCCCACCCTACCCAAGTTAATATAGGTGTATTCATACTAAAAGATGAGCCAGATAAACTGAAATAATCAACCTTTCCTGCTTTCCCCCAAATCATTCTTAGATAATGACCCATCTGATAATTGAGATGTAAAGGTCAGGTGTTTGCTGCCTACAGAAGAGAATTGACAGCTACATATGCCATGAGGTTGAAATAAGTAACCAATACAATAGACCCCCTGTACTCAAGTCCCCGTTTTAGAGTCCACAGTCTTATAACTACATTTTTTTTCTAACCTCTATGTGGATCAATAGCTAATGAAAGATAAATTATATTAGTACACCAACAAAACATCTCCTTACAAATATTTTTAAATGTAACACATGCCAGGCATCCTAGCTGAGTATTCACAATCAACAGAAAAAGAAAGGAAAAAGAGAATCCCCACCCAATGTGATATTCCCTCATTTTCAGCCAATTTAGAAACATACATTCCTCCATCAATACTCTCGCCTCTTTTAATCTTGGCAAGTGTGCCATCATTACTATGTTCTGGAGTTTGCCCATTATGAAAGAATGTCATTTTATCATAATGCTGTGATCAGTGAAATTAGTGTATAAAATATAAAAAAAATGGCATGGTAATACAGTATTATGATATTTTACCTACCTGAAATTCTTTCAACAGTAACATTGTTGCAGGACCTGAGATTTTAGCTTAGCAAAATCATGATGATACTTCAGAATTTAAGGGTGGCAGTCCTAAATCAAACTAGACATATATAGCCCGTTTTGAGCTTTTTCTTTAATGGTTTAAGTACAGCTACAAAACTGCATCAATATCTCTAACATGGCGACTCATACACTTAAATACTATACTTCAAGCTATGAAATTGTAAAATTTTCTTTGAAAAAAAACTTCTCAAAAGAGCTAACTTGGAGGATGAAAGCACTATGGAATAATTCCTGGATAGTACTTAAAACCAACCAAATTTTTTTAAAACATTAGCTGCTATATGTTAGTGCCTTTGCAGCTGTAAATAAAAAAATTATTGATTTTGTTTTCCTAGATATTTGTACTGGATTGATTGCTGTGAGTATCCTCACATTGGCCGTGTTGGAATGGATGGCACCAATCAAACTGTTGTCATAGAAACACAGATCTCCAGACCTATGGCTCTTACAATAGATTATGTCAACAGTAGACTCTACTGGGCTGATGAAAACCATATTGAGTTTGCTGACATGGATGGATTTCATAGACATAAAGGTTGGTCAAACAGCTGTAAACATTCAATTTTTGACATTTCTTATTTTTAATTAAAGGTGTGTTATATTGGGAAAAAAAGTTTGTATCCTAAATGTGAAGAATATTGTGCATTGCAAGATGACAAAGCTACATATTTTGCTTTTTTGTAAGTATTTTAAGAAGCAGAATGAGAATTTGTTTGCATCATTAAACAGAATACTAAAGGATACTTCCTGATAAGAAAACAGTATTCTTCCCCCTTCTATATTAATCAAATTTAGACAAGATCAAAGAGGTAAATTTCTATTTTTGTATTTCTTCATTATTTCCTCTTTTTTTTGCCAACACGTATATTTTGCTACTCCTCATGAACACTGAATTTGTTGTAGATGTTGTCTGCCAACATGAATCCTGCAGGGCAAAATCCCTACTCTTGCCAATCTTCTGTATTCCTTGCAGGGCTTATTAAAGCCTCTTTGGCATTCTTTTAATACATGCAAATATGCAGCAATTCATATCTGTGAAAAATGCCTTTTATCAAAAGAAAGCAAAAATTTTAAATAGGGACTGAGTTTTCTTAATAGTCCAAATACATTATTCAATAGTAAGGTTTTTTTTCTTGGTTGAACTAAGCAGTAGTTTTATAATGTGTTTTATTTATTAGCATAGAAATGTTACCCTAAAAGCTGCTGTTGTCACAAATGGTTTGCTGCCTTTTGGTATACATAATTACATAGCCTCTAGGAAGAAAATTATTGAGGAAAGGCAGTATTTTTCCACTGTTAAAGATAACATTTAGTTTCTATAATAAAGCCTGATTCTGCCCAAACCTTACTCTAAAATCTTCAAACATGAAATACTGGCCTAAAAAAGTGATAGGTTAGCTCTAGAGCTCAGTGTGACAGACTGAATGTGTCTATTAATAAAATAATATTTAATAACAAAGAGAGTTGAGGGATGAAAATAAGCTTTAGCAAAACTCCACCCAGTCAGGTAAAACTACTTTCCTCAATGAGTAATGGATATAGCCAATCAGAAAGTACTCTACTTGCCAGGCACAACTAAGAGTCACTGAACAACATTCTTTTGGATATAGGTTGTTAAGCTTTTGAGAGGCAGCTATCAAAGATGGTTGTATCCTCTATTGTATGTATAGGTATGTATGTATAGGTAACTGGGGAAACCTAGATGATGGGAGATGGGTTCAGATAGGTCATACCCAAAATGAGGGGTGGAGGGGAGGGAAAACTTAGAAGATTGCAAAGGGAGGGCTCTCTCTCTGTCCCCCTTGGAACAGCGTGAAGGTTAGAGCATAAAAGTACTTTTTGGAACCTTCAAGCATTTCTTTCCTTTCTGTAACTTAAACTGAGATTGCCTTGTCTAGTTTATCTTATGTAAAGTGTAAATTTAGGTATGTTACGCAAACCATTTATTTTTCTCTTTTTATCCATTTTCTCTCTGTGTTTCTAAATCTGTGGTTGTGTGTGCAGAAAGTTCACCCCAAGGAGAAAAGGTACCTGTTATCCTCGATAGAGGCACAGGAGACAAAAGAGGTTTTGGCACATAACCCCTACAGTTTTATTTTGGTTAATAAGGCATGGGCAAAAGGGGCCTGTGCTACATGACATATGTTCCATAGGCTGTGGTGGTCAAAGACCCAAGGAGATACCAGCAGGACCAAGGAAGAGATGAGAGTTGGTGGTGGTATCAAGTAACGCTGAGAGTAGAATTTTTCTTCCAAAATTAAAGAAAATAGAAGATTTTTGCACTCTGGTGAGCATATCCATATTTAGGTTGTCATAATTCAATAATCTCTTCTACTTTTTTTGTCACTTTATAGTGAAAAAAATGATGAGGAAGAGAAAGAAATCTTAGGAAATAAGATCAAGCACAGAGGGTCAAAGATTGGTTCATTAAATTTTTACTTTAAAAATTTTATTAACATTTTAAATAATTGTCAAGGTAACACATCATCTCTTATAGACTTAAAATGAGGAGCCAGATGATTGCTAGAGATGTTTGTTTTCATTTTTAAAAATAACTCTGTAGCTTAATGGAATTTATAGCTCTTTATGGAGATAGGCCTCAAAGTGTAAATAAATCATGTGGGGTGTTTGTCAGTAGAAATTAGAGTATTTCCACCAGAATTGAGGTTAATCATACTTGACATTTATAAATTAGGAGATATTTAAAAAGAGATGTTCACCAATGAACAAAAATCCTCCATGCTTTTTTTTTGTTTGTTTGTTTGTTTTGCGGGATTTTGTCCTGAGAAAGGAAAGTAGCAGAGAATAAAAATTAAGTGTAGTGACTTTAGTTGAGGAGGGGAATGCCTCCCTGATCAGTTGCCTATCCAGTCCCTTCTAGCATGCTCCCCTGCTACTTCTGGCAGACCTTCCTAAAGGACAAACCTCTTTATGACCACCTCACATCTCCAAGAGGTCTCGGAGATGGGCTGGGAATAAGGTGGAGCTTGGGAAGTCCATTGTCAAAGAGAGTATTGGATGCAGAACTGAGGGCTGCAAAGACGTGCAGAAGGGGAATGTGGGCAAAACACAGCAAGGCCAGTAGAGAAGAGAAGGATGGGACTGAGAGCACTTCATCTTTCCAGCAGATGTCAAATGAATTGGTAGGTTTCACACTCACTAGTCCTCCCAACATGGCTAAATTGCCCTGATGGAAGGCTTATGGCACTGCTTTGGTGTGTTTAAGATAAAGCCTCCCCAAGCTTGTGGAAGGGAGTAAGTTGGCCTCCAAAGCACGTGCATAGATTTGGGAGTATTGGTGTCATCCTACAAACATCATACAGTTTGTCTGAGAATTCAGGGACTTCCTAATGCCTACAGAGGGGTTGGAAAGTGTCAATTGAGAGAGCTACCTAAGGTTTGTTGGGAGGTTATGAACCCTAGTGGACACTCACTCATATTCATGTTCTAAGGTCCACATGAATTGATTTCCCCATCTGTGGATCATAGGAGATCTGCAGAAAAGAGAGAGAAAGGAATATCCCTAAAGTGCTATCTGCAAAATTCTTTTATTCTCACCATTCTCTCTGAGCTCTTCCTGCAGAACTCAAGTCTCTGGGAAAGATTCCCCTTTCTTGAGTATCCCTTCCACAGAAGGTGAGCCCTCTCTTGAGGATTTGGAAAATGCATACAAGAAAGTTTTCTGAAACGAATGGGGGGGTATGGCTTTTGGTAAACCTGGACACTTCTTACTCTTATAACACTGAACAGTTAACTGTGATTTATACTTTTCTGTGTAAAGATCTAAGAACTCTAAGATCTGAGCACTTAAACTGAATTTCTGCTAAACAAATTATGATTTTATAATTCAAGGGGTAGTGAGGTTTTGTAAATCCCCGATTTGTTTATTTTTCATTGGATAACCAAAGAGTTGGTGAATTTATTCTTTATTATTATTTTCCTTTAGCAACTTAATTTTAAAATTGGAAATTAGTAGAAAACTTTAATTCAGTAAATATTAATGTGTGTTTTCTAATTCCACTTTTATGAGGCAAGACAGAAAAGTGGGGCCTTTTTTGCGGGGGGGGGGGGGAGAAAAGGGTGTTCTCTCACACAGAGAAGGAATCCTCTGGTCTGGGCTCTGGCTAATGGATTAAATGGTGCCCACAAAGGTCAGAGAAGCAACTGAAACTGCTTTGGCACCCAGACTGTTCCTTCTAAGTAAACTTTGGAACTGTTTTATCACCACAGCACACAGTCTTTCAGCAGCTTTTCTCGTCGCCAACCCATGGATTTTCACAACAATTCTCCTACATTATCACTTCTTCAGCCATTCCTATTCCTTTCCTCTCTTCCTGATGCCAATCCAAAAATAGAACTGTGCTATGGGATGTAGGGGAGGCAGCCTCTATAGTGCTCAGGGCTGGATTAAGGCATAGGCACTGTAGGTCTGTGACTATGGCCCCAGCTCCTAGAATGACTAGATTCCACTAGAATCTGAGCTCTCATTTAAAAAGAAGAAATGTGAGCTTTTAGGCCTCATGGCTATGAATAAGTCTCTCTGAGTCTGCAGACAGCCTGAAACAACAGGTGTGAACTCACCCATGCCTTTCAGTGTTAATTTCAAAACTCGTCGTTGCATGGGGCCCTACCAGCACCACCTCAGCAGAAGATATTGTGTGCAGCAGGCCCAGTCAGTGCAATACTGCGTGGACCTTCGCTGTCACCCCACATTGCTAGTGAAAGAAGAAAGACCCTTTTTTGACACCCTTGCTACTCCTGAGAGGGAGAGTGCTCCATGTTGCTGCCTCTGCCCCTCTGGTATGGGAGGGTACCCTCAGCATCACCATGTTGTGGGTGCAGGGCCACAGGCAGACCCTGTGGTGTGATATTCCTAGAGCTCTGGCTTACTTTAATCCATCCCTGGCTGCTTTTGACTGACAGAATTTGAATCTTGTGAGCTTGGTCGTTAAGCCCAGTTTACTCTTCTTTTAAACTTCTAGCCATGGGTTGTAACAACTTTCCAACAGGTAAAACACTCTCATCTCTCTTGCAGATCTTAGAAACTGTCTAGGAGAGGGGAATGTCTGCTGCTTTCCTCTCCTGCAGAGTTCCTGATCTTTGCAGGTGAGAAATATCAGTGACTGCCCCCTCTTGTGTACATTATGGTTGGTAGGAGAGAAGTTGTAGTGAGAATTTTGACACACCATGTACGCTAGGGATCTTGGAGAACTTAGGAGAACTTCATGACAATGGAGGCAATACTAACTTTACACAGCTACTTAAAGTTTAATGGTTGATTATATAAGCTATATTAGAGTCTAGCAAATGTAAAGCTGGAGCACTCACAAGTTTTATGCATATTAAATAATTGAGCATTCATTAGAGCATTAATCTGGCTAAGCACTAAGTTTATTTATACCAGCTTTAAACATTTAGGAATTTAGCAAAGTAATCATTTGGGTTCCCATTCCCTTGGCGACCTGGCTATGTCAAACAGGTCTTCCTAATCTTTAGGCCTAAAAACGCTCTTATTTCTGAGCTGGGGATGAAATATTAAATTTAAAAGGCGTTCATAGTTTAGTTCCTGTAATTTCAAAACTGCTAATTATAGAAGCTTGTAATTACAGGAAGAAATATTCTGGGCTTGTTTTCATTACCTCAGTTTTACACCAGTATAATGCCATTAATCCATTGAATTTCACTGGTGACTTTTACATCTATCAGAGTTCATATTCTGGTCCTCTTGTCCCTCCTAAACTTAAGCACAAGCATTTGCAGATGAAAATCTTACTTTATGGGAAAAATTAGGGCAATATGAAAATAGGGTTTATAATGGCAACCCGAACACAACCATAGTTACAAAATTGTAACAAATTCCTCCATAATATATTATGTTTGTCTGTCTCTCTCTGCATGTAAGAGCTGGCTAGATATATCAATCAATCAATCAATCAACGAATTATTATAGGGAGAGCTGATAATGTGGCCTATAGATGAAGTTGCCCAACACTTCCTATTTTAAGACTATATGCAATTGCTTATATATTTGCTGAATTTTAACTATTCCTAATATCTTCCTAATGCTGAAAGGCTTTGGAAATTTCAGCTAAAGCAGTTCAGCTGTTTCAGAGAACAAAATTAGGGGAAAATGTGTTGTTTTGCCTTTGTTAAAAAAGTATTACCACTCTTCCATTGAATAGATCTAGTGCCTCTATTTTTTGGAGCAGGGAATGGCCTCTGTGTCAGGGATGTGCTTTTTGCTGTCTCTTTGCATATTCTAAGTAGAAACATTTAACGGTTCAGCAGCTAAAAGAGTCTCTGAATATTCCATCTGCAATGAGCATGCTCCACCCAAGGTTTGCAGGGGCTGAGCAGGATTTTCCAGGCAGTTGCTCCTCCCAGAAGTGGGGCTACTATGGCACAGGGTATTGTAACTGCGAGCTTGGAGAGTGAGGCTGTCTTCCCTATGCTCTCAGTGCTCCCCCAAATGGTGTTGAATCTGTAAAGAGGGGACATAGGAAGCAACCTGCTTGCAAAAATATGGTGGTGGGGGGGAAGAGATGGGGATAGGAACAGGGTGGGAATGGGTAGGAGCAAAGGGGGCTGAGCAGTTGTATACGCAGAAGGAGAGGGAGATAGAAGTCAGGCTAATGGCTGGATAGAAGCTGGGTGAGGGTGAGGGTGGTTGGGAGAGGGAGGCAGGAGCAGGGTTGGATAGGAGAGAGGAGGGGATAGGAGCTGGGGAATGAGGCAAGATAAGAGAAGAGAGAGAGAGAGAGAGAGAGAAGCTTGGGGAACAAGGACAGAAGGATTTATAACCACTGGGGCATACTTATCTACAGATCCTGGACTTGAATCCAGGAGTTCTGAGTACCTATGTTCCTTGGCTGTCAGCAAATAGCAAAAACCAATTGACAAAGTATATGTCTCTTCTCCCTCACTAGTGTCTTTTCCACACAGAGAATAAGACAGTTGCTCCATTAGTTCTAGTGGTGGAGGTCAGTTCTGGGACTTAAACCCTGCTAGTAACCCATGTCGGTGTCAGTATGATGCCTTATGAAGGATTTTGTTTTCTTTAATTTTTTTCTTTTTTAAACATCACACACAAACTACATTAAAAGAACATTAAGGATGCAAAGTCAAGCATTCCAAAGTTAGGAAATGTTAGAACTAAGGTTGTCCCAACAACCTTAATTCCACCCCTTGGTACATATGTGTTAGGATAGTCTTTAATTACAGAATCATGAACTATTCTTTTCAGCAAGAACCTGCCTGCTTCATACAGGGCACAAGATATACTATACTCTAGAAATGAATCAGGGTTGTATATTGAATAAGACTGTTGTCTTATAGGAACCTCTACCCTGTTTGGAAAAGAAAGGAGTACTTGTGGCACCTTAGAGACTAACAAATTTATTTGAGCATAAGCTTTCGTGGGCTACAGCCCACTTCTTCGGATGCATAGAATGGAACATATAGTGAGGAGATATATATACACATCCAGAGAGCATGAAAAGGTTGGTCTGTTTGTTAAGTAAGTTGAATACCACCATGGATAACTGGATCACTGTCTCTGCCATGGAGTTCCTTTGTGATGCTAGATAAGTCACTTACACCAAAATGTTCCCAGGTGGCCAACAACTGCATGTTTCTCATTTTCTGTCTGTCTAACATGAGACACCTGGTGCCAGATTGAGCACTCACAGCTACAACTGAAGTCAGTAGGAACTGAGCTTTGAATATATAAAGTGCTATAAAAAGCCCAGTTAAATGTTTCAAGTTGTGTGCCAAAATCCAGTGAACACTTTTGACAGTTTTGGCCTTAACTTTGTGTGTTTAGTTCCCCACTTGTAAAATGGGAATAATAATACCTTGTAATGTCTCAAGGGTGTTGTGAAGGTAAATTCATTAATGTTTGTTAAGCAATCGGAAATGAATTCACAAAAGGAATTAGGCGACCAAGTCCCTGTTTTAAGAGCTTAATTCCCAGTTTTGGGACCTCTGCAATGCACAAAGCTTCCACTGAAGCCTGTAGGTGCCTAAATTCATTCAGTGCCTCTGGTTTTACAGTAAAAGGTGTACCTATGATTCTACATCTGTGCTTGAACATGGCTGCCTCCCTCCCCACTCATCTCCCCCACTAGGTCCCAGAGTGATTCACAAACCAGGTGAAGACAAGTTGTATGTGGGGCGTGACCTGATAGGAATAATCTGAGCATGCTTACTGAATTGGGCCCCTCATGCGAGTTCATACAGAACAGGCAAGGGAGAAACAACTTCCCTCATAACAGTACTCACTTGGGAGACCTCCAATTTAAGTCCCTCTTATACCTGAGGGGAGTAGAGATTTGATCAGTGCCAAAGGCCTATCATTAATTTATTCTTTTTTAGTGCAAGGTTTGGATGATGTGTGTTAAATAATGCCAGAGGAGAGACCACATATTTAATAAGGAGAATGAAAAGAAATACTGAATAACCCATTTACTCAATAAGGCAGGTTCCTATGGAAAAAGTAGAAAGAACAAAATGTAGATCTGGAAATTACTTCAGGATGTCATCTAGTCCAACTTCCAACACTGAGGTAGGATTAGAGATACCTAGACCACCCCGACAGTTGTTTGTCTAATCTGTATTTTAAAACCTCCAAGATGGGGATTCCACAACCTCCCTTGTAGTTAGAAAGGTTTTAGTAATATAGAACCTAAAGACATATATATATATAGTCTTTATCCAGACCCTGTTTGTCTATGCATCACAATAGAGTTGATAGTTACATATTATATATATAATATTATATATATCAACTCTATTGTAATGCATACACAAACAGGATCTGGATAAAGTGATATATTCTAGCATTTCCTAACTTATGAGTGCTTGACTTTGAAACCTTAATGTTATTTTATCATAGTTTCTCTAATTTTATATATACTCACTCTCACATTTTCCATACAGTTAAAACTAATTGAAATCTGCTGCATAGACTCTTTTTTAAAGTTATGTAGTAATTATACTAAATTGTTATTGGGTATCATATCTGTTATGATCAGAGGCCTAGGTTAATAGTTTAGGTCACTCTTAATGGGGCTATTGTGGCTTCAGAATACTCAAGCAACAATTACTCCTCCTCCCAAGCTAATTTGCATGCTACAATCTTATTAATTTAATTGAGTTACTGTCAAGACTATATAAATGTGTCAAGCGTTCAAATTGGTACATTACATGACCAACAGCAGTCACTCTTAAAAGTTACATAGCTGTATGCTAACTAATTAAGGGATAGATTCACCATTATGCTCCAATTGGTTTCTGCTGATTCAGGCTACTTTGTTCTTCACTGGCACAGTACTTGAATATGGCCTTAAAAGTTACTTTAAAAAATTATATGAACTATCTTCAGTCCATTAAAGATATCACAGATTAGCATTCTTTTGTACCTTTTCATGCATATTTTTTTAATAATTTTAAAGCAAAAAAAGAAATTCCCATACAAAACCTATTTAAGCTATAGTTAAGGTTGAAAGTAGGTAACATAAGTGTAAACATCCTATGATAACCATACATTTAGGAATAAGTCATTAAAGTTTGTGGTCCTAGATTTTATTTTAAATAATTTTTAAAGAGAGATTCATTTTTCATTTCCTCCTCTTATGGCGTCGTTCTAGGTTAGTTTAGCTACTTTAGGTGCCATAACTGCATTTCTATACCTGAACATGTTTAGTGGGTTGTTGTTTTTGTTAATTTAATTTTATCTCTGAATTTCTTGATTTTATAGTGCTTGTTTGGGGGGAAAATGACACATTTTTTCTATTTTTTTAAATGTTTACATTACTGAGATGTAATCTCAATCTTAATCTCATTTTAACAAAGTGTTTTGTCTGGGAATATATTTTACTGGGTAATTCAAATCTCAGTTCCCAAATGGGAGTTTGTGTGTTTTATAGGTATTAAAATTTTTAAATAGAAACATTTTAATTGCAACCCTTTTCAAGTTTCAAGTTACATTCCAAAATGCTAATTTCAGTCTTCAATATTAGTTAACATATACATACACATACTTATTTAGAAATCAAGTTTCAGTTACTGGGATTAAATAATTTGTAACCCTTCTGCCGGGCCGAGACGATAGCAGCAAGGGCCGGGTTCAATACATAGGGGTCCCTTCCCCACAACATAATGCAAAACCAGCTCGAGCCCCCACCCAGTGACCTGGGAAAATCTTACACACACCCCTGGGCGCCTTGAAGAGGCAATACTTCCCCTCTCGCAAGCACAGACTCTTGGTGTAGCAGAAAAGGTTTAATACATGACAAACAACAAGCATTAAATTGGGAAAATACCTCAGCTAGAGTTCATAGGTCAAACCATGAGCAAATTGGGCCATGTCCTTCTCTCGGGGCCCTTGAATCCAGCAACCCCCAGATCACCCACAGTCCCAAAAGTCCCACAATCCCAAAGTCTCAGTCCCGGGTCAGTGCAGCCCCAGAGCTCAAGAGTCTCTCTGCAAAGGTCTCCCTCCCCAGCCTGGGTAGAAAGGGGCACCTTACGTGGTTTCAGGGCCAACTGCCCTGCCTCTTCGTGGGGTTCTGCTTCCACTAGCCGTCCCCCGGAAACGCTCAGCTCCGTTGGCTCTGTGGGCTGCTCCGCTCTGCCAGCTGCTCTGGTCCACCAGCTGTCCTGTGATCTGCTCCGGCCGTCCTCGCGAGCTGCTTGGCTTCACTCAGCCAGGGCTGCACAAACTGCTCCACTCCGCTCTGCCAGCTGCTCTGCTCCCCGGTATTGCTTCAGGCTCCCCCACTCATAAGCACAGTACTCAGTGCTCTCAGCTCAGCAAGTCCAGCTCTTCAGTGATTTCAGCTCTTTAGTGATTCCAGCTCATAGTAGGGGAGCCCCAGTGCCAGTGAGTTCAGCTCAGTAACCTGTATCTAGATTCTTAAGGGAATCAACAATTAACTCTGACATTCCACAGTGGAGAGAGGCACAGGTGGAATTGGTGCTTCTGGCTCACACAAGAAGCCTACACCACCCAGTACAGATATCTGTCCCCAGCCTCTCTCCCTTTCAATGGGTTTTGGAACCCATGTGCCCCATCTAGCAAGCGCTATTCCAGAAAGCCTTTGACAAGGTCCCTTACCAAAGGCTCTTACGTAAATTAAGCTGTCATGGGATAAAAGGAAAGGTCCTTTCATGGATTGAGAACTGGTTAAAGGATAGGGAACAAAGGGTAGGAATTAATGGTAAATTCTCTGAATGGAGAGGGGTAACTAGTGGTGTTCCCCAAGGGTCAGTCCTAGGACCAATCCTATTCAATTTATTCATAAATGATCTGGAGAAAGGGGTAAACAGTGAGGTGGCAAAGTTTGCAGATGATACTAAACTACTCAAGATAGTTAAGACCAAAGCAGATTGTGAAGAACTTCAAAAAGATCTCACAAAACTAAGTGATTGGGCAACAAAATGGCAAATGAAATTTAATGTGGATAAATGTAAAGTAATGCACATTGGAAAAAATAACCCCAACTATACATACAACATGATGGGGGCTAATTTAGCTACAACGAGTCAGGAAAAAGATCTTGGAGTCATCGTGGATAGTTCTCTGAAGATGTCCACGCAGTGTGCAGAGGCGGTCAAAAAAGCAAACAGGATGTTAGGAACCATTAAAAAGGGGATAGAGAATAAGACTGAGAATATATTATTGCCCTTATATAAATCCATGGTACGCCCACATCTCGAATACTGTGTACAGATGTGGTCTCCTCACCTCAAAAAAGATATTCTAGCACTAGAAAAGGTTCAGAAAAGAGCAACTAAAATGATTAGGGGTTTAGAGAGGGTCCCATATGAGGAAAGATTAAAGAGGCTAGGACTCTTCAGTTTGGAAAAGAGAAGACTAAGGGGGACATGATAGAGGTATATAAAATCATGAGTGATATTGAGAAAGTGGATAAGGAAAAGTTATTTACTTATTCCCATAATACAAGAACTAGGGGTCACCAAATGAAATTAATAGGCAGCAGGTTTAAAAAAAATAAAAGGAAGTTCTTCTTCACGCAGCGCACAGTCAACTTGTGGAACTCTTTACCTGAGGAGGTTGTGAAGGCTAGGACTATAACAATGTTTAAAAGGGGACTGGATAAATTCATGGTGGCTAAGTCCATAAATGGCTATTAGCCAGGATGGGTAAGAATGGTGTCCCTAGCCTCTGTTCATCAGAGGATGGAGATGGATGGCAGGAGAGAGATCACTTGATCATTGCCTGTTAGGTTCACTCCCTCAGGGGCACCTGGCATTGGCCACTGTCGGTAGACAGATACTGGGCTAGATGGACCTTTGGTCTGACCCGGTACGGCCTTTCTTATGTTCTTATGTTCTTATGTTCTTATGACAATGAAACCCCCCATCACAAGACAATTTTGTAGTTCCCCATTTACCCAGTCAGGGTGACAACATTTCATTCCTCCTGCCCCAATAACAATGAAATTGGGGCTCCCACAGGTGTGAAAATAACCATCCCATGCTGCTTTGTGGTATGCTAAGTGGGGTGGGAGTGCCCATGCAAATAACTGAAATACTAATGCGAATACTTGAAAACTTCCACTCTGCACTGCCCATAATCTACCACCAGATGTCAGGGTAGAGCTCATCCTGACTCTGCTTACAAATTTGTTATGCTCATTTAGCAGAATTTGTTTTTTTATTTATTTATTTTTAAGATAAGATTTTAAATTTAGTAAAAGTAATATAGATTAATTTATAAAACATTTATAATTGAAAGTCTCTATCTTTACAAAATCAATAATAAAAAGTTCTACAACACTCATAAATAAAATTTAGTTGGACTACATCAATAAGGTTTTTTTTCCTTTTTATTATTACAATCTAGCCTTTCCCCAGTATATTTTACAGCCATACACTTGGTTCATAAACATAAATGAATGAAAATATCTGTAAAAACAATTTACATTTAGTTACTTTAAATGAAATTATATATGATAATATTGAGGTTTGAAATTAGCATTTTGGAAGATGAATCATCAAAAGGGTTTGTAATTAAATGTCTCTTGTAGTACAAGAATTGTAGAGAAAGTCATTGTTAGAGTTGCAGAAAGGAATACGCCATATAACAAACTGAATTCTCAAACTTTCTGTTATCAGTTTAAACTTGCTTTATGTAATAAAACCATAAATTTCACATTAACCTTATACACCGAAATACTACTGTTTAGCAGAAACTACTCTCAAGCCATTGGTGGACATCTTATTGATTTAAAATTCTACTAATTCTTTTAACAGCCATTTTTCAATATTTAAATTCTAGACAGTAATTAATTAAGACCAGACTTTATCTGTCTCTCTATTTCATCGGCAGCTTAGAGGTGTCTAGTACCAGCTCATTGTATAGGACCAATGTATATGGGAAAGGAGGCTGCATCTCATAAGAGATATAATTTAAAAAAATGCACTACATGTATACAGTGGGTACTCTTGGTCCCTGGGTTAGTCAGCACCATGTTGCCACTTACGCTGGGCTATACTTTACTGACACAACCTAAATCTTAATAGCTACCCAAGAGGCAATATTTTACAGTATCAGCTGTCACTAGCACTGCTGTAGTTAAGGGATTTTCACATTTCCCACTATATGGAATTATGCCTCAGCCTTTAGGTGGAACTTTTATACAAGATCATGCCTAAGCATGTGTTTTGTTTTATTTTAAACAATTCTGTTTAAATTCCAGATATTTAATGTAATTAAATTATGTAAAATAGACACCAAAATGTTATATGGTTTCAGATAGCTTTTGCACGTATATAAATCCCAAAATAGCATGCGATGAAAAGTTTACAAATTTATATTACATAATACGTAGCTAAAGAGTAAATATTGGAAAGATGGGGTTATTAATAGAAAGGAGGTGAGGGGAAACCTACTTCACCTTACCATTTATTTTTCATAATAATTTTAAGTAGGCATATACACTGCATGTGTGGATTACAATATGTAAATTTAACAGGTAGATAAAAATTGATATACATTTGTGGGTGAAGTTCATCAGATTCTGTGATCTGTACAGTTCAGAAAAGAATCCAAAGCTTTAAATGTGTATTCATATTTTGACTCAACTTCTGAACAAACACAAGAGCCCTCCTGTTCAGGCCTGTGTAATCATTCCTCCCTCTTCAGCATAGATTCATGCAAACCTAATTCCTCTCTCTCCTCCCAGTCTGCCAACTATGGTTTGATCTCTCTTTCTGTTCAGTCATTTAGCCATCCTTTGCTTTCCCTCCTAGTTTGTTCAGCCCTTCTTACTGCATGCTCCACTCTGCCCACACCTTTCTTTCTTTCTTTCTTTCTTTCTTTCTTTCTTTCTTTCTTTCTTTTGCTTTTCCTCAAGTGCCAGTGCACTCATTCCCTTTGCGGCATCTAGCTTTCATTCAGTACTTCCACTTTCTTGTGTAATCTGCTGCACATTGCAGTCCAGAGCATATTTCTTCTCACACTATATGAGAATGTATTGTTTAACTATAGTTTCAGGACCCAACAGAGAAGCAGAGATGGTTGTGTAGGTCTGTAAGGAGATAAGGGTGGCCTTTAAGAAGAAGGGGAGAATTGCATGGACATAGCTGGCAGAGGGAGAAGCTGGAAGCCACTCAATCAGAGATAGAAGTGGAGTTTGTGGTGGGGAATTGGGTCGCAAGAATCTGAGTTAGAGTCTCTCTGGACTTGTCTACCCTTAGAATTCTACAGCGGCACAGCTGCGTTGCTGGAGCACATTGGTGCAGACATTACCTACTTTGATGAGAGGGATTCGCCTGACAGCACAGGTAACGCACCTCCCCAAGAGGCAATAGCTAGCTTGATGGAAGAATTCTACCACCAATCTAGCTCTGTCTACACAAGGACCTAGGAAGGCTTAACTATGCTGCTCGGAGTGTGGATTTTTCACACCCTGAGTGATGTAGTTAAACCTAATTTTCTAGTGTAGATCAGACCTTAAATACAGCTATAGTCTAAAAAGTGACTAAAATGGTATTGTGGGATTCAGTGTTCATTGCCTCTCAATAACTCTACATTGACTATGTTCACTTTACAAATAAAAGGAACTAAGTTCTGAAAATCAAACTAGGTTCTTTTTCAATCTGAGTTCACTAATAATAAAGATTCTACTGATGGAACAGAGATGATAATGCTGTTGGTGGTGCAGGAGCAGTAATGGAATTTAACTCACTTTCTCCTCAGTATATGAGTTGTGAAAATTGATGTAAAAAGGAGGCAAATGACCAACTTGAACTCTGAATCCTCAAAAGGAGCAAATTAGTTGAGTAAAACAGTGAACAGTGTGCACAGTTGAGTAATACATCATCACTTTTCTGACCATAACCGCCCTTAAGCTAAACCAGTAGTAAACAATTGAGGTCCGTTCATTTGAGAGAAATAGTGTGGTTTGTATGAGTTCATATAGGAATAGAAGGTTATTCATCCCTAAGTAATAGGTTATTTGGAGTATTCAGATGCTAATATTTTAATAACCAAGAAATTAAATGTAGTAAATACAATTGTTATGGAATGGCAGACCATAACATCTCTGAGAGAGAAGTTGTCAGTCATGTGAATTTGTCTGTGGATTAATTACTGGAGCGGAGATAATAGATTTATTTTTCTTTTTCTTTTTTCTTTTTTGGTTCAGCCACCGAACTGGAAAATCTGAAAAACAGTTTATTGGGTCAACGTGAAATGACTTTTTGTTTTGTTTTTGTTTTGTTTAGCTTTGGGGTTTAGTGTACCACTTTTTTGTGTTTTTTAAAATGAAATGTTTCATTTTGACATTTAATTTTTTGGATTTTTTTTCCATTTTGGCCAAAACTAATTAACGTTTAATTCCTATCCCTGCATTTGCTGGTCTAGATATGATGCTTCAAGTTATTTAAATGTAGTTTTATATTTAAGGAGGATGTTAGTCTCTTGCTAATGGATGGGTAATTGGGCATCTTTATCAAATGTTTTGAAATAAACGTGAGATAGAAAGAGGAAGTATATTTCGCTGTAAGGGGAAAAAATGAGAAAGAAAAGACTTTTTGCACCAGTGTATGCAGATAAATCAATAGCTGTCACTGATTGAGGTCTTGGGAAGCTTACAGAATGCAGGAGAGGAAAAAGAAAACAAAAAAGCTACATCAAAAAGACTAGATTTCAGAATTGCATTATGATTCTTTTTCTTCATTTTTTGTCATTCACATTCCATGCAAACTGTAGATTTTATAGGCTATTATATGAAATCAGTGCTGATGTTCTGTTGTTTACAACATAATAAAAGTTAATGAAAAGAAGCAAAATACAATTTAGCTACTACAGAAATGTTTCTCAACCAGTAAAATAAATTGAAATTAACTGCTATTTCTGAAATGTCTGATAGCTACAACTTCACACATGCTTTACCTTTGTGTCGTTAGAAAAATATTTATATTAAATTGTGTGTTCATATTAGAACAGCTTTTGTTTAGATATATGTCTTTAGATTTGCTTTAAAATTATTTATTTTTGTGATTAACAGTTGATACAGTCAGTTGTTTGTTGATTTGATTATATCATTTTCTCTGAAGTCAATAACATAAGAACGGCCATACTGAGTCAGACCAAAGGACCATCTAGCCCAGTATTCTGTCTTCAGACAGTGGCCAATGCCAGGTGCCCCAGAGGGAATGAACAGAACAGGTAATCATCAAGAGATCCATCCCCTGTCTCCTATTCCCAGCTTCTGGCAAACAGAGGTTAGGGATGCCACCCCTGCCCATCCTGACTAATAGCCATTGATGGACCTATCCTTCATGAATTTATCTAGTTATTTTTTAAATCCTGTTATAGTCTAAGCAGCAAAAAAATGTCTATAGCCTTCCAGGCTACACAAATCCAGAAAAAACACAGATCAAGAATCCACGGAAGGGCAATGAATACAGTATACTGCAGAAGTGCATTAAAAGTATATAGTTGCTCTATGGTCAAAATTTCCAGAGCACATTAATGGTCCATAATATTGTCTTCTCTGATGCTTTAGATCAGTGATACTCAGAACTCAGTGGTTCAGGAGCCAAATTAGTGCATTACGCAAAAGAGCCACAGTATGGTAAATTCATTGTTTCATTTACTATAGTATTGTATATTCATATTTAAATAGTCTGGGAAATATTTAGTTTATATATATACTTGGTCAGTCATTTTGTTGTAAGAACATCATATATAACATAGATAAATATATTATTATAATTATTCTTACAGCAAAATGACTGTCCAAAGATTATGATTTTATCAACTACAATTGGTTAATAACATAGTAAAGGCATCCTGATTGGTTAATTACTTTAATTGGCTTATAATTAAATCACACAGTGCTTTAATTTCCTGTGCTGCAAAGAGCCTCAGGAGACACATTAAAGAGCCACTTGCAGCTTGTGAGCCTCAGCCTGCGTATCACTGCTTTAGATGCTTTGTCATCACTCATGCCTGTGTAGCAAATAGAAGTTGCACTTCAAATCTGCTAATTCAGCATAGTTGTGGAGTATGATCCCATTGAAAAAACATCCTCCGATCTTTCTTGTTCCACCCTGGCCAATAGGAGCTTTCTTGATGTCACATTCAAACAATGGATAGTACTATAAAAGCCAGTGGTTGGCATAAAAATAATTGTTTGGCTAAGCTCAGGAATGGATCTTATCAGTCAGGGAAGAGCCCATCTGCAACACTTAAGGCTGAGAGGTCTTCCTTAGTTCATTCACTGATGTGCTATAAATTGTGAAAAAAAAACTTCATACATTTAGATGACAGTGGGAGTCCCAGGTCATGCATAATGGAGTTCCCAACAGCCAGAGACTCCACTTAAAAATCTGGTTGTCAGGAATGTCTAATCACATGTGCATATGTTGGGAAGAAGAGACTTTCCATCAGGAACTTCAGTTACTCATCGTGAATATCATGCATGAAAGTTTGAAATTAAAACAATATTGCATTTAAGAGACTGCATTTTACATCACAGTCAGTTGAGTGGAGCATCCATTCTAATTTAATGCACTTGAATTTAGTTCTGGAGACTGAAGTTCTCTAGGTATCCATATATCATAGACAGTGTAGGCAGTGGCAATACAAGCTTGCCCACACTTCTCACTTGTAAACAGGATTTTAAAAAGAATAGATAAATTCATGAAGGATAGATCCATCAATGGCTATTAGTCAGGATGGGCAGGGATGGTGTCCCTAAACTCTGTTTGCCAGAAGCCCCATGGATAAGTCTGAATGTCCTCTGATTTTTCCAGAAAGAGGGGCACAAATTCAAATTCTTATACAGGAGACAGATCAGCCCTAGAAAAGAACTGACTCAGTAACACATTTTCCATTTTAACTAAATTATTGTTACTTTTGCATTTATAAATGAATTCCCTTTTTTGGGAAATAAATCTTACATTATGGTAAATCATGCTTTAATAGATGTAAGTGAAATACCCCAAGTTAGAATTCTAATTTAATTCACCTCCTGTAACACAAATACAGTCACTATTTTAGTGCTGCTTTGTTGATGATATAGAGCAGATAAGCAGGAAAGAATCTCCTTTTCAAAAGATAATTACAGCATTTTAAAATTGTACCACAACAAATATTGCTAAGGGAAAACAGTAGTGAAAGCCATGTCAGATACGATTTCTAAATATTAAAAATGACCCTTAAAGATTTATATGGGATTTTGTAGAAAGACTCCTAATTCCAAACAAAAGCATCCATCAGTTGACTTGACAGTTATGAATAATAGTGTTTTACATGCCATAGATGCCAAACAAGACACACTAGGTTTAGCATAAAGAATTTTATGAGCAACTGGGAGATATACTTATTCACTGCAGAATGAATGACATAACAATGCTTGTACAAGGCATTGTGGAATTTGATGTTATGTTCAAGAATATATTAAATTGTAGTATATAAAGTGAATACGAAATTTTATTATATATATGGCACAAGGGTTCTGATGAGTTCAGATGAAAATGCCCCACCACCCAAACCTGCATTTTAACACCAATTCTCAGTGCCATAACATAAATCTTCTGCCTCAAACTCTCAAAAGTTTAAGAAAAACAAATCATACAGTAGGAATGTGTAGGTGCTGTGTGTGTGTGTTTTATTTCCATCTGAACCACTGCTAACATGCAAAACAATTTACTGGAGGAGTTCTAGACAATGTTAAAAGCTTTGGAATTGACTTTGAAATGTATAATAAGCACCTGTTAAACTTCAGCCCACACAATGTTTCTATTTTTTTCAAGATTTATTCACCAACTGAATACCTGTGGGTGATAGTTGATGTTATTTTTTTTACAGTTTTCTTGTAATTGGGCCAACTTGTCAACTATACATACCAGGTGCATTCAATTTCTAAGAAAAAAAAATCACCTGTCTCCAGATTTTACTGTGTAACAGTGGTTTTAAGTAACTTGAAAATATCCACTTCATACTGCTAATTTCCTTTTTGACCATCTAGTTCATAGTTGGATAGTTGGTCAGATTCATGCGTTCAGTACTGTCCTTTCAAAAGAACCTCAAACATAACAAAATCTGTCTGCCGTCTCCCCATCATAATTACATGTTTTATAATTTTTCCAAAAGTTCTTAAATCTCTTGGTATCATTACTAGACTATTTTGTCAGAGCTCAGGATGTTTTGTCATAAGATTTTTTAAACAGATTGATTTATTTTTTAGCTACAGTAATTAAACCTATAAGAAAATGCTTATTTACCTGGACATCCTGGGTTTGTTCAATTTTACAAAAGTGAAGATTAACAATGCTTGTTCAGTGTTTGTTAAGCTCATTCAGAACAATGTGGGCCACATTCTGCTGCCCTTACGGGTGTTCATAGTATGCTACTCCACAAGTGCTTTCAGTGGTTTCAGTGAGAGAACCCAGGGAGTAACATACTACTGAAGTTATACTTAAATCTTATAATGTATAAGAAAAACATATTTCTGCAGTGTAACAGTGGTATCACTGCATAATGTACTTTAACAATTCATTTGCTCTGAATGATGTAGATTTTTCATATGAAAAACTGAGAATCCTTAACCCAGTTAGGATTTCTATTCTGGGAGTTAGAACAGAAGTTATTGTCTGTATTCACCTGTGATATGTGTTGTACAGTATTAAAAAGTAAATATATGCAGCAGTAAGCCTTTAACCATTGTTGTATTTCTGTTAGCAGAAAAGCTGCTTTTTAGATTATCTTAAGGGCTGTAATATGTCACCATAATGAAGTGACTACAATAGCTTTTAATGGTGTTAAAATACAGTACATCTAAAGGTGCATCTTGGTTATGGTTTAATACATTGTATTAGCTTAAAAATCAAAATAATGACCTTTAGCAGAGTAAATTAACTTAAATATATATGCTAACTACTTTATTAAAATTTAACATGTAATTTGTTTAGAATCTGGACGTAGTTATTTGTTAACTGAAATTTGTTCATTTTCTTTACAGTGGTTGGGCCCACTAAATATATGCAAGCAAAGCTGTTGCACCCAATCCTGCATTATTTTAACTGGTAGTAAAATACCCTGCAGGCTTGACAGATTGTCAATAAGTTTGTAGTGGTTGTATCTGTCAGCCCATAGAGTATGGAATATTTTAACTGGCAGTCTTCCAAGACTGAACATTAATCTTACCATCTCCTATTACAGTCCCTAATCAAGATATTCCAGGGGTGATTGCACTAACATTGTTTGAAGACTACATCTACTGGACAGATGGGAAAACCAAGTCACTGAGCCGTGCCCACAAAACCTCTGGAGCAGACAGAATATCACTGATTAACTCATGGCATGCCATAACAGATATCCAGGTGTATCATTCTTATAGACAACCTGATGGTAATTATTCTATCCATGCTTTTCAGACAGCACATCAGCATATTTCACAAACATCTAATTTCTGAATTCACTGAAGTTTTATTTATTTATTTATTTAGGATCGGGAATTTTTATGCAATGATTATAAGTATTTGTACAGTGGTTTTGGTTGCTTTCTTAAGTAACTAAATATCAAGTTGAAATTATTAAAGAACAGGTTATTGATATTGACTAGATCAACTGAATTGTTAAAATGATATTATGTTACAAAGATGATAAAATCAGTCCAGCAAAGGAGAAATAAAGTATTAGCAAAGCTTTCAATATTATTATTGCAAAACCAGGAGAGTTAATATTTTAAAGAAATACTGGTGTCTAACAAGCCCTAGAGATATTTAAACAATAGTTGGGCCAAAAAACCTACAGAAGGAGGACAGTATTATAACTCTCTCGGATCTTCTACCGTCCGTATATTACAGTTCTAGTTAAATAAAATTTGGCAGCTAATCTAGATTAGCAAATTAGCAGCACCATTGTAAAAGATTAGTGCTTTCTCTCTCATTGTTTCAGCATTCAAATCTGCATTTTTATTAGTGAATTAATTTGCCTCATACAAAATGCTTGCGCTCCTTAATAAGACAATTTGCAAGACCGATGGCTAAAAAAGTGAATTTTTGTTTGTTTTTGTTTTCAAGGAATGCTTTTTTTATAAACTACGACATTGTAAAAATAATGTAATTTGTATCTAGTGCATTTTAATTCCCCTTTTACCATAAAAGAGATTTAAAGTATGCTGAGGTAACAGGTTTATATTACTAGAAGCTTCCCTAAAGGGAAAAAAAATGTTTCCTTTGTTGGTTTTTTATTTGTTTTGGGGTTTTCCCCTGCGAATCAGCATGTTGGTTGGTAGATTTTAATTTTTTTTTCTTTTTCATTCACAGTGTCTAAACATTTGTGTATGATAAATAATGGTGGCTGCAGTCATTTGTGTCTCTTAGCTCCTGGCAAAACATACACTTGTGCCTGCCCCACTAATTTTTACCTTGCTGCAGATAACAAGACCTGCTTGTCAAACTGCACAGCCAGTCAGGTAAGCCGGTTGCCATTTTACTATATTTTTGCAGCTTTATTTACAACCAAATGTTAAGACCAATGAAAGTGGTGCACACCTGAAAGAGTTCACCAAACCACAGCACAACTTTGAAGTAACATCAGCTATTCTTTGTGGAGATCATTTAGCTTGAGGCATATAAAGAGAAGAATTATTTGTGTTTAAATATAAAATTAAAAAATCATATACCTGAGGTGCTATGAAAATATATTTGTATATAAAGTTTGGAGCTTGTGTGACTCATTGTTTAACAAGGAGGAGGTAAACTACCATAATATCACAAGGGCAACATTTCAGAAAGAAAATATTTTTGTTTCCTCTGCAAAAGTTGTTGTATATATTTCTTTTTCTAAAAAAGGCACAGTTAATTCAGTTGCCTGCAGAAGAGTTATTGTGCCAAATTTAAAGACTCAATTCAGCCATTAAAGTGTTAAACCAGGGGATTTTAATCCTGTTTTAAGTGAAAAATTCAACACAACCTTAATTGTGGAGTCGCTAATAATAAATCTGTAATAATATCTGGGATGACATACGTAGAGATTATATCTATATGATAAATAATGGAACCATATGACAGCATATTTATATCTTGAACTTTTCACCACCTCACCTGCACTACTCTCCAGAGGGACTTCTAACTTTTAAAACCTCTGAGCAGCTTTCAAACAGCTCCCATTTATTTACATAACAATCTGCAAAAATAAGCGTTTCTGAATATTTTCTTATGTGACCCTAAGAGCATCCCAATGCCAGAGGGCAAGCAGCTCACTGGCATCAAGTAATGAGTTTAGCTGGCCTGACCAATTCATTGTACCTCACCTTACTACGGCTATAATCTGTATCTAGAAGGTGTTAGGTAATATGTCATTGGAAAACTAATAATTCACTGATCATTAAGAGTCTTGTGTCATGTATGTATGTGATGTGTATTAAGAGTTATGAATATATGTTGCAATTATGACTAAAAAGTATTTAAACCAGGCATGTCAGGGGGATTTGGTTAACAGGTCTGTCCTAGACAAAGGAATGTGTTCCTGTCTCTGGCCAGCTTGGTCTTCAGCTAGGGACAATGAAGGGCAATTTACATATAAAGTAAACAAAGCGATCAAGCTAATAAGCAGAGGATGAGACAGCTTAGCATCTACACCCCAGCAGGGAAGAGAAACTTTATCTGAACTATATACAAAGGGAGCCTGAACCTCAAGTGATAAGCAGTTGAAGCAGCTGATGGTATACACTATTACTGTATTATAAACCAGTGGTTCTCAAACTAGGGCCGTAGCTTGTTCAGGGAAAGCCCCTGGCAGGCTGGGCCAGTTTGTTTACCTGCTGCGTCCGCAGGTTCGGCCCATCGTGGCTCCCGCTGGCCACGGTTTGCTGCTCCAGGCCAATGTGGTGCCTCCTTCCGGGCAAGGAATTATTTAAGCAGATTTTCAGTACTGGAGACTGGCTCAGCAACTGGCAAGTCACCAGCTAAGTGGGTTCCTTACTGGAAACTCATGCTCTCAGTGACGCCTGCTGTTTATAAAAGCCTTGGTTCTGCTCTTCTGTTGTTCTGATGTCTAAAGAATAAGGATAAGAAATAGAACCAAGTGTAGGTCTCAGTGTCATTGCAGAGGACAAAGTAAAACATTGCCGTAAGCAGATCAGAGACCTTGGTTGTGTTTTTTTTCAACCCAAAGGTACTTCCAATCTTTCCAGTGACAACAATTTGTAAGATCTACCACCCTTTCTTTGGAGTTGACACAGGTTCCTCAGTGCAGACACACTTTCACTTTCTGTTTGTGCTTCATTCTGTACTAGAGGGATCAAGTTGAGGGGGCCTTCCTCAGCTCTGGGAAATATAACTGCATTTCCTCATTGAATTTCACTTCTCAGGGCTTTTGGGTCAACCTCTCTGCCATGTGGGTGGGCTTGCAGGCCTGGAATAGTTCTCCAGACAAAGGAGTTGTGGTTTCTTAGGGGGTCACATTCACGCTTATGCTGCATTAAGAACTTCGTCTCCAGGGTCTCTCAGGCTTCCTGGGTACTTTTACATAGAATCCTTTCATTATCCTCCATCCTTTATGGATAACATGACCACAGCAGCAGGAACATTTCTCAACTTCTTGGGTATCAGGAGATCATAAAAATCCAGCTGAGAAGCCTGTTCCTTTAATTCACTTTCTGTTGCAGAGCCTCTCTCTTCATTCTTCAGTCATGGTGAACCCGCTTCCCCACCTATGAAATCTGGAGGCAGTCCAGTGTGGCTGCTTGGGACTCAAAGACTAAGCTCTTCCTTTCAACGAAGGCCACCAGATTTTCTTTCTCCAGCAGTGGAACAAGTTGGCATTTCAATTTATCCAGACAATTTTGTTTTATAACATTATTTTTATTCATTTTTCTGCAGTAGCATCATATAATATTTCTTACCCGTCTCCTGTCAGTGTAGTGGTTTCAACCACCCAGATCAAGCACTGCAGTGCCTCCCCTCCAGGATTCCTCTGCCCCTTCTCAAAAATGGCAGAGTTGTCCCACAAATATCAGGCCAAATCTAAGTTTTGTTTCATATGTGAGGTAACATGTACGGGCTGTACAGAGGGTGAATTATGGCCTATCAGTTCACAGCCAGATGACTTTCATGCTGCCAGGGTATGGAGCTCAGAATTGGACCAGCATGCCTAGTTCCCACCCTTAGATACTGGAATGGGTCCTCATCTCTGAGGAAAGAAGACAGGCTGCTACACAGTTCCCCTTCCACACACACTGATTTGAAATTTTTATGATGCTCTTGGGTAAGTCTTGCAAATCCCAGAGACTCTGGGTCCCAAAAAAGCAAGCATCATCTTTTTAAGGCAGCAGTTAGTATGGTTAATGAACAAGTGGGGTGGAAATCAGAGGTTAAATGCCTTCTCTGCCTTCCCCCTTTTGGAGGGGGTGTTTTCTGGAATTTTTCTCCTACACAGAAGCTCTCATAGTGCTCTGTATCAAGCTCACGGCCCCTCCCACACCTTCCACATGTCTGGGCATGCAGAGAAGCCTGTCACTGCTGTGAAGCTCTTACTCAGAATGCAAAATAATTGGAATTGTGCCTGTCTGGCTTGCAGCCCAGATATCTCCCTCTACAATGGTATGGATCTGTGCCATCTGATCATCAACTGTAAACCCTTGCTCTGCCAAGGAAAGAGGCTCAGAATCTGAAAGTAGGAAGGATTTTATCACTCTTTATCCCTCCCCTGCTCCACAGGCAGGCTTCACATAAAGCAAAAGGAGCACTTCAGGATCTCTGAGACCAGAAATGAAACACATGAGGATTCCATTCCCTGTGAAGCTACACCATCATGGGATTACAGAGAGAGAAGTGAAAAATCTCTTCCCGTGCTCAGAATGATGCCTGAATTATTGAGGAAAGCACAGAGTGGTGCTAGGTTGCTCCTGCAGTACGTACATGGGTGCTAGCTAGCTCGGGGGAGTGGGCAGGCAACCGTTCAGGATCCCACAGACATCTAGCAAGCTGAGATAGTAGAGTTGTCTCAACTCTCACTATCAAAGCCAACATAGCAATGTGTTAGTCATTACCAGCACCAAGGCTGTCCAAGAAGGGACTATGACCCTGGAGGACAAAATCTGGAGCAAAGGCTTACAAGGAAAGCTACATAAACTTTCCTCCAAGTCAACAAAATTATCAACATGACCAAGACAAAATCAGTGTGCGTGTATGTTTGCTCACAATTCCAATGCAAGACACTTTCTTCTGCTCTGTGTCTGCAGCCATATCATGCTGAATGCACCTAAACTTGTCTGCTCTGGGAAGCTAAGCAGGATTGGGATCCCAGTTAGTATATGACTGGAAGACCACCTGGAAATGTTGGATGCCCCTCCACGACAAGAATTTTAAGAAAGGTCTGGTAGTCACAGGACTTGCTCATGTTGCAAGTTAAGCACCTATTCCCATGCACAGACAACATGCCAATTAGTACCCTGCTCAGAGAAACACATTCATTTATAACTGGGCAGCTACTGAAAAGAATTCAGGCTCACCAGTTGATCAAACATCAATAACTTTTTGAACCCAATACAGAGAATGGTTGCTGCCAGAATCAAAACAGACACAGCTCTGGTCATATTTTGTCACTATGGAAAAGATTTGCAAAGATCCAGAACTTCATTGTATCATTCATTTCCTAGCAGTTATCACCTATACCTAATTATCTCCAATTGCTAGGATTGCTGGTGCCAGGCATTGCCTTCATTCCCTGAGTGGGCTTCTCAAAATGCAGTGCAGAAATTCCTTCTGAGGTCATGGAACCATACCCTTGAGGCAATGCAAAATTAGGTGTCATTCCCAGATCATATCCAAATGCTCCTTTGTGGACAACTAAGTACTAGCAAAATGCTGATAGCCAACCCAGAACCAAATCTCAGCAGAAAGTACAAAAAACTACAAAGAGGGTAATTATGGTGCTCATGGGGAAAGTCTCCTACCTCCCGTTATAGATTTATTTATGCATGAGGGATGTTTGTTTTATCTCCATTCCAAATTCAGGGATGTACCAGAGGTCAAAACTTTTAAACAGCAGTGGAAACAATATACTGGGCCGAGAAGAATCTTCTGCCTTTAAAGAGAGTTCACAAAAAAGTACAGAAAAGAGGAAAAGGAAAGTCCTCTCCTGGCCCAGAGGGCACTTTGGACTTGACAGATAACCAAGTAATCCACATTGCACCTGAGAAAACAACATGGCTCTTGAATCAGGAACTCCTTCATCTTGAACATCTGTGGTTTATAACACAGGCATTGGAAGAGAAATGTAATTCAACAGGGATTTTCCATTAGCCTAGGATACATGTTTGTAACCAGACAGAACTCACCCAGGAAATCTCATTCATTGATTTGGTCAAGTAATGTTTCCAGTGCAAGCAGAAACAGAAATCTTTCTGGGGCAAGGATCTTTCTGCCTCTTTGTACAGTGCCCAACACAATGGGGCCCTGACTGCCAAATATAATAATCAGAAAGTGATATCAGCTACATTTGAGTTTCTCCAGAATGGCTGATTGGAATCTTGCAACTAAGCACCATATAAATGTAGGTAACAGCCCAAGTGACACAGGTACACTGGATTCTCCATCTGATTATAACTGCATGTCAAGATTAATCAGAATAATAGATTAGATAAAACTGTTGCTGAACTTTCTAGTAGCCCTTATTTCAGAAAGACAGATTTTCGTATTAGTTTATCTATGTGAGAACTAAGCTGTTACTGGTGTGAGAAAAAGGTTATTCTCATAGCTCCTGAAATCTTTCTGTTCAAGATAAGGTTACTCTTTCCACAAAAGAACAAGATTTTTTTCTCTGGTGTCACCAGCAATCTCTGAACTCTCAGGAAGTTTCATTACCAATAAGTCTATACCACCTATTAGAACTGAAACAGTGAATTGAGCTCAGTGAAAGTATGCTTGGCAGCATTCTCAGCACCTATAGTGGGTCAGTCTATCATTTCACACCTAATGATCATAAAGTTTCTAACATGCCTAATAAGAGTTTTTCCACCTATCAAGGAACTGATTCTTCCTTTGGATCTCATCCCGATTCTTTCAGTGCTCATGGACCCTCCCTTCAAACTTATGATTATCTATTCTCTGTTGCACTTGTCTCTGAAAACTTCCAAATTGGTAGTGATAACCTCAGCAAGCAGAGTAGGAGAGATTCAAGCAGTCATGGCTGATCCTGTCTATACAGGGTTTTTCCCGGACAACATATCCTTAAGAGCACACCCAAAGGGCTGACCAAAGGTGGTTAGAAAATTCCATCTGAATGAACACATCAACTCACCTGTATTCTTCCCTAAGCCTCATGCTTCTATGAGAGAGGCAGTTCTTCAAGGACTTTCAACTCTGTTCTAAAGTGGATGATGGTGATATATCCAAGTGACCTCTTTCTCCAGTGTTTGTGTCCAAGTTCAGGTACAGTGAATTGCAATAGTCCAAGCTAGGAAAATTGAAAGTATAGATTACAATGGCTGGGTCCTCATATAAGAGGGAACAGGTAAAGCTGTATTGCCAGGCAAAGAGAAAAAGGGCATTTTTTGCTAATAGATGATCTGTATGTCAAGTATGAGATGTAATGGGATGGGGAGACTTTGATCCCAAGGTTTTTTAATGGTCTAAATGTAATTTTCCCAGGCCACTGATGACCAACAGTTAAAATTGTTTGGTGGTTTAAGCGAAATGAGTGGATGACTCTAGATTTGTGGATTTTATCTTTTATGAGAACATAGCCATTATCATCTCTATCTTCCACATTTCCCGGTGGAATTATTGTAATTAACTCTACCTGAGCTTGGGCATAAACACTGGATAAAGATTGGAGCTGGTGGTAAGGCTTGCAGCTGCACACCTTATGATAGAGGCAACATGGGTATACTACATCATCCACTTTAGAATACTACTTGAAAGCCCTTTTCTACAAGGCCACGTAAGAGTTTGGGACCTGGCTACTTCACAGGACCCACCTTATCTTCAGTGATTCCCAGCTATCTTCCACAATAATAATTCAGCGTTTATACCTCAGTTCTAACTACAGATCACAAAGCATAATTGACGGCAATATCCTGGTTGTGGAAGTCCCTGGCAGAAAAACTTAGACTGAGCTCAGATATAATGGTATTCAGATTAAGGTGAAAAACACACCTTTTAAAAAAAAACTTCCTTAAGGATCAATGCTTTTAGAACAAAACAAACAAACAGAAAACGTATACTCAGTCAAACTCCTTTCCCCTGGTGGAATTTACAAAGTAAAACGTGTTCTGTTTCTGGGCTTTTGTACTCCTTACTTTTGTGCAGCACTTAAATAACCAGGGATAAGCACCATATAGAAAAACTAAAATAGATTACCAGTATTCTTAAACTACCCAGACTCTGCCACTTGATGTTATTGGCAAAAATAATTTGTGGTTTCAGCTTAACTCCTAGAAGCATTCTTCTCTCAGCGATAGTGAAGGAACAGCAGAGCTTCTAATTGAGATTAAGGGCAATATTGGCCTTTTGAAGGAGTTTACTTAACAGATTTTTGCCTTTTGAGGAATCATGAGAATTAGGTTGTTGTTCCATTGATTTGATTCAATTTACATAAAAGTGATTGTATAAAAACAAAACTGTGTATTTGGTTGAATTGTTAAGCAACTTCAACATATCTGCTGTTACTCAAATTCATTCTGAAAGAATGTTATTAAATATATGCTTCAAGAGACCCAAGAACAGTCCTTTAAGGAATGTAAATTTCTATTTTGAATTAAAATTGAAAGGACCAAATCCTGAGCTATTGTAAAATGGGATAGCTTTACTATCATTGGAGCTACACTGATTAACACTATATGAAGATCTAGGCCAACGCTCCTCAAAAAAGTATCTTGTACAAAATCAACTGTAGATGCACATTAGGGAAACAGGTATAAGTTTTGAGCTATGAGTCTAATTTCTCATAAATTATTTTGTTTGTATGAAAAATATTCATATTTAAGGCTTTTTTGGGGGGGGCCCTCCATTTCTTACTACAGTTCCGTTGCAAAACTGATAAATGTATTCCATTCTGGTGGAAATGTGATACTGTAGATGACTGTGGGGATGGATCAGATGAACCTGAAGAATGTCGTAAGTACATTCTGAATTTAAATCCAACTTCTTTTTCCATGATGTTCTTATATAAGTTACTGTAGTGACATTTGTTCAACTTTTCTCTAAGTGACTCTTGCTACAATTCTGAATACATTTCACATAGAGTTTCCTGTTTTAACAAACAATGCAAAAGAATGTTTTGGGGATTAGAATTTACAAATCAGGTACAAATGATTCTGTGAGATGCACTATTTTTAACCATCTTACGTAACTTTGGCTCCGTGTGCTGGTAGTGGTGCAGAATCAGCAGATTTCTCCTTGATAGTCTCTCAGACTTCATATAGTAGTCTCTGTAATATTCCCCCTGTCAAGTTTTAGATAGTTTAAAGTCAATCATGATGATGTTCTCAGCATCCCAGAGGAAAGCTGTCATGGTTTTGCCATGACAGCGAAATGCAAGTTGTCTTAGGTATTGGAAAACACTGTTTCTTTGGAATTGGTTTACTTCATTTTAATGTCTAGAGGATGATGCTTCCTTTCATCCTCAATCGCTAACTGCTTATGTGATTTACTGTATCTCCAAAAATCAAAAGATCATGAGTGCATTGTATCTATGGTTGCCAACTCTCCAGTATTGTCCTGAAGTCTCCAGGAATTAGAGATAAATGTTTAATTAAAGATTATGTCAAGTGATGAAACCTGCAGGAATATGTACAACCAAAATTGGCAACCCTAATTGTACCTTCAAATTTGTACTCACAACAAAATTTCACTCCGCTGCATTTCTCTTTAATTCTAATTCACAATCATTTCATTTTAATCTTGTGCACTAAAATTTGTAATCCACATCTTAACAAAGAAATATGGTGAAGCAGAATAACAATAAGCAATTCTCATATGCTTCTAAATCTTTTGTTATGGTGCCTTTTTCATTGTCACAAGTTCAATAATAGAAAAATACTTGATCTTTTTACTTTTTATGACAAGTGTGACGGGTCTGGCACCCCAGCACCCCCTTGTGGCAGGGGCGGGCTGGGGGGCCTAGTGCCGCGCCACTCACTTGTCCTTCGGTCTGCCCCTGGTAGCCGGCGTATTACGGCCTACCGGCCAGAGTCCATAAACCCCCCCTTCGGGGCGGGGTAGCACGGCCTAGCGGCCAGAGTCCATAAACACCCCCTTCGGGGTGGGGTAGCACGGCCTAGCGGCCGGAGTCTATAAACACCCCCTTCGGGGTGGGGTAGCACGGCCTAGCGGCCAGAGTCCATAAACACCCCCTTCGGGGCAGGGTAGCACGGCCTAGCGGCCGGAGTCCATAAACACCCCCTTCGGGGTGGGGTAGCACGGCCTAGCGGCCCGAGTCCAACAACCTCCTCCTCGGAGTGGGGTAGCACGGCCTAGCAGCCAGAGTCCATAAACACCCCCTTCGGGGTGGGGTAGCACGGCCTAGCGGCCAGAGTCCATAAACACCCCCTTCGGGGCAGGGTAGCACGGCCTAGCGGCCGGAGTCCAACAACCTCCTCCTCGGAGTGGGGTAGCACGGCCTAGCGGCCAGAGTCCATAAACACCCCCTTCGGGGTGGGGTAGCACGGCCTAGCGGCCCGAGTCCAACAACCTCCTCCTCGGAGTGGGGTAGCACGGCCTAGCAGCCAGAGTCCATAAACACCCCCTTCGGGGTGGAGTAGCACGGCCTAGCGGCCGGAGTCCATAAACACCCCCTTCGGGGCGGGGTAGCACGGCCTAGAGGCCGGAGTCCATAAACACCCCCTTCGGGGCGGGGTATTAAGGGGTGGGGTAGGGGGACTCGGGCCCGCCCTCTCCACCGAGCCCCGACCCAGGGCCCTGATTGTGGCAAGCTCTCCTTGCCGCCCGCTCAGCGGGGATCCGCCCGCAACACGCCGAGCAGTACTGCAGCTTTAAGGCTGTCAGTCTCGACAATCCCCCTGGGTCACTTCCTACCCTGTCTAGCCGGACGTCTGCGTTGTGGGAGCGGTTCCCCTGTAGGTCCCTCACGGCCGGCGTCCCTCCCCGGGGTGTCCGGGGCGGCCTCTGCTCAGCTGGCGCCCCGGTCCAGACTCATGGGCTCTCCTTCCGCAGGAGCTGACGGTCTGCATTCTTCTCCCCCGGTGGCCAGCCCAGACTGAGCAGACCTGCAGCCTTTTATACCGGTCTGCCAGTTGGAGCATGCCCAGCAGAGCTTCCTGGGCGTGGCTTCCTCTGCTAGCAAAGAAGGGTTAACCCCTGCTGTACCAGTGCGGGGCTGTCCCGCCCCGTCACAACAAGTTACTTTACTTCATTTATCTACCTAGAACTCTGCTCCTTACTGACTTGTCTGTTTATGACATGGACATTGTAGTAAATCACATGCAATAGCTTCATCCTTGCTAACATGTCAAGCTTTACAATTTATTGAATTTCCATTGCAGAAAAATGGTCAGGATATTCTGCAATGTGTGAACCAAACTACAGGAGTTTCAGTACCCTTAATTTAAGTGCAAAGGTTTAAAAAATATTTTATTAAACCCTATTCTATTTACCCTCAGGGAAGCCAGTTAAATAGTCTGTAACTGTATCCCCATCTGTGAAATGGGAATCACTAAATATTGTTATATCATGGGTTTAGGAGGGTTTAATCGCTTATGCCAAAGCCCACTGAAGTCATTGGGAGTCTTTCCCTTGTACTCAGTGGGCTTCAGATAAAGGCTTGAATGTTTGTAAAGTGTTTTGAAATTCTTTGTTGAAAGGTGCTATAAAAGGGATAAGTATTTATCACTTGTCCCAACTGCCCATGTGCATCTCCTTGGTCATCAGGCTTCTTCCCTTTGTTCTCCTGCTACTCCTCTTTGCAATGCATTTTAAGAGGCTAGGCCATAACTCTGTGTGCCACATATGATCAAGACCAAGAGTGAGGGTTAGGCTCCAGAAACTTCTTATCCCTTAGCACCTCTGTTTATAGCTTGAAGCATTTTGGGTCGTCCACAGATTTATTAAAAACAGAGAGAAAATGGAAGTAAAGCAAAATAAATGGTTTGCATAACAGACCTCATCTCAATACTTCACAAAACTCAGTGAGGTAGGCTTCCCTTAACTGTGGGGACATCTACATTTCAAGCTGGAAATGTAATTCCCAGCTCAAGGATGACATACCTATGCTAGCTCTGAATGAGCTAGCACACTAAAAATAGAAATGTAGCCACAGTGGTACAAGTGGCAGGAAGGGCTATCTACCCAAGTATGTACCTATCATCTTGAATGGGTACATGCTTGAGCAGCTATCCCTTATGCTGCTCTTGCTACACTTCTATCTTTAGTGTGCTCAGTCAGCGCTAACACATTTATGTCTTCTTAAATTGGAAATTACAAGTTGACATTGAGAGGAAAGATGATTGTGGTACCTCAGTAACTCAGGTTACTCAGTGAACAGTCTCTCAAGGACATTGCTGTGAGGTTCCTTTCCTCTTTTTTGCACTTACGGTAATATGAATGCTTCCTGCCTGTCACTCCCAATACTCTGGTCTCTCTGGCAGCAAACACAGCTATTATATGTAAAATATGTAAGATGGTCTTAAATTTTCTGAGGACTAATATTTAAATAATAATAATTTGAAATTTTCACAATAAAATAAATGTTCCTGATCTAAACTATCATTTGAGTGTCCACTTTACACATAAACAGGAGAAGACAATTCCTATTTTCCTAGGATGTCATGGTGGTTTGTGTTGAATAGGATTCCCCAGAACATTCTTGGGAAGCACATGTCTGACAGCAAAGTAAGTCTCAGTTGTAGACAATCTGAGCATCTGCTGGAGTATTATCACAGCTCAGAGTTCTGGATCTTGGTCATTGGTAGCTGCTAGATTCCAAAAGATTTAGAGACAGGTGATGGAAATGATAGCCCTGAAAGAATCTGTGTAAGAACAGCTGTCAGGACAGCTACCTTTATCAGAGAACAAGCAGTCTTGAGTTTGGTGTTCTTGAGTAGTGTCTACTTGTTGCAGATACGATGCCTGGCACAAACACTTCATACTCTTTGTGGCACATTTTGGGCTGAATGTTTATTTTCCTTGTTGGCCAGAAGGTCTTACCTTTGGGGGAAAAAAAGCTTGAAGAGAAAATGACACATCAGCAGGGTCTTTACCCTTCCATATTTTATGAAAATTGTGTTATCTGACTCATTTCTGATTTGAACAAAATCTTAATCTGATTTAGAACTGTTTGATTATACACTTCACAGAGAGAAGTGCAGGTCATTCCCTGGTGAAACACAATATCCATGTTTTTGATCAGCTTGGAAATCTCCATCCTGGGAGAACTGGAGTAGCCCCTTGTCACCTGTTGAGTACCTCGTCCGTATATTAAAAAGTAGACCAGTTTTTCTGACTCTCACATTATTAAGGGTCTATTTCTGGATGTAAGGATTCAGGCTTAAAGCCTTCCAACACTAACAAGACACTAATATTTAAATTCTTAATGGGACTATCCAGTTTGCACCAATTGCATACCCTCATCTCACTGTCTGCAGTGACTTACGTTTTGTCTACATGGTACATTAGTCCACATGAGAGGGCATAAATTCTAGTGCATACTAGCATATCACACATTAGCTAGCGTATGTGAACCCTGCCGGTGCACACTAAAAGTTCCCTAGTGTGCATTAATGTAGTGCTGTTTATGTTCCTCTAAATTTCTGATACTATCTTTAAATGTGTAAACTACTTCTTGAAATGCACAGCTTCCAGGCAGTCTTCCTAAATTTAAAAGCCTTGTGGCACATTTGGCATTTTAAACATGCTATCTCTTTAAAAAACTTGGCTAACATTTGCATTTTATTTCTATATCAGAATGTAAGAATGGGCATATTTTACCTACTTTAGCTGGGATTGTAACATTGGTTATTGTTGCATAAGTCTTAGCTCATTTCTGTTCTGGGCTAAGAGTTGAGAATGTACTTGCAGATAAGGAAATTATTCTGTGATAAATTCACAGTAGGATTTGTTACAAATCTTTCTAGGGTTGTACCCAGAATTTCTCTAGTTGGCTATATTTTCCTTCACCAGATTATATATTTATGTACCATTTCTTGGGCTTTGGTCAAACCCAGAACTCAAAGAATCTCAGATTTATATAATAATCCCTTCAATAGTAATAACTATAGATTCTCTCATGGTCTAGAGAGGACAGACGTTAATCCTTTTAGTGAGATGTTTTGTCATAGCCATTTGGCAACTTGTCAGCACAGATGGTTTATCTATTGCCTACACATTTATAGCTTCAGACAGATCTTGGTGTCCTGGGTGAATCCCCTTTATAATTTAACCAACTCTCTGAGGATTCCTCCAGAATAGGGGAATCCCCAGGCAGCTGATAACTTTTGTATCCTATTCTGTTTAGGAATCAGAGTTAGGGATACACGTTTTGTACACTTCAGTACTTTCTAACTTTGACTATAGAAGAAAACAACTGACAGAGGCACTAAGGACTGTTGTAACCTCCTCAGTGGGAAGTTCTTGTCACTTTCCACATCAAAATCAAACTTTCCCTTTCAAAGGTTTGCACAGGGACTTCCACATCTGCATCTCTGCTGTTTCTTATCTCAACTTGGAACTCTTACAAAGTTGCCTCTCACCAGTTGACTTTCTTCTTCAATCTTGTTTCCATATCATCTTCCCTTCTGCCTTCTGGAATCCCTTCCCAAATCATTGCTCTTGGTCTCCATCCTTTCTTTATTCAAATCCCCATTGAAAGCTGACTTCTTCCCTAAGGCACATAAATGCTAACCAACACAAATAAAAATAATAATCATCCACTTAAGATAGCAGCATCCTCTTGGTGTCCCAGTGGGTCCTTGTGTTTTCTGTTCGGATTAAAAAATCCACAGAGTGTATTCTCTTCTGTTTTGTACATCTCTTAGCACACTGATGCTTACAAATAAATAGTAATAGACATGGTTGCAAGATCTCATAATTACTACTGGTTATTAAGAAATGCACATGCAATAATTATATAAATCTCCTCTTCTAATAGTCCTCTTCAGCCAATCAGAGCACAGGGTTTTGCATGCTGTATCCTTACTGAGAAATAACTCATGTGCAGTCATCATGTAAATGAGACCCTCCTCAGCATTAGTGCTACGATCTTATAATTGAAAAATACGTGTTCAGTTATGGTTTAGTAACTACAGAATATTCTGGTTGAGTCCATATATCCTAATTTAATAACTTTTAAATATATTCAATTAGTCCATTGAAGAGTAATAATATAATTGGCACATTACCATCCCTGTGATAGTGCTGGTAATTTTTCTGTACTTAATGAGATTTTTTTAACCTCTGTTATGTTATAGTTTAAAGATATTTTTAATATAAAGAAATAGATATAAAAACATCCAAATGATTTAATGACATTTTCTCATTGTGGGCCAATCCAAATGCCATTGAAATCAATAGGAGTCTTTTCACTAACTTCAGTGGGGCTCGGATCATTCCATGTATTTGATCCGAATATTCAGAAAGGAAAAATCCATGAAACTTCTGTCTGATATGTACACTTTCACATTGGGGTTCATACATAGTTTAAAGTAATTCAATATACATTTTGAATAGCAGAAAAGCTTTGTTTATAAGTTTTATAAACCCTGTATGCAACTGTGCAAGATTTGTTCTGGGGTTTTTTTTCAGCTGAATTTAAATGTCAACCAGGACGTTTTCAGTGTGGAACTGGACTTTGTGCTCTGCCAGCCTTTATCTGTGATGGAGAAAATGATTGTGGGGACAATTCTGATGAACTCAACTGTGGTAGGTGATTATATGTAGCACAGAACTCAAAAATTGACTAAGATCTTTAGCTAAGATTTAAATTCTCATGAGAAACTCATCTGGAAAACTTTTTTTCCATCTATCTTCCAGACACACATGTCTGCCTGTCAGGACAGTTCAAGTGTACAAAGAATCAGAAATGTATTCCAATAAATCTAAGGTGCAATGGACAGGATGACTGTGGTGATGAAGAAGATGAAAGAGACTGTCGTAAGTTATGTTTAAAGAGTTTTGTATTTCACAGTGATGGATAGTTTTAAACATAGAGTTTAAAATATATATGTAAAAGTTACTGTATGCCCAATGAAAAACAGTTAATCTTTTGGACTATTTGACATACAGTACCTGAGATATTCTGTGTACAAAAATCAAATATTTCTGTCACTGACTTCAATTTTTTGTAACCAGGACTATGAGAAAAAAAGAGAGAATTGATTTTTAGAAAATTATATGGGTCTCTTATTTGGGTTAAATTGTATATATTACTATGACCACTCCCACCATCATCTCTTGTCTTCTCCTTGGTCTTTTAGCATTCCTCATGTGACTCTCTGCCATGGCCTGATGGCAACAAAATTTACTGGGAGAGGGGGATATCTTTGTTCCTGCCCCTTGACTGAGAGACAGTATAGGTTCTAGAACTCTATCCTACAGCACCTCTCCTTTGAGGTTACAGAGTTCTCTTTTATGGAAGGTCTGTGCAAATTTACCCATATGACATAAATCTTAATTTTAAAAAAATCAAAACAGAGAAAATTGAATTAAAGTAATTCATTTCAGCTAAAATATCTACATTTACATTTCTAAGACAAACTAGATAAGATATTTTCAGCTTAGTTACAGAGGGGGAAGATTGAAGAGTTTACATCTTGTAAATATAATCTCCTCTCTCTGATGTTTCTGGTCTGCCTATCAGCACCATACTGCCATCTAGAGAGAGAGATGGCTCTGTCACTCACTCAGCCTGCTCTTCAAGCCCGCACTGATCCAGGGCAGCTACCCCATTTGTAAATTGGTTTTCTCCAGCTTCACATACACAATGGCTTGGAGACTCCATGCATTCTTTAGAAAAGGGCCATTGCGGATATAAAGACCCTTGAATGTTGATGATTAATAATCACCTTTCAGAAGCCTAAGGTAGCTCAGTTACTGCTTTTCAGGAACCACATTGCCTGGTTTTATCTTGTTTCAGTCAAGCCTCTTGTTAGATGAAATCCATACGCAGTTTTTTTCCTTTTTTGCCATGTTTTTGGATAGTGGCCCAGATGCTTTGTCGGAATTACTTTTACAGTACTGCACTATGACATACTGCACTAGGCAGTGTGACCTAGTGACTAGAACACTGGACTAGGACTCAGAACACCTGGCTTCTATTTCTGTCTCTGCCAGTGGTTGCTGTGGAATCTTGGGCAAGTTACTTCAGTTCACCGTGCCTCAGTGTACCGATATGTAAAATGGGGATAATGATACTGCCTGCCTTTGTAATGAAATGCTTTGAGATCCACTGATGAAAAGTTCTATATAAGAGCAAGGTATTATTATTACAAGTACTCTTACTACATAGGCATGACTTCATGATTTTCCATCTCAAACACTGCAACATCATGCTAAATCATGAAAACCTGAAACTGAAAATGACTAGAAACTAAATATAAATAAACCCAAGACTTTTCATTGCCCAAGCTGAGCTAAATGCAAAAAGTCAACAATACTATAAATAATGAAAAGCAAATTAGATGATACATCTTTGTTTAGTTTTAATAATCTAGGATTTATTTGTAACACTGCCAAGAACATTTGTTTGTTTTCTGAAATATGAGATCAGATTCTTTGCTGTGCTGAATTTATGCCTGGGACATTGTGGTGAGGGGGACAGTCAATTGGGAGGGGAGCACCAGTGAGCTGGTTACAGCTCCATGATTATCATCCCAGTTCCAGTGCAGATTAGCACAACCTAGAATGTGCTTAGATTGTGCCATATGGTAACTGACTCCAAGAGACTAAGCAGCTTGCAAAGCAATCCAGACATAACTCCTCCCACTCCTTTCTGTTCATGATGTGCCCACTGTGCTGTGGGCCAAAGGGCAGGTGGCTTAGAACCTGGCTATGAGAACTCTACAGCTGATGGGAAATCCATATAAAGCTACATGTTTTGACTAACATTTGTTAGCATACACACATTCAAGGTCATTTTCCATTCTACTAATTTGCCATAGGCCATAATATTGCCAAATAAGTCCATGTTCATGGCCAGTCTTTTTTCTTTCTTTTTTTTTTAAACTTTCCAAGAAAATTTATGAAAGGACGTCTCCTGAGATAGTGAGATAAATACATTAGGAAGGAAGTGAGAGAAGAAAATTACTTTTTGATTGGTGAATAACTAGGGATAGGATCCCTACAGGAAAGGGGCATTAATTTTTTCATACTCCTGGCTGAGCAGAAAATAATCACATGCCATCTCTGATGTGAGGAACTTTTCTAGCACTTTTTGTAAGGATTTAAAAGGAAAACCCATGAGTGCACTAAGAACCAGGTTTAGTTGCTAAGGTGGAAATCCTGGAAACTAAAGACACCCATACAAAGCAGCTTTCAGGAAATAGGGAAAATTAGCAGCAATTCTTTACAGCAAAATCTTCTGTTACCTGGGCTATTATTTTGACATTGTGAAGTAGTTTTCAGTCTGGTTCTTCAATTTATTACTTTTCTTCAAAACAATGAAGACAGAGCAGAAGGTTTTTGGTAGCACTAGACACTGTTGTATACAGGGAGTCCTCAGACTTATGATACAATTCCTCAGAATTGCGTTGTAAGTTGAAACGTTGTAAGTCGAAACAGCTTTTCCCATAGGAATCAATGGTATGAAGGGGAGATTGGTTCCCGAACCAAGGCTTGATACACTATTTTCACCACAATAACCCAGATTTTTGTACTATATGAATTATAGATGACTAATGTCGCAATTTCAATGTATTTACTGTACACTGTATTTTGTAGAGAGTCTTCGGATAAACATATAAACTCACATATGCTGCTCAGAATGCCAGCAACACAGGCTCAGAAAGCCAGGGAGAATGGCACACATGCTGAGCCTTAGCCAGTCACTGTTCAAGCTTTCTGATTGGCTGAGCCCAGGGCCGGGAGCCAATCAAAAACAACCTTACTTGGCAACAAGCTACCCTGCTGCCTCAAAGCCAATCAAAAGCAACCCCTTCCAGCTCCATACCAGTACTGTATAATGCAACCAGCAAGTGATTTCAAGCAAACTTTATGCAAATCAAGCGTCATAAAGGCGAAACGAGCAGTCCATTGAAAAGTGCAGTAAGCGGTGTCAGGCATCGTAAGTCAGAGGACTCCCTGTATATTCAGATTTAATAAAAGGGGCCCAAAGAGTCAAAGGTATTAACATGACCCTGAAGCTGTCCAACATTAAACAGTTTTAAACATTGGTTGGGGTTTCCTATGCAAAACTCAATCTGCTTAGCACCATGGCAAACACATACTGAAAAATATTACATTTTATTAAATGGGAAAAAAGGGAAAACCCATTAAAGCATTTGAAATGTAAAGTATTTAATAAGGCTTACATTTTAACATCATCCCTTGTTCTCTTTACCCTTTAGCTGAAGAGAGTCTTTGGAAGGAAAATAACCCTTCTTTTGACAGTCTCTTAGTTAGTATTAAGATGGTAATAACTGTCTTTTAGAGAAAAAGAGAAGTTAGTTCGGTTGGGCTACAGCTGCTGCTGTTGTTAAAGTCTGATCCCATTTTCTAGAAGGCAAAACACGACAAACATGCACAAAAGGGGAAAGAACAGCAGAAAATGCAGCTGTCACTGGTTTTAACCTGGAGTATCAGAGGGGTAGCCGTGTTAGTCTGGGTCTGTAAAAGCAGCAAAGACTCCTGTGGCACCTTATAGACATGTCTGTTAGTCCATAAGGTGCCACAGGACTCTTTGCTGGTTTTAACCTGTAACCTTGCTGCTGCAAAACTCAGCCACAGTACACAGTTTTATCACCACTCCGAGACCTGGCAAAATTGTACCATGATATTGCATATAGCTGTCTCTTTCTGGTCACAGGCTTACAACAGTGTTGCAAAACATGCAGTCTTGGCCAGCTTAGTCATATTCTTATTAGACTGAAGGAAAAAGGAGAGGGTTTGGAAAGAGAAGAAACAAGATGGAGAATTGAAAAGAACGAACAAGGGAGAGGAAGGGGACATGACAAAATCTCACATCCCATGTAGTGGCTGGGATATAGCTGGAACCAGTGAAGAGGGAGATGTCATCTGGGCCACTTCTTTGGTCCGGTCAGGACATGTCTTGGGATCAGGATGACAAAAGTCCAATGATGTTACAATGGATCTCTTGGTTCCAGGAAATGGTGAGGATGGCAACCAGGATGATGAAGCTTGCTCCTTCCCCTTTGTTTCAGTCATCAGATGTCCATCTTTCACTTCCTCTTTTCCTCTCAAAGTCTCTTTATAGGTACCCACAGTGCATTGCTCACACTGTTGATGATAGTGTCCCAACTGTGGACACTCTCCTCTGACAGAGGGAGTAAGTGTGAACATGCAATACCGATTTTTATTATAGTGCTTTTTGAGTGTCAACATAACTTTTGTCGACAAGACTCTGTAGTGTAGACAAGACCTGAAAGACTCTAGAAGAGAGTGATGCGCCTTTTAACTAGTATATCGTTAGCATTTGGTCTATCAAATGTAACTTATGTTGAAAATGTTCTCTCTCTAAATTCATTTGGACAATGTTATTAATAATCAAATGGATTAAATAGTAAGAGAATGCATTAAAACAGATTGCTATTTTCCTGGAGATATTACTGAAAAACACAATAAAACTCACGGAGAGCCTGTTTTTAACATTTGGGGTTATTTATTTTAACAAAAAACATTTTGAGTCTTGGCAGAAATTTTTAGCTTTAAAAATCACTTCCTTTCTTTAAAGCGGAAAACAGCTGTTCTCCAGACCATTTCCAGTGTAAAACTACAAAACACTGTATTTCTAAACTGTGGGTATGTGATGAGGACCCGGACTGTGCTGATGGATCAGATGAAGCAAACTGTGGTGAGTCTGACAACAGTCACACAAAGGAGTGCAGTCAGAAACTTTTTGTTTAAAAGTAGTGACATTGCTTTATTAAAATCTTATATTTCTAACACCAGTATCTTTATAACTTTCTTGCTCATGAAGACTTTTCCCATTTTTTAAAATTTATTTTTATTTTATTACCATAAATTGTAACGGGAAGGTTGCAATGATATTAAATATGTCCTCTGTCATTATTTCAAAGTAATCATCTGATAGAATAGCTTTATTTTACCTGTGAAATCTGTCTTGAAGCATCTGCTTTATGGACAGCAGTTATAAAACAAATGACTCACCTGAAACATTAGTGGCTTCTCTTTTTAATTCTTATCGCAGAATTACCCCGTACCTATTAATTTCTTCTACATATTTTTTGCCTATTGTATTCAACTAAATGCTGGTAAATAAAAAAAAATAACTGCTATAACATCTGAGTAGTTTAACTAGATTACATTGTGTAAAATAAACAGATTTTTGTATCAGCTATCATAGGAGAACTGAAGGAACATTCCAGTCTAAGACAGGCCTCACAAAGACTTAGCAGAGTGTACATCAAGAGTTAAGCAACCTGAAAGCAGAATTTTGTAATGACTTTTACGAATCCAATAGTAAATAGAAAAAAAGCTTATATATTTTCTTTGGGAATATTTCTTTTGTTGTTGTTTATTGCTCCCATTTGCACAAAAAGTAAAATCTTTAGCATTTTTTGCTATTTGTACCGGAAAGGTGACTTGAAAGACTTTTTAACTGCAAAGGCCCAAGTTCATGTTTTTCCAGTAATAGTTAAAAATATATTTAAAAACAGTAAAATAGTATAGGGTCCTAGAGTCACTACCTACTATCCGTACTAGTAATGTCATCAGACACTGCAGGACAAACAACAAACTTGGATTTTGATAAGTAAGTGCAAGAGGAATTCTCATTTTTGGTAAGTAAGTGAAAGAGGAAAGGATTTTTTTCATGTATTTTGTTTTAAATGTATTTATTTGTAAGCTTGAAATCTGTCATAAAATTTAATTATTTGGATTTCAAATATCTTTATTTTTAAAGGTTTTAAATTCACCTGCAATAATAGTAACATTTTATGACTTCATTATCTAACTAATACTCCCAGGTCACTTATAAGGAAAGTAGATATAGTGTACTGTAGTGTCCCAATTTTACAGATGAAGAAATTGAGAGAAACAGAAGCTAAGTAATTTAAACAAGGCTAGATAGCTAATTCTCATGGCTGCAAGTAGAATTCAGATATTCCTGGTTTCCAATCCTCACTCAGTTCATGAGATTATGGACCCTCAACCAGAAGATCATGAACAGCTTTCAGGGGATTGTAACTGCTCTCTCTTTCCTTATGGATAGTTATGGGGTGTATACCTTGAAACCCATTTCTATTCCAACATGAGATCCTAGGATGCAAAATGTTAAGGGTTCACTGCACTGGACCCATATTGTCTCTTTAAGACATGTGTCTTTGCAAACTGACATAAAATACTTTGTTCTTCTTTGAGTGGCCTACACATATTCAAACTCAGGGGATGCTCCAACTGAGCATAGTTTAGATGGGAGAACTTGAACTAGCTATGGGAATGCTCACACTGAGGAAAGGGCGAGGAGGGGCACATGAGCACTTCAGCAGGCACTGCTAGTTAAAGTTTCACCATTCATAGGATTCCATTCTTAGGAGCCATAATAGAATCAACACTGGGCAAAGCAATTTATGACTGATTCTTAAAGATAAGATCACCTATTAATCTAAACAAACTGTTCTTTTCATTCTATGGTTATTGGGGCTTATGGCCTAAACAAGTATGACTTCCTTGGATCTTTTATGAATAAGGCATTTGCAACATTAAGTATTGGAAAATTTCAGGTCCAGCACAGACAATATGGCAGGACTCTGGGCATTCAAAAAAGGGAATTCCTATCTGTAATTTGGTGATCCCACAAGAACAGCCATACTGGGTCAGACCAAAGGTCCCTCTAGCCCAGTATCCTGTCTTCTGACAGTGGCCAATGCCAGGTGCCCCAGAGGGAATGAACAGAACAGGTAATCATCAAGTGATCCATCCCCTGTCACCCATTCCCAGCTTTCCATTCCAACAGTATAAAGAAAGGAGTCTTTCAGTCCTCCCATGCCCTCACTGATAACCACAGCAAATCTCCAATTTCAAGTGTGTGTGTGGGGGGGGCATCTAAACAACAGCAGAAATAAAAGTTACACCTCAGCATTCTCAAGTTAAGAGACCTTCAGTGGGCTCTCGGGTTCTTTCTACCATAAGTCTGCCACAGAGTGATATAAGTAGCTACAGACAATGCAACCTCCAGGTATTATCCTAAAAAATGTAGTGGAGGGTATGAATTCTGAAATAATTTATTAAACTTTTATTTTTTAATTTATCTCCATATAATCCTCATGTAGTCAGAATGGAAAATAGTATAAATAAGTGACTTGCTGCAAAAATAGCACATTAGTAGTAATCAAAGATATTGAAGCTAGGGAGTTTGTTGATTGTGATTTTGTATATATGGTTCTGTATGAATGTGTTAAATAAAAGAAATATGCAGTGTTGTTGTAGCCGTGTTGGTCCCAGGATATCAGAGAGACAAGCTGCGTGAGGTAATATTTTTTATTGGACCCATCTCTGTTGGTGAGAGAGACAAGCTTTCAGGCTTACTCAGAGCTCTTCTTCAGGTCTGGGAAAGGAAGAATCAAAGATCAGCATAAGCTCAAAAGCTTGCCTCTCTCAAAAAAAAGATGCTGGTCCAATAAAAGATATTACCTTATCCGCCTTGTCTCTCAAATAATAGAAGTAACATACCAAACTGTATATAAACCTAAACATTCTCTTATAATCCAAATTAGTTTATTTGCAATAGAACAAAGCATACGATACTATAAGTAGCTTATGAAAATTGCTAAAATAATTTTGAATCAGCTATTTTATTATGAAAGTACAATATAATAATTAACAGTAGCGGCATGGAAAATGAGATTTCACTAAAGCAATAGAAATCTGGTGGCTTTAATGACTTTGAACCATATGGCATCCTCTCAGAAAAGGAGACAGAAGAATTTGTTATGTTTGTTAATTAGCAAATTTTTTTATGTTTTTCCCCATAAAAAGAGAGAGAGATTTGGGAGTGCAATGAAGGGAAAATCTATAGGAAGGGGATCCCACAGTCCTGTTGTGCATTATGCTTTTCCCATCCCAAGGACCTATACTATCTCTAAAGATACTATCCACTGGGTCTCAACCCCCTAGTGTGAGACAGATCAAACACCCTGGTTCTTGACTGTGGAGTGAGGAAGACTATTCAGCATCTTCAAACCATGTCTTTGAGGCAGAACGATAACTGTAATACATGAACTTGCACTACCTTAGAGTCAGTTACTTGTTGCAAGAATACCAGATTTGCTTGCAGATGTCATCCCAAGAATTGAGGCACCTCATGGAGACTCCTTTAAATCCAGTATGAGGTTGTCCTGGAGTTCCTCAACTGGTAAATCCTCAAAACAACAGTCTGAGTCAGCCAAGATGGCTGAGCAGTGAGGCTCAGCGTAGATGCTAGATACACTGGCAGAAATCTAGCTTCCCCCTGGCAAGTTCAGTTAGGTAGATAACTTTGGTGGTGAAGCTATGTCATAACTACAAAACCCCACCATTAGAGGACTTCGCTAAGTGATAGGTCTCCAAAGCACTTCAACACTCAGTGTTTGAAGTTGGTAGTTCTGAGTTCAAACTTTCTGGATGAGGTGGAGCATCCATAGAAAATATCAAGGCACACAGCACAGGGAGAGAACAGCAGCAATACTACACACTGGTTTTGAAGCCCCTAACCTCATCAGACTTTGAAATGAAGCCTTTAGAATCTCCCTCTCTTATTTGCCAATAAATGTTCATAGCACAAGAATGGAGTATCAATTTTCATATTATGTGGTCATAATTAGATTTACATAAAATATTAGCTATGGGAACAGAGATAATTAGCACTTTGCATCGTTCTTATTTGTGACCATACGGGCATTTCAGGATTTTTTAAAAATCTGATTCTTGACCATGAGAGGAAAGCTGATCTGAATAGCTATTTTCTAAAGAGCCAGTTAACTTCTTGGCACTAGCATCAAGAGCTCTCCCAGCAGTGGATGTGCTGGAAACCACTGGCTTGAAAAGATTAGACAAGAATGATGATCTAGTATGGTGGTAGACAAGTTTATGATCCTTGTGATAATATGAAGAGTAGCAATGTTTATATTGAAAGCAAATACTAGCCTGGAATCGCAGAGATTCTTTCATTCGTTTTTGACATCAGAGCTGGAATTTACTGCTTGTTGACAATGCAAAATTGTTTATCTACTCAGTTTCATTCTTTGGATCATTGCTGAAACTCTGTAGTTTTTAGTATGTACTCAGTGATGGAAAAGTTTGATTGTTTCTGCAGTAGCTATGAACATATTTTCAAAAAATCAATGGACATTCTGAGTTGAAAACATCAAGGCAATTTTTTTTTAGGTTGGGACTATATGTGATACTTAGTTGCGTATTTCTGGTGAAACATGATTAAGTTGTCCAAAATAAGGTGTTTTTTAAAGAAGTCCACTGATTGTCTGATATAATTTTTAGTTGCCATTAATGAAATAAACAAATAAATACAAATTTTCTTTTTGAAAATCGACATCATTCTTATTTCTTCAGATAAATCAAATAATACATAAATCATATGTAGAACAACTCTGGAATTACTGCCAAAGGTCTGCCTTCTGAGATTGATACAAAATCATCATTTCTCTCTGAATATGTCAGCTTTCATAAACACGAGAAGTCTCTTTACAATAAGAAAGAAAGAAAAAAAGAAAGATAAAGAAAAGGTTACTGATCCTGAAACTTTGTTCAGAGTACAATTTATAAATATTCTTACAGACAAAATATTAATTTTAGAAGAAAAATATTTTCAGTAGGATCTACTTAAAGTAAAAGTATTTCCAATAATAATAAGTTAATGCAGAGATACTCAGACCGAGGTTCGTGATCTGAAACTGGCTCTTTAATGCATCTCCTGCAGCTCTTTGCAGCACATGATCTTAAAACACTGATTTTAATTATGAACCATAGTGCTTTTACTATGTTATTAATCAGTTGCAGTTGATAAATACTTGGTCAGTAGAATATATAGTAAATGAAACAATTAATTCCCTCTACTGTGGTTCTTTTGGGTAATGTTGATCACAAATTTGGCTCCTGAACCTCTGAGGTCTGAGAATCACTGAGTTAAAGAATATATGTAAATACAGATTTCACTCAGAGGAATGTTAGATATTAAAGCATTGAATATTTTTGGAATCAGTTACACTCAGTGTACACTCACTGAGTGTAACTGATGGGACTCAAACCCTCAGTGAATTAGGGATATGCCTACCCTGCATGCAACATCAGCTCCAGCGGACTGGGTGAAAGAGATCACTAAGATCCAACTGCCAAGAAGGCGATTCTGCAACGCTTTGTGGACAGCGAAGGGCTTGACGAGGCATGAAAGACGTCAAGGCCATCCACTGCAACCAAAGAAGTTACCAGTCGTGACGATTTTTCGTACCATTGGTGTCTGGCTTCTAAGGTAGAGAGTGGGATTGCTCCCGTGCAACTGCTCTACCTCTTAAAAAGCTTTCATGCACAGGTCTTGTGCAAATCATCAAACATCATCATCATACCACCCAAGTCCTGCAGTGATGGGGGAGGGGCAAAGAGACAGGGTGGAGGTTACCACTGGGAGTCGTAGTCCCAATCCTGCACGCAGGTGTCCTGTGGATAGGTGGTCATCCAGCTCTGTACCTGGGGCAGCAGAGTTGCCCGGCAGCATCCCAGGTGTCTGAGCAGCCCTCTTCAGGACAGCACTGCTCACCCTAGTAAGGGAGGGGCCTAGAAAAGGTGGCCTAAAAATTGCCTGCCCTACAACAACTGCCCAGCAAGCCGCGGCTGGCAGTTTAACCCAACCTGCGGCCGAAACCAAAAGAAAAATTTGAGGAAACTTACCATTGGTGTACGGAATGTTTGTACCCTCATGGATCGAGAAGCTGTTGCAAGACCTGAGAGAAGGTCAGCTCTCATTGCTCGAGCACTAGCCAGCTACAACATCGATATAGCGGCATTAAGTGAAACAAGATTGCCTGGGGAAGGTTCCTTGAGCGAACCAGGAAGTGGTTACACCTTCTTCTGGAAGGGTAAGACTGAGACAGAGGACAGAATACATGGAGTTGGTCTGGTAATAAAAACCTCATTGATGCATCAACTCCCAGACCTTCCAGTGGGTATCAATGAAAGATTGCTGAAACTAAGCTTCCCACTAAATGCCAAACATCATGCCACCATCATCAGTGCATATGCACCCACTCTAACATGCTCTGACAACTCAAAGGAGCAATACTATGAAGATCTCGACAGACTGATCAAAGCCACACCTGTAACAGACAAACTACTCCTACTTGGATATTTCAATGCCCGAGTCGGGGCTGACAGCGAGAACTGGAAAGGAGTAACCGGGCCACATGGTGTAGGCAAAATGAACAGTAATGGACTACTCTTTTTGAGCCTTTGTTCTGAAAATGACCTGACCATTACCTGAACCCTAGGTCCAAACAGTGGCATCTGATAGATTATGCCATTGTCAGAAGGCGAGACATCCGAGACGTACTGATCACCAGAGTAATGTGAGGCGTAGAGTGCTGGACAGATCACAGATTAGTCAAGATGTCTCTTCAACTTCACATCGCTCCCTCTCAGCACAAACGCCCTAAGCATGTGCGACCTGCTTTCAACATAGCCAAACTGAAGGATGCTCAGTGTTTCAACAATTTCCAGAGGAGTCTTGATGACAAACTGACATCCCACAGACAATTGATCGGTACTGTAACCGAAAAGTGGGACCAGTTCAAGCAGATAGTGACTGACACAGCAATAACATCTCTTGGACCAGAGAAAAGAACACATCAGGATTGGTTTGATGAGAACCAAGAAGAAATATGCTCAGCACTGGAAGTATAGAGAAAAGCCTTTATCGAATGGCAGGATGACCCCTCCTCAGTCTCTAAACGGGACCATTTCAAGTACTTTCAGAGCAAAACACAGAAAGACCTCCGTCATATACAAGACAACTGGTGGGAGAGCAAAGCCAAAGAAATTGAGCACTATGCTGAGACTCACAACTCAAAGATGTTCTTCAGTGCTATTAAGACTGTCTATGGACCTTCTAAACCAAGGACCACCCCCTTGCTCTCATCAGACAACACAACGCTGATTAAAGATGAAGGCATCAACGAAAGATGGCGAGAACACTTTAGCAACCTTCTCAATAGACCATCAAGCGTGAATAATAATGTCCTCAATGAAATTCCACAACAACCTGCTCTGATAGATCTTGACTTTCCGCCCACTATAGATGAGATTAAAAAAGCTGTTAGCCAGATGAGTTCAGGAAAAGCTCCTGGAAAAGATGGGATACCAGCAGAGATATACAAAGCAGCAGGTCCAGCAGCATTAGCAGCATTCCACAGCGTGATCATCAGCATCTGGGAGGATGAAAACATACCACAGAACCACCGCGACGCTACTATTGTCTCTATTTTCAAGAACAAAGGCAGCAAAGCAGAATGTGGAAACTATAGAGGCATATCCTTCCTCTCCATTGGTGGGAAGATCATCGCTTGCATCATCTTGAACCGCCTAATAGCCAGTATTTCCGAGGCAAATCTACCTGAAAGTCAATGTGGTTTCCGACCTGGCCGGAGCACAGTCGACATGGTGTTTGCTGTCAGACAAATACAAGAGAAGTGCATTGAACACAATATGCACCTGTATGCTGTCTTCATAGATCTGACAAAGGCGTTTGATACTGTCAACAGGGAAGCCCTTTGGACCATTTTAACACGACTTGGCTGCCCAAGAAAATTTGTCCAGATTATACGCCTTTTTCATGACAGGTGAAGTATCGTCTGATGGAGCCACATCAGCCCCCTTCAACATCACCAATGGCTTGAAACAAGGATGTGTTCTCACTCCTGTCCTATTTAACCTGTTCTTTGCATGCGTCCTTAAACATGCAATGAAAGATCTGGACCGAGGTATATACTTGAAATACCGGCACGATGGTTCACTTTTTGACCTCCATCACCTGAATGCAAAGACTAAGACAGTGCAGAAACTCCTTCTTGAGGCACTCTTTGCCGACGACTGTGCCCTCATGGCTCACACTGAAAATGATCTTCAGCACATTGTCAACAAGTTTGCTGAGGCCTTGCAACTCTTCGGACTAACTATCAGCCTCGGAAAGACAGAAGTTCTTCATCAACCTGCACCTGGATCAAATGCTTCTGTCCCGAGTATCTCCATTGATGGCACTCAGCTTAAAGTAGTGGAGAACTTTAAATACCTGGGTAGTGTCATAACCAGTGATGAATCACTGGATAATGAGATCAATGCACGAATATCCAAAGCAAGCCAGGCACTTGGCTGTCTGCGTGTCAAAGTTTTAAACCACCACAACATCCGGATGTCAACAAAACTGCTTGTGTACAGAGCTGTTGTTCTCATCTGTTTTGTACGGGTGCAAAACATGGACACTATATAGGTGTCACATCAAACAGCTTGAAGCATTACACATGCGCTGCCTCTGCAACATCATGAAGATCCGCTGGCAAGACAAAGTGCCCAATCTCGAGGTCCTCAAGAGAGCCCAGATGACAAGCATCGAAATGATGATCATGAAGTCACAGCTACGTTGGACCGGTCATGTCAGCCGCATGGATGCCAAGAGAATCCCCCGCCAGCTTCTGTATGGTGAGCTCTCCCAGGGCATCCAGCATATAGGTCGTCCATGGAAACGTTACAAGGACACCATCAAAGCCAATCTGCAGTACAGCGATATCAAACCTAGGGATCTTGAGGACGCCGCCAGCAACAGAACACAGTGGCGTGCAACAGTTAGAAATACCTGCATCGCCTTTGAGGAAGACTGCTGCCGCCGTCTACAAGAGGCACGCAAACGACGTCACGAGAGCATCAGCAGCGCACAATCCACTGACCGCGAACTTCCCATGCACCATCTGCAGCAAAATGTGCACCTCTAGAATTGGCTTGAACAGTCATCAGAGGGCACACCATGAGACCAACATTAGATGATCTGCACAGATTTGTCATCATCGGATCTATGGACTACCAAGATTTTTGGAATAGATTATTCCCTGTAACGGGTCGGACTCACCCCTGCGGCGCCTCCTGCTGGTGACTCTGGGGAATTAGCTCTTTCCAGCCCTGGAGCGCCCTCTGCAGGCCAGTGATCCACCTGTTTGCTACTGGCCCCGTGTCCCTCCCAGGACCCCGGTACCCCTTTAACCTTTAACTGGGTTTCCCCTTCCCAGGGGAACCCCCACCCTACTATCCCCACTTTGCCTCAGTAGTGGCTACTGCCCAGTCTCAATCTAGCCCCCGTTCGCTGGGGCAGACTGCAGTAGCCAGCACTCATCACAGGCAAAGGGAGTTTGGACCTGCTGCCTTGGCATACCCCTAGGTTGCCCCCTGCAACCCCCAGTACCTTTTGCCCTGTGCTAGGCCGCAGCCTGGGGTTTTCTAGGCTGGAGCTTCCCCAGCTCCTCAGCCATTCCCCAGCCCTGCTTCACCCTAGGTACTTTGTCTCAGTTCTCTGCAACCAGGCCCATCTCCCTCTAGAAACAGAGAGAGACTGACTGGGCTCCTGGCTCACAGCCTTCTATAGGGGCCAGCTGTGGCCTGATTGGGGTGTGGCCCAGCTGCGGCTACTTCCCCAATCAGCCCAGCTTTGAGAGCAGCAGCTCTCAAGCCCTGCCAAGCCGTTTTTAAACCCCTTAAAACCAGGAGCAGGGATCCACCCTGCTACATTCCCCTTAATTGTCCCCCGTACTTAGTGGGTTTCTGTGGCCCTGTGGATCCTCCCCTTAGGCTGGGGGGGGATCCGTTAGCATGGGGCGGGCTTCCGCCCGCCCCCTCTCCCGGATAACCCAATAGATACATTCCCCTTAATTGTCCGCCGCAATTAGTGGGTTTCTGAGGCCCTGTGGTACCTCCCCTTAGGCTGGGGGTGGGTTCCATTAGCATGGGGCGGGCTCTGCCCGCCCCGTTTCCCGGAAACCCAATAGATACATTCCCCTTAAATTTTGTGATTTGAAGGTTTTAGAATTGATTTAGGAGAGTAAAATGTTGAAACCACTAAAATGGCAAAGGGCAAGAAATTATTTTTGCAAGTAGGTAGTGGATTTTTAAAGGAATTTAGGCTGACAACTATTTTTAGTTTTCCTAGCCCTTTGTCTTAAGGAACTTCCCTGCTTGTTCTTTGTTTTTGCATTCCACTAGCAAGTTTCCACCAGATATTTTCCTAGTTCTTACTATATCTCCAGCACTTTTTTTCTTAGCCACTTTGCACTCCACAGGGGTCTGAAACTCTTTGCACTCCACATGGGTCCCCTATCCTTGTGTTCTTAGCTGTGGAGTGCAAACTGGTTCAGAAAAAAAGTGCTGGATATATAGAAAGAGTTAGGAAAACACCTGATGGAAAATTGCTAGTGGAACCCCTATCCAGAATACAAGGAAAATGGGGTCCAGCTAAAAAAGCTATCCTGCAGTTCTTTAAAAATACTGGGAGAGGTGACAGACTTTAAGTCAAAACCTATTTATGAAGTCCAGTGAATGGCAATCATACATTCAGGAATTGTCTGCTGCACCACAAAACACAGGAGGAGGAAGAAGAATAGGTGAGGACTGAAGAGAGAAGAGCTGCAGTAGGTAGCTTATACCCTGGAACTGGCCTTGAAAGGAGACGACAGCTGGAGTGAATGGGTTCTAGAAAGCTGCTAGTGAGACTTGGAACTGACAAGAAGAAGCTCCTCAGCAGCAGACCACCAGGAAACCATATGAGGAGTCAGACTTCCCAAGAGAGAGGACTGGAAGACATAGTACTGGGAAAGGCACCTGCAGATAGACAGGGCTTGTAAGGAGAGGTTTTAGCTATTTAAACACAGTGACCTTGGGCTGGAACCCAGAGAAAAGTACAGGCCTGAGTTCCGCTATCTCCCCCAGAAAGGGGAATAGGAAAGCATCCTTGAGGAAGAGGAGGGCAAGGACTATAGAGCCCAGGTCAGGGCTGGGATTGACAACCCGATACAGGGTCAAAGGACTTTTTGTCAGTGGGACTCTTTATTACCTCAAAAAGGGTGAGATTATGAACAACCTGACAGGAGTTGTGAGAAGCTGACTGTTACAGAGCCAAGCAGCTGTCTGGTGGGGAAACTGAGGCAGAGTTGCTGCCACACCAAACCCAACCATGTGTAGACACATTGTCTGGTGAGTTAGCTCCATTATAGAGCCTAAATACCTTTAAAAATCTGGCCCTAAGTATCACTAGCGATTTAGGCCTCAATTCAGCCAAGCACTTAAGAATGTGTGTAATATTAAGCATTTGCCGAAATGCTTGGCTGAATTGGGATCTTGGTTACTTAACTTTTATTAGTATCAGTAATGTTAATATTTTAGTATTAACTATATACGTTATGATAGTGCCCAGAAGTCCCATGTGGGATTGAAGCCCCATTCTGTTGAGCATCCTATAAACACAGATAGAGATGATTCCTGCCACGGAGAGGTTATAATCTAAAATAATGGCTATCAACCTTTCCAGATAACTTTACCCTTTCAGGAGTCTGATTTATTTTGTGTACCCCAAGTTTCACCTCACTTAAAAATTACCTGCTTACAAAATCAGACATAAAAATGCAATAGTGTCACAGCACTCTATTACTGAAAATTGCTTACTTTCTCATTTTTACCATGTAATTATAAAATAAATCAATTGGAATATAATCAATTGGAATATAAATATTGTACTTACATTTCAGCGTACAGTATATAGAGCAGTATAAACAAGTCAGTGTCTGTATTAAATTTTAGTTTGTACTGACTTCGCTAATGCTTTTTTGTGTAACCTGTTGTAAAACTAGGCAAATATCTAGATGCGTTGAAGTAGCCCCTGGAAGACCTCTGGGTACCCCCAGGGGTATGCGTACCCCTGGCTGAGAACCACTGATCTAAAAGACACAGACTAATAGTCGAGAGTGGGAATGTATCCTAAACAAACCTTCTGCTTTCACAAAAGACCATGAATAATAAACAGCTTTTAGTTTATTGTAGTCGAGAACCACTGATCTAAAAGACACAGACTAATAGTCGAGAGTGGGAATGTATCCTCACTCTTGATTATTAGTCTGTGTCTTTTAGATCAGTGGTTCTCGACTACAATAAACTAAAAGCTGTTTATTATTCATGGTCTTTTGTGAAAGCAGAAGGTTTGTTTCTGGGGTTTGGGAACTTAAAGGACCTGCTTTGCTGCTTAGATTTAGTGTCCTGATGAATTAATTACATATATTTTTTGCTGTTGGATGATCATTATTTTAATTGTAATATTCTTAGGGGCACCTAACGCTTTTTGTATGGGTGTCTTGTATTGTTGTTTAAATAGAAAGAAAGAAAGAAATTAATGAGAGGATCAGTGATTCCCACTGTTTTTTTTTTTAATTTGAGGACCACTCAGAGCCTGTGTGTGTATAGAATATATATAGTCACAATTCATCATGATCATCATGAAGGATTTTGTACAGAGCATGGCAGAGGGAGTCTAAAGAGAGGTTTGAAAAAGGAAAAAGTAATGGGCATATGGATTTTATCCATGAGTTTTCCTATGTGCAAGAAGCAGCATAGGAGAAAATGGTGAAATGTTTGATGGAGAAGCTAACTAGTGGGTAGAAATGGCTGGGAATGTTGGAGCAAAGGCAGGAGTAGCACTACAGCAATACGCTACTGGATCAGCAAGGTAGGGCCTGTCAAGATGAGGAAGATCTTTAAAGGTAAAGACTACTAGAGACCAGAATATATACTCATGCTAAATCACATTCAAAAATTATTTTGATATCCATATGGGCCCGTGGTGCCTGTGCTCCACCAATATTTAGGGACGTGGGCCTGGCTTCACCAATGTTTCGGCTTACTGTGCTTTGGGGGCCTCGCGCTTCAGGGGGACACAGTGTCCAGGGCGGCCTGGAGGGTTACCAGGGGGCCTGGCGTTGGCAGCAGTGAGCAACCTGTCCCCAGCCCACCCCGCTCCACCCTGCTGGCTCCCAGCATCGCTTGGGAGAGGGGACGGAAGCTGGAAAGAGGCGAGGTGGAGGTCTGTGGGGAGGGGCAGAATGGGAGAGGGGACAGCAGGGGCAGGCTGGGGCCAGGTCACTCGCTGCTGCCGGCACCAGGCCCCCCTCTAACCTCCCAGGCCGCCCTGGACCCTGTGTCCCCCTGAAGCACAGGGTCTGGTCCGGTTCGCCCAGTCCGTCCTAGGGACAGGATGGCTCTGCTTGGACCCGTTCTGGGCACCATCAAAAATTGTACAAATCTGGTGCCTAGGCTGATATCTCATTCCAGTTCCTAGGTTTGCACAAAGCCAGACTTGAAGCACAAGCACAGCAAGCAGCTGTTCGGGGCACGACATCAAATGCAATCTCTGCAATTCATGTAATGGCCCTATCCACTTCACAGGCAGAGGAGTATGCCTGACTCAAGCTATTTTTATTAGTCCCTCTTCTTCATGACCACTTAATTTAAACACTTCAAGGGACATTGTTGGCGTCACAGGATCTAAACTAACATTCTGTAAAACAGCCCTAATGGGAATTCAAGAAATTCCCCTTGAAATTCCATTGCACTGACATGTAATTTTAAAAAATGTCATTGTGGCTTTTATAAATCAAACTTCTTATAGATCTACTTTTATGCAAAGAAAATATGCCACTGGTAATTTTTTTCACTATCATTTCCCCCTCTCCCTTGAACCTGAAAGAATAAAGTACAACAGAAAAAAAAATCAAAATGCAAACGAAACACAAAAATAGCTGCATCCCATTGGAGGAGTCCTGCTGCTGCTGTTCAGAACTGCTCATGCATCCACAAAAGGATTTATCCATAATCATATGTTATGAGTGTAAATGCTTGTTTCAAAATCCTACATACTGACTGAATAAAACTAATTTCAGTTTTGTTTTATATACTGCAGGCATCCTCTTTCTTATGCAGTGAGTGATTAAATCAAAAGTATGGGAAAATGCTACGTTTTTCACTAGATGTGTGGGTATAGCTCCAATTAATTGTAGCATTATAAGTGTAAGCACACCCATTGGTCAATATAGCACTTTGTACTCTGTTGCATAAATATGCCTATAGTTTAGTCAGGGGTGCCATTTGGGGAAGGGCTCTAGCCTCCCCTCCCCCTGAGTTTCATACCTGAGGTCTGTTCACAGCACACACCCTAGCCCTAGACAGAGCTCTTAACTGCAATACAGCGTGAGTGTAATATGTGAGAGTAAGGCTATGATTTAATTATGGGTATTTTTAGTAAAAGTCATGGACAGGTCACGGGCAAGAAACAAAAAATCATGGGCCGTGATCTGTCCATGACTTATACCATAAATATCCTTGATTGAATCTTAGGAGGGGGGCAGTGCTGGGGGGGGGAGCCTGTAGCACCAGCAGCTGCGGGGGGGAGAGCTCTGGGGGACCAGTGTCACCACCTGCAGGGAGGAGGGCCTGGTGCAGCTGACTGCGGAGCCACCTGAGCGGCTGACTGCAGAGTCGCTCCAGCAGCGGATGGCGTGGCTTCCCCCAGAGCAGCCTGTGCACTGGCCACTGCAGAAGTCCTGGAGGTCTCGGGAAGTCACAGAATCCGTGAGTTCCATGACCTCCGTGACAAACACAAAGCCCTAGTGATGAGTTCTGTGCAGCTCCCCACTTCTGCCTTTGGGGCAGGGAGTTTTTTTTTTGTTTGGTTTTTTTTTATAAACAGAGGCAGGGTGATTAAGATAACAAAAGGCTTGTTTTTAAATTAAATTAAGGATTGTTAGATGATCCTGAAAGCATTGCCAGGCACTTCAGTTAAAAGATAGGAAACAACGGGTAGGAATAAATGGTGAGAATGGAGAGAGGTAAATGATGTCCCCCAGGAGTCTGAACTTGGACCACTGCTGTTCAACATATTCATAGATACTTTCTTACATCATCCTATTTCTCTGTGTAATTTGTACCAATTTACAGTCCATGACCTATCAATATAATGGGTATAAGTAGCTCTAAGAGAATCTAAGTTAGACCCTTTTACACTAATATACACATCACTTCTGAATTTGGTGCAATTTCACAATTTCTACCATTAGCAACAGTGGAATACTGTGGCATTTATACCTCGTGTTTGTTTGTTTTTTATTTGAAATGTTATGAGTAATACAACTTCTCACATTACTTCAGTTCAAAAAAGCTTCAGAACAGCCACTTATCAATTAAAAATGTCTTCGTTTTCCTGTATCAAATCCAAACTGAAAGCTGACAATTTTTTTTTATTAGACAATGTGGGTGAGTTAATATCTTTTATTGGACCCATTTGGTGAGAGAGAGAAGCTTTTGAGCTCTCTCACCAACAGAAGTTGGTCCAATAAAAGATATTTGCCCACTTTGTCTCTCTAATATCCTGGGACTGGTATGGCTACAAAAACACTGCTTACAATTTTTTTTTATTTTATGATAATTAGTGTTGCTTTGGTCATGGGTCAATAGAATCTTGAGAAGCATGTGACAGATGTGTAGTCATGTTGCTGAATGCACTACTGATGAGTGTCGTATAAGAACGTATATGGAATAGAATTCAATAGAATAGAGTCACAGTGGGGCTGCCTTGTAAAGTAGTCCTTTGTCTTTGGTAGATAAGTACCACTTAAAATGTTAGGGTTCCTTAATTTGACATATATCTTGGAATATTATTATCCCACCCCTTTTAGTAGCAGTCTTTTAAGTTCTGCCTTTATGGAATACATTGATGCAAATGGTAGCATCTTCATTGCAGATAAAAAGACTTGTGGGCCTCATGAATTCCAGTGCAAAAACAACAACTGTATTCCAGATCACTGGAGATGCGACAGCCAAAATGATTGTGGTGATAATTCAGATGAAGAAAACTGCAGTAAGTAAATCTTGCAGCCTATTCAATAAACAGAAGGAACTTTTTTTATGCTGATAAGCTGTCCATTTGATTTTATCTATCCTACTCTTTGCATCGTCATTTGTAGTCACATTTAGTCTGGCACATTCCGAATCAGTTGACCTGAATCCAAAATGATGACTCTGAAAGTCTCATGTTTGAATTATTTCCATAAAGATCTGTAGCCAATTAAGAGAGTATCATGCACTATTCTGCAAAATATGAATATGCAGTGGAACCCTTGACATATGACAGTAATGTTAGAGGGTAAGTGAAGAGCAAGTTAAAAACTGATGATCGCTAATCTGACTTCTCTGTGTGAGGGTCACTCCCATATTTCTTGTATTCAGGTATATCCATGAGTCAGAAGCATCATGGAGTCAGCAAACCCTCATAACACTTTCCCAAGAGCATAGATACCTGTGAACAATGGGAGGTTTTTCAGGCAAACACTGCCAGCCTGTTACACTTTGTATATTCAGTAGGGGAACTTCCATATTTTAAATCTAATCAGGTTCATTTCTGAAGTCCTTATTCATATTGACATTCACATTACTCAAAAATTGGTCCCCATTAAAGCTGATGGGACTAATTCACCTTGTTCCCCACTGTGAATATGGAGTGAAGATGAGGGCTTCTTGCATACATTTTGAAATGTATGAGCTAGCTTCTACTCCCAATAAAGACATGTAACACCAGCTTTAGCTGAATAATATGTGACATCTTCACAGAAAGGGGTGAGTTCCTTTCATTTTTGAGCCCTGAAATGTAATGAGTCGTCAAAGGGGCAACATCTAGCCACCAATATCATTGTTAGGCATTTTAGAGACAGAATCCCATACATTGCTTTGAACTGCTACCCCCACAGTTTAATAGCTGGGTTCTTATCCTTTTTTCTTTCTTTATTATAACATCCAAAAAAAGGCTACGTGCTTGGCTTTTTGCCAGTCAGTGTGGAAGACCTCCTGTCCTCTCTTCAGAGATCTGAATGTGTTATTTGTTGTCAGTCCCTGTGAAGTAAAACATTTTGGTCAGAATTTTCAAAAGTAGATGGCAAAATTTAGGCACCCAAATCCACATTCAAGACATTTGGAGGCATAGGTACTCAGTACTTCTGAAAATTAGGCCATGTAATTTATAATCCTAAGTATAGATTTATGGGCATAATTTTAGGCACTTCCCACATGTGAAACTTTTGTGTAAAGTACTATGTTTAAATACAATAGATTTAGGTATCAGATGAAAGTGTTGTCTAAAGGAGAAAGTGTTCCATGGCTTCTATTAATCTTTAAAGGCCATTTAGTGTTATAATGTTTCAGTCAGTTTCTCCATATTTCAGCTCTCAAAATAGTGTGATTTCTTTGGATTTCGGAACTAACACAGTCCTCTGAACCAAATAATATGTGAGTTGGCCTTATTCTTTCATGTTCTAAACATCATAGATCTCCAGTTCCACTTGTCTCTTGTATTTGTTTCAAGATACTGAGAAGGAGGCATGGTTTAACTAAAAGTGAGGAGCTAGGCTACACACAAGTAGTTTTTCTCTTCTTATTATTTGTATAAAACTCCCATTGGTGTCTGTGGGCTGATTGTCACATACATAAGAAAAGGAGGATGCTTCACTTTAATAGCTACAAATGCTCTTCATCTAAGTTATGGATCTGTAGAAACTTGAATGTAGAAGTATATATTCTAAAACTAAAATTATCTTTATGCACACAAAGTTTGAGGGTTAAAAGTTTGAGAAGTAAATAATACAGCATCTTAAGTCATTAATAATCTTTGCAGAAAAAATACCATGTGTATCATGAATATATACTTTCAATTTGCTATGCATGAATTGGTATTTATTTATGATCTAATTAAACCTCCCTTTCAGTCCTCAGCTGCTCTTTGGACTCCCAGATAAAGACATCTGTAGTATACTAATGACTATAGGTTAAATTTATCCTGCATAAAGGACACACATACACACAGCCTATGTATCGAGTAACTCCCATTTAAATCCTAAAAGCAAGACTTATGTGGTACACAGTCTGATGGAAATGGTAATTTCCTGCAATATCTTGAACAAACCTTAATGAATTAAGTTTAGGTATTTTAGGAGTTCATTGTAGTAAGAATGCAAATGTTTTTGAATTATTGTATTGTGCAATTTTATGCAACTTCTTTGAGGAGGAGATATGGCTAATATAAACCCCGGGAGATGTTATATTCTTCAAAGGAGTCTTTGAAACAATGTGCTTAGACAAACAAAGTTGTGTGGGATTCCTAGCAAATATCTGGGAGGCAGGGAATGCAAATTACTCACCACCAGATCCATCCTTTTGAAGCTGTTCGTTGAAGAGAAATCCCATTGTCTGGCTGATTACCTATTCACAGTCTCTTCAGAGACCCAAACTGGATAAAGGAGTGGCTCTCAGGTTCATGAGTGTGCTTGTTCTGAACCAAGGTAGTTATGAACTTGTAACCACAGCACAACCCCTTGGTGGGTGTTGAAGGACTGTTCACTGACCAGAGTCCTGGTTGATGTGATCTCTGGTAAGCTTATTAGCATGCATGTGGGTTCTTTTGTTGTTTCTCTGTAATGCTTTTACCTCAAGAATAAATATGCTTGCTTAGAAAGAGCTGTGTGGTAATTTAACTGTAGCAATTACACTATTTACCATCCCTGAGGTGAAAAGTAAAGCAGGCCTGCTTAGACAGACTGATTTCTTTGAGGAATTCCCAGTGTAGGTGGAGAGAGCTGTACAGCCTGGAAATACCCTATTCAGGAAGGAGAGAGATGTGCATCTCTTCCCAAGAGAAGTGATGACTGGGAAGCTAGAAGCCTAAGAGTGGGTGCCCTGGCTGGATCATGAAGGGGGAATACAGGTGTAGTTACCCTGAACTGAGAGACATAGGCCTTGTGCAGGATGTCTGCATAATGGTGAATTTTACTCTTATATGCTCCTCTGGCTATTTCTCAATATTTGTAAAAGCTGTTCCTTTGGTTTCTCAAATATATATTTTGCATCTCAGTAAAAAACAGGAGATTGGTCCCGAAGCATTAACCTACAAAATCATGATATCTCAGGAAAATGTATAAACTAGCCTTGCTGTGTTTGAAATAGATTTATAAAAATCTTTATATGCTATCTCACTATTACTAGAACAAATTGTAATGAAACAAAAAATATATGAAAATAGAAGTACAAAAGCATTTGACAAAATATATTACACTTCATATGACGATAAATTGTTCACGACATAAATGAATTTAGAAAGAGTTTGTCAGGCAGTTATATCAGAAAATGAGTTGTTTCTCAAGGGTACTAAATGCACTAATTGCCTTCTAGAAATTCAGCTCAGGTATTTACATCTGCCTTTATATAACATCTTCAGACACACAGGGTTTTATGGGAAAGGATTTTATTAGCAGTGATATAGAGCATTTGTTGGAAAATGTAACAAATGTGTCACAGGTTTTCATGGAATTATTTACTATCAATGTAACATGAAATACCTGTGTAGTGAAAATCATTCTTTAGTATGACTTAACTCTGCTTCCTGCACAGTGTAACTGAACTTTATCACTCTTTCCCTGTCTGTTTACCCCTTGTAACCCATAAGCCTATACTACCCTTTTTTTCCAATGTCTTGAGCCTTTCACTTAACTTTTATATAACTTATAACCACTGTGTTTGTTGGTCTTGAGCCAAAGCTCACTGAAGTCATTAGGAAGACTTCTGTTGTCTTCAGTGGCTTTAGTTCAGACCCATTCCAAGCTTATTCGCAATAAAATACCTATCTTGAAGAATAATCTTGTATTGGGAAGTCCTTCTAAAAACATTAAATCCAAGGAGGTCTGCCATCAGCCATTTGTGCCCCGTCCTAAACAACTAAATGAAGGTTGTAAAGAAGTTTATAGCCCTGGTGACCTAATTCTGAATGTGAATACATTGGAATCAAAGTGTAGGGCATCTTTTATCTCCCTTCACGCTTACCCCCATCAAAAAATATTTTCTTTTTCAGGTAAATCTTTATTGTAGAGAATACTCTAAAGCAGTCAGCTGTCTTGTTCCTTTCTAAAGGAAAGTAGCGCACACTTTACTGGTATTAATCAAAGAACATAAAATCCATATAAAACTGAAACAAAATATGGAAAATAATGTAAAATGGCTTGAAACTAACCAGAGTAGAAATACCTGTTACTGTTGCTAGGTAATCATTTCTAAGCTTTTTTTTTTTAAACATTTCTTTAATATAGGTCATAATCCTATTCCTTTGCAGTCAATATCAGATCTTCCATTGTCTGCAGTTTTCTTATTCACAGTAATCAATAATTGGTTATTGCATGCTATTTAGCATGATGATTTACCCTACAAAATCAATTTTATAATGTAAATTTTATATTCTGAACTCATATTTCTTGATCTACATGTGGGTCTTTTCATTTTCCTTTTAAATGTATACATTTTAGGAAATATCCATAAGCTGCATATTTATGCATGTTCAGACTGTATAAGATGGTACAAGACTGTAAAAGAAATACAGTCAAATGAAATAGGTGATTATATGAGGTGAGTTTTCAGGAGAAAAAACCCCAGTGCTTTCCAGTCGTCCAACAGAATCTATGGATGCAATTGGTACTTAAAAGAAAGAAAGAAAGTGTATGTATATGGGAGGAAGGGGAAAGTGTCATATGACACTTTATTGCTTTATTGTTTTCAGAGAAAACTGATTACTACTAATCTATGTGTGAATGCTATCCTTCAAAATATCTTGCTGCTAAGTATGTCACTAACCATAATATAGGAAAAAAGAAAAAAATCCCAATACCCTCTTTCGGAATCCTTGCAATAATAATTCACACTGACTAATGCTCTACTAGGTCTTGTACATGTAAATTGGGATCTCATTCTTGCTCTGAGTGGATGGCATCAACTTCTGCATCAGTGGATTTTCACTAGTGACAAGTTTGAGCAATCTATGATACAGTATTTTCGGCATCAGTCCAACTGAATTTAAAACTACTCAGCCTTGCTCTGCCTTGCACAGAGCAGATCTCATTAGTCTTCATCTCTAAGTTTGTCTGATTAAGTCTTTTCTGTTCAGACGTGTTAAAAATGACTGAGACCCCAGAAAATGATCAGGAGGAAGATCTGTAGATACTACTATTGTGGCAAGGAATTACAACAGGAGCTGACAGAGATGGGGTGTGTTTCATTCCAAGCTTCTGAACAGGTGTTCATAGCAGTCACTCTCAGAAGCTACTGCTTATGAAGAGAAGGAAAAAGTCCTTTAGGAATAAATAGCACATAATTTCTACACTAGAATTCTGGTTTCCTCTATTTTTCCTCTTGGAGCTCTCTTTTGTAACAGCTTGGTCCCATGTCAATGTTATCTCTTCCGCATCTGTAAAATTTAAGAAACCAGCTGCATTAAAAAGAGAGACTTTGACCACCTGCTCTTTCAGGTCTTACAGGCAGTGTGTCTGTAATCTGAGTGGTGTGAGGGTTCAAATGTATCTCAGACTTGGGCAATAATTTGTTTGCTCCCATGTCAATGAACAATTTCTCAAGACAATTTGGACTTAAGACTCCCAATACATAGATGAAAGGTCGTATGGAAAACAGCCTCTGACTTGATCTGGTATTCACCAAATTCTTCTCTATCACTGAGATCTCTTTTTTTGTATTCACTCTTTCTGATGACTACCTTGGCTCTTTCAACATAACTCACTTGCCTTCTCCTCTTCATCCTACTATCTGGTCCTTTAGTGACTCCCAATCCATCAACAACCATGACTGTCTCTGCTTTCAATGCCCTCTTCCCTGCCCTCTTTCCTTTCCTCCATTAACTCAGTTATCGATTCTTCACAGTTTGCTGTCCACCATTCCTAATTCATTTCCTTCTCTCTAATCACAAGGTTCCACCAGTTAACCCATATTCCTAGCTCACCTCCACCATCTACTTCTTTCACTCCTGTGCTCACATTGCTCTGTCTCAGACAGATGTCCCACAATCGTGTGGACTTTCTCCACTATGAATACTCTGTCTCTTCCTCAATTTCTTCCATCTCCATAGCTAATCAGCTCGACTTCCGCACGCACATCCTATCCCACAATCCTTAGCCCAGCAACCATTTTGCCACATTTCACTTCCTCTGGAGCTCCCCACTCCTGCACCTTTCTTCTCTGCTCAGGACCCCTCTGACTTCTTCAAAGAAGAAATTGATGAGATATGATAGGAACTTCTCCCTTTTTCCATTTCCTTTTTTTCTCTACTCTAACCTGTTTTTTCCCTTATCACTCATAAAGAAGTTTCTTGTCTGCTTTTCTCCTTTAAATCCTCCAGGGGCCCACATCCCATCATGCCTCGCCTCCACTCTCACCTTTCTCTTCAACCTCTTGCCTGTCTTCTGATTAATTTCTTTCCCCAGAATAGAAGCATGTTTTAGTTTACCTGCTCACAAAAATCCCACCCTTGGCCCCATCTGCTTCTCCAACTACCATCCCATCTCCCCTTCATCTCCAAGCTCATTGAACAAGCCATCTACAACTGTACTTGGAGTTACCTCCTTCCAATTCCATCTTAGACCCTTACCAATCCCTCTTCTCAGTTAAAAAATAAAAAAGTAGCAGCCTCAGCAATAACATTCTAACTGCCTATGTGAATTCTGCTTGGTCTGTCTGTAACTATTTATACACTTACAAAAAGGTATAAATATGCCACAGAAGTCCAAGGGTCCCTTTTCTTCTACGCCCCCCTCTTATTACCAGGTCTGGAAAAAGTTCCATTTCTAGTCTTGTGACAGACCCTTTGATAAAATGGGTGACAACTAGTAGTTATAACAAAAAAACAAACCTGCCAACAGTAGATTGTTTTTCTGCATATGGATAGCAACTGCTCATAAGTATTTAAAAGCATTTGGCAATGTACAGAGTTATGCACTATAATATAATATAATTTAATGTAAAGTCTATTCATTTTCAAACATAATTTACAGTTGTTTGAAGAATTATGAGCTAGCTCAAAAGATATTCTTTCTAAGGATCTGTCATAAGCAAAGATTTTTTATTTTTAGACTATTTTGGCACAAATTCTTAACCATATGAAAAGTCCTTATGACAACTTTTTGATTAATATTTTCTGTTTTTAAAAAACCATTCACATTTATTTGGCTAAAAGTAGTTTGCTTTGTGTAATATTTTCTGTTCCTTCCTTGTGGAACTTGTGTATAGTTTCAAAACAATATTAAGGCTATAAGCATTTAATTATTTTCTTTCCTTCAGAGCCTCAAACCTGCACTTTGAAAGACTTTCTCTGCGCAAATGGAGATTGTGTTTCTGCGAGATTCTGGTGTGACGGGGATTATGATTGTGCAGATGGCTCAGATGAGGTAGGCTTCTTCACAGGCAAAAAGAAAAAAAAATCCTTTACAAAACTGAGATCAAAATACAGCTTGCTGAAGCAGGATTTGTTTCCCTCCCCGCTCACTGGGAAGCAACAAAAAACTCCATCCTTAACCATCAGATATCACAACCACCAAGTGAATGCACAGAGAGGGGAAGGAAAATAGAACTGTTACTAGTTATATATAAGAGAAATTCTCATTTAGCGTATGTAGCAGAAGCTTTTTTTTTTTTTTGAGGAAAAGGTTGTGGGTTCTCTTCCCTGTGCTGCAAGTGCAGAATATAGTCACCTGACAATCATGCTGTCTGTGTACATACATTTCTCAGCCTCAGATAGTTTCAGTATTTACATGATTTGTTTATAGCACTGGTCCCCAACCTTTTTAGTCTGGCGAGCGCCGGACAACAAACCACCGAGGACCAGGGCCAGTGAACGAGCATCCGCCAAAATGCTGCCGAGAAGCGGCAACGTCAATAGGCATCACCACTGAAATACTGCCGAAAATCATCGGTGTTTCGGTAGCGATGCCTCTGGATGATGATGCTTCTCGGTGGCATTTTGGCAGATGCTTGTCCGCTGGCCAGTATGTGGGTGCACATAGATGCTCCGGCGGGCACCATAGCGCCCATGGGCACCACGTTGGGGACCACTGGTTTATAGTTTGTGCCCGTTTACTAATATTTACATTCTACCTCAAGTCAACTTATGCAACTCCTATTAAAAGCAGTGGCAGTTGCATGGACAAAGGGAATGAAGCCCCTTGATGATGGAGCACAGGTTATAAGCAGATGGTAAAAACAATATTTCTGATATAGAAATATTACTGAGTAAATATTGTAACTATCAAATGAGAGCAATGGGAATTATACATATAACTCTAGAGCTGTAAATGGCTCTAAGAAATCAAAGACATTAAGCTTATAGAATCCTTTAGGATTGCTAATTTAGTTATATATATATATATATATATATAACTAAAGCTATTTATTGATAGCATAACTGAATTCTTCTTCCTACACTGATAAATGCACACAAATCTGCTTGTTGCTCTATGCTGTATCTGATCATGGTAAAATTAACCTTAATTTTTTTTTCTGTAATAGTGTTGTTTCCCATCATTATATATAGCTCTGGTATATCTCATACATTTCTCTCCGATTTCTTTGAAATTTGCTACCACTGAGGATGTTGGGCCCTGATATTCTTTTTGTTTCAGTCTTCTAGTCTAGCCATCCTATTTTGAGCATCTTTTACTATTGAACATTTTTATGCATCCACTAAGTAGCTTAAATATTTTTAATATATTTTGATACAGGGTAAATGGTTTCACAAGTAAATAAGTACATTTGATAACACTTTATTAAGTAAAGACACCCCATAGAGAACAGGCATCAATATATTAATAATAGTTTGGGGGAGGAGTTAATTACATTAATATTTACAGGTTAAAGTCTGCCAAGATTATGATCAGGACAACATAATTATACTACTAACAGTGACTCTCAAATGAAGTGCCAGCTATCCCATTGCAAAAACTGGGGTACCCCTTTTTAAAGAGTGCTTTGCTAATTAAGGGGTCAATTCTACTGTCTTTACTCACAATCAGTAGTATCTTATTGTGTAGCAAGGTACTTCTCACTGTTGAGTAAGAGTTGCAGAACTGGGCCCTAGCCATTCTGACTGGCTGAACGTTTGCAAATGTTTTATATAATACCTTTATATTAATAGATATACTCAATTACATTGTTTTGTTTATAATAGCGATACTGTGAACCTGGCTGCTCTAAAGACCAGTTCCAGTGTTCCAATGGTCAGTGCATATCAGCAAAATGGAAATGTGATGGTCATGAAGACTGCAAATTTGGGGATGATGAGAAAAATTGTGAGCCAGGTAGGTGTCTATAACAAATCATTAAATTTTCCAGGAAAAAAAATAAAAGTATTAAAAAGATATGAAGAAGAGAAAAGACAAATGAGTAAACAAATCAAGATGACTGATATCAGAAATAACAGGCACATGGCTCAGTAGGAAATTCATTGGTTTGTTGTATATGTGCTCCTTTTTGCAAAGAATTTCTGCAAAACTGATCTAGTTTCACATTACATTTCCTGATATGAAATAGAGAGCTCCTAGAGTCTGACCATCCATCCCAATGGCTTAGATCAGTGATTCTCAAACTTTTTTACTAGTGAACCCTTTCACATAGCAAGCCTCTGAGTGTGACACACACACACCCTTATAAATTAAAAACACATTTTTATATGTTTAACACCATTATAAATGCTGGAGGCAAAGTGGGGTTTGAGATGGAGGCTGACAGCTCGCAACCCCCCATGTAATAGCCTTGTGACCCCTTAGGGGGCCTGACCCCCATTTTTTGAACCCCTGGCTTATCTCCCTGAATGACATGGTATGCTGGAGGACTGGGTGCAGCAAACCACAGTGCTCGTGAACTAAATTGTTACTGCTACTTGCGGCTGGGCATCCACAGAGCAAACAAACAGAATGCGTAGGAGAAGGGGGGAAATATTGTCCTGTGGTGCATATATGATACTAGGAGAAGAGTTTGAGCATTTTTAGTCTGAGCTGTACTACAAGAGTTCCTGTGTAAAACTAGGTAAGACATTTAGTCTGCCTTTTAATCAGTTTTCCATGCTGTAAAATTGGGATAATAATGGTTAACTGCCTCATATAAGGACTGTGGTGTTTAAAGCATAATAAGGTACTATAAGATCTTCAGATGTTAGGGTAATGCATTATTAATAATATTAGTATTCATTATTAAAATTTAGAAGAGATGTTCTATTTACCTGATATTATTCTGTACAGTTGTAAAAAATACATGAGCTGTTTTGTTTTTTGTCAAATTACCCTCTACCTCTGATGTTTATATTGGAAACAATATACAAGATGCATGTAATTTTTTGTTAATTTCATTGTGTATTGTCCTGATCCTGTACTGTAATTTGCTAGTGCTGACCTTTGTGCCCATGCAGAGTCTGACTGAAGTCACTCCTACTCTGCAGAGGCACCAGGACCCATACCCATAGATCTGATGCATAACTGAGTGCCTTAGAATGTGGAGTCTTTGTCATTTTTACAGTATAAAGTGCCTCTCTCAATTCTGATGCAATATAAATACAAATTATACTCTACTCTTACTACACATTTTCTTTAGATTATTGAGATCGTTTGTATTAAATGTATGGTGTCCTTCACCTCATATCTTGCTTAGAGTGGAAAACGTTTTTGGTGCCCACCCTACTCAAAATGTGCAAACAAACAAAAAGGCAGGGGAAGGGTTTGGAATCCCTGAATATGATGATTTGTTGCCCCAGAAAGTTGGCTTCCAAAGTATCCATCATGACCACCCACCTCTCTAAAACCAGTGCTGGGATTGAGAGGCCTGAGATCTGAATTCTGTTTCCATTGCAGAAAAGATATGTTGTGTAACATGGGCACATTTTTTAACGTTTCTGTGCTTCAACTTTACCATCTGTAAAATAGAATATTTTCTACATTACAAGAGTAATTTGAGGCTTAATTAATTAATAAAATTCTCTTGTTTACAGAGGGCCTGCACAAGAACTGTGGGTCACTTAAGTCCCAATTAGCTATCAAAATGTATGAGATCCTTTAGCCGGAAGATGGTATATTAGTGCAAATGTTTTACTTAATTTTATTATTATTGTTGTTGTTTGTTGTTGTTATTGTTATTATTGCTATTGTATTTATATGTTACTGTTTCTCTTTGAAAATACACATTTATATTAGAGTGATAGAGGTAGTTATCACTGTGGTCAAGGCTGCCTAAGAGGTTTCCATACTAACATCCTGTTGTCTGTTACTCAGAACTTTGTCTGTTGTCTGTTACTCAGAACTTTCGGAGCATGAAGACAATAAAAAAGTACTTTTGCCATAAAAAAAATACACTTGCAACTTTTTAAACAGTGCCTTTAAGGAGCAGAGCAACTTGTTTTTTGACAAAACAGGCACCATAATTATGGATTATGGAATTTGCACAAAATATTGTAAATTACAACAAAATATTTGTTTATCTAATATGATTTACCTAATACTAACATTGAAATATGAAGTTACTTATTTATGAATTGCTAATGCTAAAATTGATGTTTTTAATTAGCATCTCCAACCTGCTCTTCAAGCGAGTATGTGTGTGCCAGTGGAGGATGTATCTCAGCATCTTTGAGGTGTAATGGAGAATTTGACTGTGCTGATGGCTCTGATGAGGTAACTGATGCATTTCTTTTGAGCCCCTTATACCATCCGATGTGAGGTTTACGATCAACAAGTTTAGATACTGAAAATTAATAAAACAAGAATTAATTCCATGAGCCCAATGTTTTCACCACCAAATGATAAAGCAAAATATGCAAACATATAATATCAGAACATTTATATTCCAGATCTCGACCTGAAATTCAGTAGCAATTTCAATTGTATTGTTAATAGTAAAGAAGCAGCAGCAGCCAGGGCAATTAAATTCTAACAGCCTTGAAGAATTCTGCTTGGTCTGTCTATAACTGTATTATTATTGTTAATGAATACTGCAGTACACATCTGTATTTAAACAGATGGATTGTGTAACAGAATGTAAAGAAGATCAGTTTCGATGCAAAAATAAGGCCCACTGTATCCCCATCAGATGGCTATGTGATGGAATCCATGACTGTGTGGATGGCAGTGATGAAGACAACTGTGAAAGAGGTGAGACGTTGTTCTTGTCCCTAAATGGTAAACTCTCGATTTTTCTCTACTTATTTATATTTAAGCCTATAATAAATTAGCAGCACCCCAGAGCATACTAAAGTGGATTAAATGAAGGCTCTGTGATCCCTTCTTACAAAGACATTACAGCTGTTCCTCAAATGCCTGGCTGCAATGTCACAATCATGCCGCTTAATTCTTTCACTTTGTATAACAGTTTTTTCTTCCATGGGAAAGAAAACAATGTGCCTTCAGCACAAGTATTATCAAAGAAGAAAATTCAGAATGTTAAAAAAGTCAATAGTTTATAGCCAGTTTAGGCAACATTAATATACAGAGCTCTACATTTTTCAAACAAGCTGCAAAGTAAAACAAATCAGAAAAATAATAAAGGCCCCAATCTTTCAACTAATTCCATGTGGGTGGACTCCTGTGCCATTTAGGGGCTCTACAGTAGAGGGCCCACCCACAAAGAACAAGTTGGAGTATTGGGACCTACGTGTTAAATAGTTAGGTCCAAATCTGAGCCTAAAATCAAGCTTCTAAATACATAATTAGGCACCTAAATAGAAGGTCTGATTTTCACAGATGCTGAGCACTGACAAATCCCATACTAATCTCACTTATTAAGGCAAGGTTGAAATAGTAAAAGCAAATAGAACATCATTAAAAAGCTTCTGCACACAATTTTCCTCCAGAGGGATAGAAATGAAAAGGTAAACCACATAACAGTACTTATGTTCTAATCCTCCACGTAATGACTGCCTCAAGTACCATACACCACAAACTACAATCTTAACTCTGTCACTATAGGGATGCCAGCCTCCAACACGTGACTTTTTTCAGTAAGTGTAATGTATAGAGTCTTGTGTGTCACAGGAGAGTAAAGCAAAGCATAATCAAGTCTTAACAAGAAAAATGCATGATTCAGCATCTTGGCAAGTACTTGTTCCCAATCCTAAAAGCGATAGTGAAATTAATTGTTCCCAGATGAATGGTGTTGCATTTAGTTGTATAAAAATGCATGTTGTTCAAGTGAGCCAAGCTTACCATTTGATCCAGACATCTATGCAGAATTGACTTTTCCTTATCATTATTTACCACCATGAATGATGAGCCAACGTGATGAATGTTAATCACCTAACTGGCAGGGATAATATGAGTGCCACAATAGAAATGTCATTGGGAATTTCTTTCTTAAGTTTCATAAGAATGAAAGATAAGCCTAAGAGAGTTAAAGGACGCCTCAAAAGCTTAGAATGTGTGGGCTTTGGTGTCTGGTAGCTGTCCCGATGGTAAAGTGTGTGTCTGTGGGTGGAAATAAATAAAGTACCCCAAACATATATACAGATCATCACCATACTCGATCCTCCAGCAGCTGGGGTGAAAAGATTAGATTTTCAAGGTATCATTAAGGTCAGCAAATGGCGGGGGGAAGTGATTTCCAAGGTTAAAGGCTCCTCACGTAAACAACTTTGCCAACAGCATCCTTTCTTTTAGAATGAGGAGTTTAATCAAGACCATTGTTCTTAATTAAGCTATTTGATACAAACATTCTACATTGATCATACTAAAAAAGAGTAATTTACAATACTTCTAACAAACTCTATTAGTTTCAAAGACCTTGTGCAATACAAATAATACAAATAACCAACAACATAATCAAACAAGTCAGCAACTGTTATCTTTACTCAGAACAAAATATTGGACTTAGAAGAAGAAAATGAAAGAAGTCAAATCATTAGAATAAGTAGCTTTAAAACTAGGAAAAGGGGATGTTTTGTGAGTGTATTTAAAATTACAAAGGGAAACAGAAATATTAAGTAAGGAGGGTATCACATTTGCAAGTGATGAAGCATGAATCATTATAAGAAAGTGATCAATAAAGTTTAGAAGTGTAAAGAAATAGTTTTTGTCTTTGTTAAAGCTACCTTTTTATGTGCTTCAGTTATACCGCTTTAACAATGTGATGCAGTGTAAACAGGTAGCAATACTTTGTCTTTTTATGTAAAGCACAAAACAGAACAAATCCCACTTTATCAAATGTTTAGTCCAAACTGACTGATGCTTGTTTACACCAATATAAGTTACACTTTTCACATTTGAAAACAATTTGCATCCTAGAAGGTCAAAGTTTAAACAAGTCCAGTGTGCAAATGAAAATATAAAGTGACTCTAACAGTTCTTTGAGAACCCTCCTAAAGAGTCAAGCAGATGTCAGTAACTGCTATATTATGTAAGGAGAAAAAAACTGATGACTTATGTAGTGGTCAAGGGGGGAAACCCCTGTATGCAACTCATAAAAAAGGTGATTTGTAAAGAGAAATTTTCAAACATTTTAGCATATTTTAAAAGAATGGGGAGTTATTGTCAATTAAATAGATATTCAAACAGATAAATAGTGCTGATCCTTAAATTGAAATAGCAACTAAGCCTGTCATTTCACTAGCTATTGCTACCACAAATGAATACAAGAAGTCAGAAACTGTTCTTAATACTATAACATCTGTTTCTATTGTGAAAACTTCAAGTGGATGGATTATTAAAAACCTTGAACAAAACAGAAATGACTATATTACTTAGGTTAGAGAACTGAAAACCTAGTAAACATGGAAAATTATTCTTTTGTTTGTATTCTGTATGCATGGCAATCTACCTAATGTTCTTAATCGTTTAAAAAAAAACCCAAACACCTGTTCTTGTTTACTAAATTTCTTGTTAATTTGATAAAGAAAATCAATTCTGTATTGTGATATAATTGATATATGAACAAAATAATGAACAACATATTTAATAATCTAAATGCTGATTGAAGTGTTTTTAGTAGAATACAAGTTACACCACTTCAAGAAAGAGTCCGGCATATTGGAAAAGGAGGAAATACCATAAATACTTAAACTTTTATAATTAAGCTTATATAATATATAAAGTAACTTCTGTCCCGTGTCTCTTAATGGTCCTTTTTTAGCTGAATTAACAAGCAAACCCAACCCGTCCACTCTGTTACTGAAAAAACACAAAAGGTGTTTGTTGGGCTGTTATGCTCTATTGCTCTATCACTTCTGGAATATATGGTCTGTGGCAGAGTGGATTTAGGAGGAGGAATGGAGAGCCAAAGTTGGAACATCACAATCCATTTAGGACAAACCTGGAATCTTTCTTTTTGTTTCTCCACTTGCACCTTGCAGCATTGTGTCCTGATGTACTCAAGTCCTTTGCCCTCAGAACCCTTCTGCAATAAAGAAAAGCTGCATAGAAGATTAAAATAAGCTCCTTCACTGGGGGTTTTCAAAAAGAAGCTGGATAGCCATCTGTCTTTGATGGTTTAGACACAACAAATCTTGTTTCTTGGCAGAGGCTTAGACTATCTGACCCTTTCTGTCCCTCCTAACTTTATGGTTCTATGATTCTAAGATATTTCAACTATTATAGAGGCTGAATAACTTCAAGGGGAACACGCTACATGGGGTGGTTGTCTCCTGACTCCTGTACCTCCTTTCCTGCCTTAGCCCCTCAAAGTCACACTGAACTTGGCTTCATTACAGGAGCCACAAAGCAAAGAAAGAGCAATGAGTGGCTATGCTATGTTGGGGAAAATGTATTGAATGGCCATCTCCCCTTTCTGCAAGCCTCTCCCAAGCCTTCCCCATGGGATTTGGCCCTTTAAATTATGCTCCATGTTTCATTATCTTACAGCAGAATATGGACAAATGAAAATAGGGTGTATTTGTTTTATTTATACCATGAGTTCACATTTATTTATTTCTTCAAGGGGGAAATATATGTAAAGCCGATGAGTTTCTGTGCAACAATTCACTTTGTAAACTCCATTTTTGGGTGTGTGATGGAGAAGATGACTGTGGAGACAACTCAGATGAAGTCCCTGAAATGTGTGGTATGCCTTTTGTTATTTTAATGCTTTGTATTCCGTGGCACTGAAGTGAATTAGTGAAGTAGAAATATGTACAGTTTACAACCCTCAATTTAGGAATATATAGAACTCACTATGTCTTTTTTGTCCAAGATTCTAAATAAGTTATGCTTTTCCTCATTTGACTTTTAAAGGTTTGTATTAAATATGGATATAAAAACAGTAGGGTTAGATAAAAACAAAACATATATTAAATTATATTATTTTACAGTCCAGTGGAGATTTTAAAATCAGAAATGGCAATAAGCAAATACCTATTTTTTTTCTTTCAAATGGGGTTTACAATTACTCTGGTACATCTCTGAGTCAGTTTTGGAGAAGTCACTTCCATTTACCAAGAATAAATGAACTCATAACACTCCCAGGACCATTGCTGTGCCTTGGACCCCAGCCAAAGCAGGATTCAGAGGAGGAGGGGCATTGTGGAAGTGCAGCCATTTGTTCCAGGGCAGAGGGATGGTCCTTGAGCTGCAGAAGGGTGTGGGAGGTGGTTAGGTTGGAGTTGGGGAAGATCTATGGCTAGGGCTGGGTCTGTGGTAGACGGGAGGCCCTTCACCTCACTGAGACTGCCCTCTTGGATTCACTCCCTTCCTCTGCTTCTTGAAGCAGTTAGGAGGCTGGGGTGGTGGGGAGCTGGGAAAGGCAGTGTCAACGAGGAAAACCAGGATCAGAGGACAGTCAGCTGCATATCTCCCAGGGGTAGCTTCCCACTAGAACCAGCTCTGGACCCTACTTCACTTTGCTTCCCACTGTCTTCCTCCTACATAAATACCTCTAAGCCTCACCCATCTTTTCCTAGAGGATTTGGAGTTTAATGGACATGCAAGCACCAATCTTTCACTACAACTTGTTCAATTTTAGAGTAGAGCTCTAAACAATCTGAGTGTTTACTGGAGCTTTCATAAGTGAAACTAGCTTTGTCATGAGCCCTTAGTGCCATCAACTAGATACCTGCAACTGAACCAGCTCCTCTAAGCAACCTGTGTGGCTTCCACTGAGGGACGGATCAGCAGGACAGCCTGCTCAGCTTCTTGTCTATGAGCGAGTACAGGAAGGGAGGTCCCAGCTGACTCTCAAGATTCAGCAGTGGTCATCACTGTTAGCAGAGAAAAAAAAAACATTGATCCCAGTGAGTGGAGGGATAGAAATAACAGAAAGATGACAAAAAGAAAAGACAGTATGACATGAAAAATGACACAAGCATGGAAAATTGAGAATGGGGCAAATATGAACAACATAAACCAATTAAAGAGAGAGATTGCTTCTGAAAGTGAGAGCATAATAAACCACTAGAAAACAATACATCAAAATGATGAGGGCAGGAAAGAGGAAACAATATAGAGATGGTGAGATTATGTGATAAATACATGGAAAAAAGGAATCAAGAGACCCTGGGTTATTGTCCAAGCTGTGCGAGTGCTTCATGACCTTGGACAAGTCACTCCAACTCTATGCTTTAGCTTTCCTACCTATAAAATGGGAACAATTATACTTACTCCCCTTTGTAAAGTAATTTGAGATCTATGGTTAAAAGAATTGTGAATATATGTATTATTAACTAATTTATTTAAGATTGTTAATGTTTATATTTTTCTAGCAGATGTCTTTTATCTCTTGTGAGTTTAAGTGTAGGGAAAGGGGTAGAAACTCGAATTGGCCAACGTTTTTCCACTATGAACATTTTCCAGCTCTCTATTGACAACTATATGTAATTGTTAGCATAAGCAACTGGGCTCTTCTTCAACACTATATAAGGTTTTGAGCAACTCCAAAATATCCTGCCTCCATTTTTTTTTTAAAGTCAACTAAATTATTTTACAACCTTAAAAATTATCTCATTTGCCCTCCCCAAAATTCTAATTTCAGCCTTGTAAAATAATAAAATGTTCATAAAGTAACAACGGCTTAAATGCCAGCTCATCACATCAGAGGGGCATAAAATCATGCAATACTTACACAGCCAGTGCTTATTTACCACACTGGAAGGAGGCACCAACACAAAGACAGTAAGCTTTTTGAGCAACTGAGGGATGCTTGTGCACAAGTACAAAAGATTGTTATTATTCTATGTTAATGGCTGCTATCTGATGTTTTCTTTATACAGTCAAATTTCCATGCCCACCTACAAGACCCTACCGATGTAGAAACAACAGGGTTTGTCTGCGACCTGAACAGATTTGCAATGAGATTGATGACTGTGGTGATAACTCAGATGAAGATCACTGTGGTAGGTGAATTTACCTTTTAAGGCATTTGATTAAAAAACAGTTAAAGGAAAATTTTATTACAAAGATTAAATTGTACTTATGAAAAGCTTAACTGAAAGCTTTTGGGTCATAATTTAACTCTCAAGACAATTAGGCTTGACATCTTTGCAACTCTTTAATGCTTCATGGTCATTTCCATTTTTATGTGCAAGTACTCTAAACAATATGAATTGCTAATCTTCTTGTGATTTTTCATTTGTGATTATTTAGATAAGATCCCGTATAAAGCAAAACCTTGTAAAAAGGACGAGTTTATTTGTAGTGATAAGAAATGTATACCCATGGAGCTGCAGTGTGATCGGTTTGATGACTGTGGAGATGGTTCAGATGAGCAAGGATGCAAAATAAGTGAGTTTGGTTGATAAGCTATCCATTTTTCATGCTTGTAGCACAAAAGAAGTAATACAATGAAACTGTATTCTTTCATGCAGAACCTACCCAACAAAATAGAGTTTTTATTAACATGAAAAAGTATAACCTAAGTAGTATCCAAACTAATATAGCTGACACTAACTGTTCAAAGTAGAATATGAAGAACATTATCAACTTTTCAAGATAATAGTTATTTGCTACAGAGAAGAAATCTCTGACCCTCCAAGGAGTGACTCAATCTATTTTGAGCTGGTTTAGCTGTTTAAATTGATTATATTTCATTTCACACTTATTCTTCTCTATCAAGATAAATAAAAAGGTTTTATGATATGAAATTCTTGATCTGAAACAAAATCACTGAAACTAAGCTGACTAAAGAAACTCATCCAAACATTGGTAGTACAGATTTTCAGGACTTGCTAGAGTCACACAGATATATTTTATTTAAATAAATTAAATAGGCTAATAACTTTCATACACCTACATTTTATTAACATACTTTTATTGTGCAGAAAATACATTAAATTATAGTACCTTGTGGCATTGGGGTTGTTTTCTTAGGATGGTTGCAGTATATACTAAGAAAGCCAGCTGTTTCCTAAATTCATGCAGCTATAATTAACTCAATATGAGCTAGAATAATTCTAGAATGTATGAGAGTGGCTTTCACAGCCACTCTCTTCATTTTTCCATTTATGTCCTTGCAACTTGTGGGATGGACAAATTTGATCAAAGGTTTAGTCGGATAAGCCTGATAATACATTTATTCAGGCTTTTTCAAACTTCTTTGATATGACAAGCAAACTGAGAGTCTTATATGAACAGGCATTTCTATGAGATTCTGGTTCTCTGTCAAGAGTATGATTTTTAGAGTAATCTTATGTCGGGATCCTTATCCCTTTCTCCACCCTCCAGTTAGTTCTCCTGTGAAGTCTGAGGAGTATGAACTTGGACCTTCTCAAATTGTATAAATCTTTCTTTGAGGCTCTGCAGTTCTCTCTCTGAACATAAAAAGAACGAGGAGTACTTGTGGCACCTTAGAGACTAACAAATTTATTTGAGCATAAGCTTTTGTGGGCTAAAATCCACTTCATTGGATGCATGCAGTAGAAAATACAGTAGGAAGATGTATATACACAGAGGACATGAAAAAATGGGTGTTGCCATACTAACTATAACGAGAGTAATCAGTTAAGGTGGGCTATTATCAGCAGGAGAAAACAAAAACCTTTTTAGTGATAATCAGGATGGCCCATTTCCAACAATTGACAAGAAGGTGTGAGTAACAGTAGGGGAGAAAATTAGCATGGGGAAATAGGTTTGACTTTGTGTAATGACCCATCCACTCCCAGTCTTTATTCAAGCCTAATTTAATGGTGTCAAGTTTGCAAATCAATTCAAATTCTGCAGTTTCTCATTGGAGTCTGTCACTATGCAAGGCACTTCATTTATCTGTATGAAGTGGAAATCCATCAAATTCATTAAAAAACTTGATACCTGTCACCATGCAAGTCTCTGAAAATAGTTTCCTGGGTAATGGTCACCTCAGTCAAGAGAATGGGAGAGCTTTCCACTGTCCTCCATGTTCGGCCTTGTGTAGTAATAAGTTGGTCCTTCACACTTACCCTTATTTTTTCCAAAAATTCTGTCCCCCTTTTAATTATTCAGGACTCTTCCCTTTCAAGTTTATCACAACTTGGAACTAAAGGAAAGGAAAGGAAAAAGCCTTTTCTGAGATTTGAGAAAGAAGCTGAATCTATTTTCCTTCTCTTCAAGAGTACAGTGAAATCCAGATATATCATAGCCAAATAGATAAAGTTCATTATCCAGGAGTTTTACAAAGCTACAGAGTTTCCTGTCCACTGAAACTTAGTGCCCACTCGACTATAACCATGTCCATCTCCTTAGCCAGAGAGGGGGTGTACCAATGGACAAGCTTTGCAAAGATTCATCATGGAAATACCAAGAGATACTTAACTAATGTGCTAGTGGATGTTGCAATAATTCTTTTTGAGCTTGTTCTTATGCTGTGTAGCCTCCATAATAATAAAAAAAATGATACACATAAAGATGTGTACCACTATTTTATGGTTTTGGTATCATTTTAGCCATAGTGAAATAAAAGTATTTGTTATACAGTAATCTTAAAATTCATTCGTCCTGCAGAATATGAGTGTGTGTTTGTTTTTTAACCGGAACTTAGTGTTAGAGTTCCCCACAGAACGGGAGAAAGTTTAAGGTTCTTACATGTTAGTTATATGGATGGATTGTATCATACGTAGTTGAACAAATGCATATAATCAGTAAAATACCCACTGCTAAAATACAAATGGATATTTACTAAAGTTGAGTGACAAAAAATGAATAATTTATCTGACATACTAAGCTTCTTCTTTTGCCTGTGGAATATCCACAGCCAGCTTGCAATTTCCTATATTTGTTTGTTATTCCAAGATGTTTGAGAGGATTTTTGTATGTGTGATTGTGGTTTTTAAAAATGTTTTGGGGTGATCACAAATGTAGTTATCTGCAAATATGCCATAATCTATCAGTGTTGATTAGTTGGGTAGGGTAGATAAGAAACATGGTATTGTTTCTGTTCCCTAACTGGATGAGAGTTCAGGCACTTCATTTGTGGACAGCCATATGTGAGAATTTAACAGTCCATTTCCACAAAGACCTTGTTGAAATATTTTTGCCAATAATAATCAGTTGCATAAATGTTTGTTGAAATTAAACACAGAAGTATTGTGAGCATGACTGAAGTGAATTTAAAATTTCAGAAATCTTTTGTTCTATTCAAGCATCTTTAGTAGTTATAGTCAAATGTGTTTAATTAAATAGAATGCATCACAAAAAAATACGAGAGAAATTGTAACAATTAATTATTTTACCATTTATAGATATTCCATGTTACCAATTTAAGTCTGTTCCCATAGGTCCCACTGAATATACCTGTGAAGCTGATGTGAATCCTTGTGGAGATGATGCATACTGTAATCAAACAAAATCATTCATTTTCTGTCGGTGTAAGCCTGGATTTCAGAGAAACAGGAGGAATAGGCAGTGTGAAGGTACAGTATATTTCCTTTGCAGCTTTTTTTAAAGCTTTGTATTGTAATTCTTCTACATCCTTTGACTAAGTAAATTAAATTATTGCTTTTAGAGTCATAGAGTTTAAGGCCAGAAGGCACCACCAGATCATTTAGTATGACTTTCTGAATATCACTGGGCACCAACACCATGCAGCACCCACACACTAAAACCAACAACTGAAATTAGAACAAAGTCTTATAGCCCAACAAAACTATTATGTGCCAGAGACAAAGAATAGAAGGGACTGAGATGTACCAGTGCCCACGGCCACACCAATGGCAGAGAAATGATTGTGAGGTATACCCAGGTAATCCTGTCAAATGGCCTGCACCAACATGCTGCAGAAGAAGGTGAAAAACCTTGAGGAAAATTCCTTCCTGACCCTACAGGTGTTGATCAGTTAGATCCTGAGCATGTAAGCAAGAACTTGCCAGCCACATATCTAGAGAGAATGCTCAATGCCACCTCAGTGCCCTGGCCTACACCATCCTATGTCCCATCTCCAGCTGTGGCCGTCACTGATGCTTCAGAGAAAAGAGATAAAAATAAACAAAATTCCTGAGCCCTGCAGGTGGCTGACTGAAACCCTGAAGCATAAGAAACAAACTGGAAGTGAGCCCAGGGCTGCTGAGCCCTGCCCCCTGCCATCACAAACAATCATATCATAGAATTGCACTAATACATTTGTACAGCTAATAAAAATCATGTGTACTTATGGGATGTCATTTTATATCTAAGAGTAATTGGACTGTGAAACTAACCACACATGATATACTTATAATATGGAATACTACTGCTAGAAATTTGGTTGGTTTTATTCTGGCTCTAGTTTAGCAATGCAAACTAAAGAATTAACATCACAGGAACTGTCAGAGAATTAGTTTCATTCAATTAGAAGGTATAGCCTTACTGACATCCTCTTGAGTGTATAGGACTCTTTTTTTAAAGAGTACTGTAAAATGAACTTTTGATACTTCTGAAAAACATGATATGCTCCTTTATGGTTTTTCAGGCCTTTCTTCAACAATGCTAAAGTGTACTCTTCATTGAGGTGGCCTCTGCATATTCATTCTTGGGAGGTTGTGTCACTGAACTTTAGGAACATTTTCTTTGAATCCTGGCCGCGGCTCCGGCGGCCAGGCTGGGGCTGGAATTTAAAGGGCTCAGAGCTCCTCGCAGCCCAGAGCCCTTTGAATCCCGGCTGCAGCTCCGGCGGCAGGGCAGGGGCCAGGATTTAAAGGGCTCAGAGCTCCCCGCGGCTGCAGGCAGCCCAGAGCCCTTTGAATCCTGGCCACGGCTCTGGCAGCCGGGCTGGGGCCAGGATTTAAAGGGCTCAGGGCTCCCCTCAGCGGCAGGAGCTCTGGGCCCTTAAATCCCGGTCCCAGTGGCAAAACTCAGGGTTCCCCCCCGGGGTGCTCCCAGCCACCTCTTCAGCTGGGAGCCCTGGTTGATTTAAAGGCCCTGAGTCTCCCAGCCACAGCTGGTGCCCCAGGGCCTTTAAATCTTAAGAGGCCACGCCTCTTACAGATGAGGCCACGCCTCTTATGAATGAGGCCACGCCCCCCTCAGGACTCTGGCAGTACCGGTAAGTCCCATAAGTTACTTTCACCCCTGTGTGAGACTGTATCAAAAGCCTTACTAAAGTAAAAATATACCAAACTTACTGCTTCCCCTCATCCACAAGGCTTGTTACCCTATCAAAGAAAGCTATTAGGTTGGTTTGACACAATTTGTTCTTGAAAAATCCATGCTGACTGTTACTTATCACTTTATTATCTTTTAGCTATTGGATAACTGATTGATTGATTATTTGCTCCATTATATTTTTGGGTACTGAAATTAAGCTGACTGGTCTGTAATTTCCTAAATTGTCCATATTCCCCTTTTTATAGATTGCTATTATATTTGCCCTCTTCCAGTCCTCTGGAATCTCTCCCCTCTTCCATGAGTTTTTGAAGATAATCACTAACGGCTCAGATATATCCTCAGTCAACTCCTTGAGTATTTTAGGATGTATTTCATCAGGCCCTGGTGACGTAAAGACATGTCACTTGTTTAAGTAATTTTTAACTTGTTCTCTCCCTATTTTAGCCTCAGTTCCTGCCTCGTTTTCATGGGTGTTCACTATATTAGATGTCCGATCACTACTAGCCTTTTTGGTGAAAACTGATCATGGCCACTATGACACCAAAAAGTTGTTGTCACATAGAATAGGGTCTAAGGCTGTAGTATCTATGTTTTCAATGAGCACTAAGGTTACATAACCATCAAAAAGATCACTCTGATAATTGAGCCCAGTGGGAAATTTCTGCAATGCCAAAGCCAAATTTGACTTCTGCATAATCCATCTGTACTGGGAGCTCAACAAGTACCTATGAAATCTATTACAAAGGCATACTGGTATTATATTAGCATAAGAGGTGGCCTCAGCATCACAAAGATTTTTTCCATTTTAACATGCCAGGACAGGGACTACCCTTAATGCCTATGAACCTGCTACTTTCTTTCTTGATCAGTGTGGACAACACTTGTCACTCAGGCCCATCACCTGGGCATCCTTTTTGACTCAGGCTTCTTTCTAGGTTCTTACATACAGGCTATATCTATATATTGTTGGGGTTTTTTCTGCATAACATCTCTAAGATACACCCTTTCCTATCTATACACACAGAACTGTACCTCTCATCCAAGTTCTCAGCATCTCATGTCTCAATTACCATAACATCATTCTCTCTGGCTTTAACAAATGCAAGCTTACTTCACCCATATCCATTCAGAATGCTGCTGCAAAGGTCATTTTCCTATTGCATCACTTTGACCATATCACCCCTCTTTTTATATCACTCCACTGGCTCCCTCTTCTCTTTTGTTTCAAACAAGATTTGCTTATCTTCACTTTCAAGACCCTTCACAGTCAGTCTGCATTCTATCTATCATCTCTCATTTGCTGTTGAGTTGCTAGTGCTCACTCCTGATCAGCCGATGATGTTGGTCTCCATGGCCCCTTTGTTAAATTTAAAAAACCAGCACCTTTGTGTTTTCTCCCATGCTCCCTCTCATGTTTGGGAGGCACTCCCCATAAATATCCACAAAGCCACCTCATTATCCACATGCAAATCCTTCCTCAAAACTTTCCTTTGCCATGATGCTTATTAAAAACTTGACTATGTTTAGGCTGCCAGTGTGCAGAGACCACTGCCTATCATGCTGACCAATGCTGTCTCATTGTTTACTTGTACTCCCCCATCTAGTTATATTCATGAGTCATCTCTTGTCTTATATTTAGACTGTAAGACCCTGTAGGGTAGGGACTGTCTTGTTGTTCTGTGTTTCTACTGCACCTATCACAATGAGGTCTTAGTCACTATGGTAATAAAAATAATAAATAATAGTAATAATGATATAATCAGTGAGGGGTCCTCTTCAGCACTATCTCCTCTCCTCAAGTGGGTCATCAGTTCCAGATCCCATTGTAACCATGCCTTAATGTGTCACACCCGAGGATGCCAAATTCAGGACGAACTGCTGAGAAGTAGGGCAAACCCAACCAAAACTGGTGGTTATTCTTTTGTAAGATATACCAAAACAGCCACAAAAGTAAACTCTTGTTTCACCACACTGGCTAGCAAGAAAACATAAAGGCAGTTTCCTCAGGCATTCCAGGTCTTATTTCACCACCAAAAACACTGGGTTCAGAGATGAGTGGTTCTTTGCAACCAGTCTCATCAAATAATAAGTTCTTCTTATCCCAAAGGACCAGCCACACACCCAGGTCAATATATAACTTTGATCTTACCCAAAAATTACACTGATATCAATCCTTTAGTATCTAAAATGTAAAGGTTTATTTATAAAAAGAAAGAAAGAAAAAAATGTGAGAGTTAAAGGAGTCAATTACATACAGTAATGACAAAGTTCTTGGTTCAGGCTTGTAGCAGTGATGGAATAAACTGCTAGCTTAAGTCAAATCTCTGGAGTACCTCCACAGCTTGCATGGGTCTTTCAGTCCTTTGGTCAGAGCTTCAGTACGAAGCAGGAATAAAGACAAAATGGAGGTGTTTCCAGGGCCTTTTATAGTTTTTGCCATGTGGAGGGCACCCCATTCTTCTTACTGTGGATAATTACAGCAACAAGATGGAGTTTGGAGTCACATGGGCAAATCACATGTTCATGCCCATTTTCCCTCAGTCATTGCAGGAAGCCATTACCTACACTCCGAACAGCACATTTACATGACCATCCACTCAGTGTAGATGGGCGTCTCCCGTGGTTCATTGTCAATCAAGTGTTTCTTGATGAGCCACTTAATTTGAACAGTTCCTCCAAGATGTGCTGGTGAGCTGCTTTGTGGGCGTTACCCCAGGAGCAAATATTTGAAATCCAAGTATAGAGCCAATACTTACAACTTAAAATACAAAAATGATACATGCATACAGATAGCATAATCATAACCAGCAAATCATAACCTTTTCATAGACACCTCACTCAACAACCTTTGTACAATATTTGCTGCAAATATATAACAGTGGTTGCAGCAATGATCTATATGGTCATATTTTAATCAGATAATGTCGATCCATCCAGAACTAAGTGCTTATTAGGTGCTGGAAGATAAGATCTGGAATTTTCTAACCTATGCCACTCAGGGCTCATTGGTTATTTGAGTGAGGGACAAATTAGGTCATACTTTCTCATTGGAAAGGATGCCAAAAATATTTGACTCCTTGGAACCACAAGAGGGCATTTGTGTGGCTCCAACAGGTATTACTTTCAAAAAAGTCCATGAAACACGGCAGTACAAGGGGATACTGTCTATAATGAGGCAGCTCTCTAAGAATTACATTTATTATGGTAAATGACCATTTGTCTGGGTATTTAAAACCAATGAAGGCATCTAAATTTTTCTTTATCAATTCACTTAGTGAGCTAATGCCTCTATATAAAGAAAGTTCATCAGGGTGCAAGACTAATGCTAACACATGCAACAAATACTCCCGGAAACTAACCTGAGGAGTCATCAGAATTCATACTCATATTATGAACTTTAATCCTTTTCCCATCAGACACACAAGTGCCAGAAAACGTGAGTTTATACATGCCTTGATGTCAGAAATGTAATATAAGCTTTCTCTGCTTTAGTTTTCCTTCATCTTTCATTATTTGTTTAGAGGTAACACCTTTCATTGGACTAACTAGGGAAAAAAAATTGTACAAACAAGTCATTTGGGCATAAAAATCCCTTTCATCTTGTCTCAAAATTCCTTCATTCTGTACCACTCGTAACTAAGCAGTCGATTGTCCCATCCACTTCCAAGAACCAGTATTGACGAATGCAGAAAGAGTGAAGTTGATTCTCCCCTTCTTTCCACCTGTTCATTAACTCACTCTTCACAGTCAATTCTGTTCTATTTGTTAAGTTCATCAATAGATGTCGCATACAACCAGTTTGCTTTTTGTTTGTTTGTTTGTTTTTATTTTATCTGTCAGGCTTCCACCAGACTAAGATTGCAACTATTATTTCTTAGGTTGTTCAAAATGAAAGATCATTGACATGTGTAAACTTCATCCATCCTGACTAAATTAACTTTGAAAAAAGGAGCATTTTCTCAATGAGATGCATAGAGAAATTAGTTGCATAATTGTAATTAGCATACAGTTCAATACAATTTAATTTTTGTGTATGGTCCTTTGTATATGTCAAAAACACTTTACAGAAATAATACATTATCCTAGAAGAAATAATGTTGAGATTTCCAGAAAAATGGGGGAGCGGGAAAGAATGTTAATGACGTGAAAGAGTTGAGATAAATGTGACTTTTCACAAGAATGAGGACCTCAGTCATAGCTATGGGCTAAGCAAATCAAGATAAGAAGATGGGCAAGAGATAGAGGGATTTAGATATGTGTATAATTTGCTCGAAGGTATTGTCCAAGATTAAAGCAAACAATGAAATGTCAGAGGACCAAAGTCAGAAGTTTAAATGATTTCATAATGGAAGATGTAAACAGATGATTTTAAGCTTCCAACAGGAATTTCAATAGATCCATTAAAGGGATGCAATTTAAACTACTAGATGAAGATACTGGTAACACCAAATTGTTTTCTGAGGAGCTGAAGAAAAATAACAACCTATAACCCTGAAAGCTGTACTGAGATCAAATAGAATAAGGGAAAGGAGTTATTAAATACCTTGAGAAGGGTGCTCTCTGCAATGTAAAGGGTGTCCAGCTAGTTTGAGAGCAGTCAAGATTATTGTGCTGGAAGTATTATTCGGAAAAGTGAGAGAAGATCCACTTTCTCCATATTCTTTCTCAGGAGCATATTGTGAACTGTGGTAAATAGATGAGCAGTTACTTGCACAATTATTTTGATCTGCTTCAGTGGGACTACTCACAAATGTGAGTAAGAGTTTTGCAATCTAACCCAACCTTAAGGAAAGGGAAATAGGTAAGTAGGAAACTGTGAAGTATAGGTTTTCTATGAGATGGTGATAATTACAGTTTTGAGCATGCCAAACAGAGATCCCTTGGAGATGTTGATAATACTTTTTAGTCTTCAGAATTGATTACAGATGTTTATTAATGATAATGGAGTGATATTAGCGACAAGAGTAGGAAGGTAGGAGACAAAATAAGACTGGAGGAGAGTCTGGTGAAGTGTTTTGTTCACCGTTGGAATGAAGGAATGAAGTGCTTGGAATTTTGTGTTCAGCTGAATCCTAGAACAGTGGACTGATACATTTAATCCAAGTATGTATTCTCTTATGATGAGTGTTTTTCCCCCTAGATATCAATGAATGCATGATATTTGGCACCTGTACACATCAGTGTGCTAATATTAAAGGATCATACAAATGTATATGTGAGAGAAATTATAAGGAAAAGAATAACAGCTGCATAGCAAAAGGTAAGGCTACAAAAATTATACCTAATTAATAATATTTAGTTAATTACTTACATAATTATTTACATATTTAATGCATACTACTGTATTTTGACTTTATAATTCATGTTAAGAAAAATAAGTCGAATATTTCAAACAATGTAGATTTACTTGTGATCATCAAGAAAGCCATCTTTCCAAGTATACATAAGCAAACTATCCCTTTGCCTGCATGTGTTTTACATTTCTACCAACTACAATTTCTCCTGTTTAAATATGTTTTCCAACAAGGATAAGACACATAATATTAATATTAAAACACAAATGACTGAAAAGTCAGATAAAGATATTATTTAATAATGTAGGTGTTGTGTTGAAGTTTGAGAAGCCTGGGAGCAGAATCAGATTTTTTTCATGGACACATTTTCTAACGTTTGGAGCAAATGACTGGATATTTGGAGGCTTTCTCACTGGTTTGCTGAGCAATCTTGGACAAATCACCTAGGGCCCCATTACAAAGGTATTTAGGCACCTAATTCACATAGGCACTTTTGAAAATCCCACTAGGCACCCATCTGCATCATTAGGTACCCAGGTACTTTTTGAAATCTGACCTTAATCTCTCTGTGCCTCAGTCCCAAACTGGAAGTGGGACAATAATATTTACGGCTTTGAAGTAATATATAAATTCAAAGTGAATACATATGCATATATTATTATTGTTGGCAAAATGCTCGTGGATAATGGACTGTGTTAAGGAATGAGTGTTGTATGCTCCTCCACATTATACAACATTTAGGGGACCAATTTTCATTGACTTAAAAGGAAAACAAGCAATAATCCACTGCCTGAGTGAAATAATTTAAATTTCTATTCTCTATTGAAATGTCATTTTTCAGTTGTTGGATATATGAAAGTATGTCCACAGTACTCCCATAGTAGTTCCTAACAATCCTACAGTGGAGGTGAGGTTATAGTGTATTGTGGGTGGCAACCGTCAACGCCATATGAACACTGAATGCCCCATTTTTTCTAATGATGACCTTTCACAGAAGGATGACTCTCTTGAGTCAATATTAATTTGCTCTACACATAATAAGAACTCTATCAGGGTTCATAATCCTCATTTGCTATTGAGGAACCAATAAGATCAAGATAAAGGATCTTGAGCACACCATGCTGCTGTTGGTGGGTAGCTACTTGTAATCAAGCGTGACATAGAAGAATTTAACATTAGGCTTATAATTTAATAAATACCTTTATCTCTCGATCCTTAGTCTTCATACAAGTTTTTGGTCACGCTCATTACCCTGTCTGTCCATGCACCATTCTGGCGGATGGCACAGAATAGTGTGGTATAACTGCATGGCCACTTTTTCAATTACTATTTCCTGTGAAATAGCTCCCATTATGACATTTTTTTAGCAATAGTGCGGGGAGCAAATGGCATTGAATATCTTATATCCGTAAGACATGAAATCTTGGATGGTAGTTACTGTAAGTCATTTATTGTGGACAAATATGATCTAAATTTTAAAATAAAGTAAAGACCATTAGTGTGCTCTTTATATATCCAATAATTATATATTTTTTTCCTCAAACTTCATTTATAGATTTCAGAGAATACTATTTTATATAGATAATATTAATGGTTCCCAGGCATTTCAGATAGGTAATAACTGGGGTATCTCAGAGACCCCTATGATTAAATGCTGAATTTAATGGTGAACATGGTTCATGACACTACTCCGTTTGTGTTCCCATTGAAGTCAGTTTCAAAACTCTGTTAACTTCAGTGGAAACAGGATCATTGCCCTTTCTTAATTTGTAGAGCAAGTTCAAATAATGCATATGAAATCTTGGCATGTAAAAATTGCCTTTAATGTATGTTTATTTAAGAAATTTTAAAAGTACGTAATTAATATGAAATGGGATATATGTAGTAGTGAGTATTAAAATTATATTGCTATGTTTGCACAATCTCCCCTACCATTCATATGTTGCTTGTGTTTTTAATCAATAAACTCCTTGAGGCAAGGACTGTGTATGGGCATCATCTAGCACACTGCAGGTACTACCAGAGTATTACTACTTCTAATAGTAAGATAGTGTTTATAAGGGTGGGCAAATGCAAACCAAGTTCCCTTGTTAACATTAAGAAATTATACCAAATCTAAAAAAAATCGATACAAATGAAAAATATTGATTTTTACTAGGTGTTAGTTGAAATTCACTTTATTTTTGTATTTCATTATAATAATCCCCAGGCTCTGAAGATCAAGTTCTCTACATTGCTAATGACACTGATATCCTGGGTTTTATATATCCATTCAACTACAGTGATGTTCATCAACAAATTTCACATGTTGAACATAATTCAAGGATAACTGGGATGGATGTATATTATCAAGGTGATATGATTATTTGGAGTACTCAGTTTAATCCAGGAGGTATTTTCTACAAAAAGCTCCACAGCAGAGAAAGAAGACAAAGTAATAGTGGTTTGATCGTAAGTAAACCAACCTGATAATTGCAAAATGCAAATCTTTGCTTATTTACTTATTTCTCCTTTTCAATGGTATATATCCATTTTGTCTAGGTTGGAGAAAATATTAAATGTATACAGATGTGTATGCTATATGAAATAAGTTTTACTTGATCAGGGCTTTATTCAAATTACATGTGCTTCAAAATAAATCACTAGTACCTTCCTAAACTAAACTCTATGGGACAGTAATATTCTGGAAAGGGCTCTGAAGGGTTTTCCGGAGACCCTGGCTATAATTCTGCCATGAAAATGAAGGTTCTTATGCTTTACTTGCCTGTGAATGAGATTACCCCCTCTCTGGGTACCACTTAGTAAAACAGATGATTTACCTTGTAGATGATAAAAGTACTTGTAGAGCAAAATTCAAGTAAAGTGCATTTAATATTAGCTTGCCAAGTGGTAGTACTTCCTCCCTTAATTATAGTTATGAAACTTAATTTCATTTAAACAGGAAAACAAACAAATTGCTTCTCTCTTCCCATATACCTTTTCTCTGCAAACACATATATTCCCTGGTACATGAAGCTTATTACAGGCTAATGGAGATATTTTTTGTTAAACTATTGGCAGCACATCACTAATACAGGAAGTCTGAGATCTGATGTGGATGTAACTTAATATGTGTGTGTGTGAGAGAGAGAGAGCTTTCAGTGGAAGGAAGGAAGAAAGGATGGAGACCTTGACATAATAATAAGCATTACTGAAAAAAACATAAAATGAAAAAAAATGGAGTAAGGCTATAAATTGGTATACCTCCAAAAATTCTGAAGGAATTTAAGAGTTGCTAACAATAATAGGCAACCTCTCATTAAAATCAGTTATATATCTGAGAACTAGAGAATAACACATGTACCCACTGCAAGCCAGATCTTCAGCTGCTGTCAATCACCATAGCTCAACCTTTAATAAAGACCTAAGGGGCAATCCAGGAACACTGACTGAAACAATAGTTAAAAATGAGGGAGAAACCACGCTGCTTTGTGAAGTAAAACTATAAAACTCTAATCTCTTAGAATTCTTTGATCATGTAAACAAAGTTGTAGATAAAGGAGAACCAGGTGACATAATTTATTTAGACTTTCAAAAAGCCTTTGACAAATCCCCACACAACAGGTTATTAAGGAAACTAAGTAATATGAGGGGTAAAGTTCTGTCATGGATTATAAACTGGCTAAGAGACAGAAAATAAACAGTCAGAATAAATGTTTAATTTCCTTGTGCATCTTTAAGTGGCTCACCATTTAAACTTGCTAATAGGACCTTGTTGAGTTGATAAAGGGTTTTAACTATCACCTCTTTTAGAGCCACTCCAAATTCTTTGATCCATGTATTTCCTCTTGTCTCTTCTCAGGCTGTTTTTCACTGCTTTGTCCTTTTTTAATACAGATCTTTTTTACTGGGTCTTTTTCTGGAGGTATTTTTGAGTAGCTAATATTTGCTTTGGTTTGTTTCCTTCTTTCACACAGTTCCATATATCCTCACTTATCCAGAATTTAGGTTTGCTTATTTGGAAACCAGTTACAGTTGTTTTGGCATCTATGATACTGTCATGGAGATAGGATATGTCAATGTTATCTTGTAGCACCTGAAATCTGTTGTTCAGTTTAGTTTGAAATTGCTGCTGTAATGACTTGTCTATTAGCCATTGGCTGTCAATTTTCCTGGTGGTTTTAGGGGTTTTGTTTTTGTTAAGTTTGATCTTCAATCTTGCCACACACAAATGTGGTATTTCTGATGTCAGTTCCTATTTATGCTATGACACTGAGGAGAGTTGATCTCAATTTCCTTCAGTACATATATGGTCACTCTGGTTCCTGGTAATCCATCTAGGGAATTCCACATTCCCATTTGGATTTTTTGGGGGGGAATAATTTTCCACCAATTACAAGCCCCAAGACCACCACAGTTCTAGCAGTCTTTAACTGCTCTCATTTTGGGAACCAGGGCTGTGCTTACTCATTGCTTTCCCCTTTTGTTGTCATAGAGTTTATGGCTAGAAGTGTCCACCAGATCATCTAGTCTGAAATGCTATATATCACAGGCTAATAACACAATTCAGCCACCCCCACACTAACCCAACAGCCAGAATTAAACCAAAGTATTACCGTCCCCAGGAGACTAAACTATTCTGTGCACAGGCAGAGAACAGGAGGGGCCGAGGTATTATCCCCAACCTTGGCATTGAAGTCCCCCCTTACTAAGCAGATGTAATGCTTGGGAATATTGTCTGTCAGAGCTTGTAGACAATAGAAAAACTGATCTTTGATCTCATTGTTGTCTCATTGTCATTTTCATGTATGGTATTTGAAGCCTATCTTGGAGCAATTGTCTGTTAATTAGCTTCTAGTGTATAAACTGTTTTTCTATTTGAAAGTCTTAATTAATTATACTTCCTCTGAGTGGTAATCATTTTATTTCTCTGAATATATTCTACTTTTTCATTTTTGAATCTTTTATCAGCTCCTGGCCATCCACATTCACTTAGTCCAAGGATTTCATGATTCTGTTCATTCAGTTCTTTCAGCATCTGCACCGCTTTTATTGTTGCATCCATTGTTCTACTGTTCCATACGTTCATCGTTTGTTTTAACCATTAATAAAGAATTTCTCAGAGTCATGGCTTTCTCTCAAACCCACTGTTTCTGCTGAGACAGAATCCATTGCTTTGGCCTGCTGCTTGCCAAAATGGCTGCCTCGTTGCCTTTCTATAGCTTCGCTTTCCTGTGAGGATAGGTTCTTGGCTTTAACACTCAATCTCCAACCTGGAGGACCAATGGAATGCTTTTCCTGTTGTCCTGAATCTTTGACCTATCCAGCTTGGGTAACCTAACTAGGAGTTAAAATTCCCACTGGCATAGCTCTTAGGGTTAATGGAGCACACAAACCTTTGCACCACATCAAGGTGCAGGACCCATGGAAGGGAGGAATGGTTTGAAAAAAACAAATTTGACGCCACTCTTTAATGAAGAATAAGGGGACAATCAGTGCAATGGAAAGACAACAAATTTAAAATGGATAGCAACCAATTGTCTGATCTGGTGTGATTGTTCCTATATCACAAGTATTAAGGACTCTATTATACTGGAATCCTGTTGCAAGACTTAGTGGATCCTTCTTATAAATTCTCTTCTAAAAGGAAGGAAGGATACTATAACATCCCCATGGGATATGATTTTCATGTATTTAAAAATGAAAAGAGTACATATTCAGTATTTCATATTTATTCCTTTCTTAATGTATATCATTATATTGCTAACTGCCTGACTGGTGTTCTCAGGCAAAAAAGAAAAAAGCTTAATATTTTTAAACAGACCTAAATGTCACTTCATCCACCTCCGCAGAAATGCTGAGTTTTTTTCTTAATGTATTTTCAAGTAGTTTTTACTGGAAAATAAAATGAAAATTGATTTGGACATTTTACAAAAAAAATAAATAAAGAAGCTTGGAACTGCATTAAGGACATTATCACCACTTCCACTGAGGGTAATAATGTGACATTTGTGCCTGTGTTTATGTAAGTATTTCAAAATTAGATAATTGATTACATATTAAATATTTTTATTTTATTCTGTTAATTAGTATTAATTCCTGATACTTGTGTTCACATGATAGATATGGACTACCTGAACATGGACTCCGTAGTACCATATTCTCCTCTAGACTATAAAATCTCTTCTAGCTGTCATTTCTTGCTTACCAGTTTTCAGACTCCTCTAAGTATCCTTCATCCAATTTCATTTCCCTGGCAAATGAATGTTTTTCTCTTCTTACCTTCTGAGAGGGGGAGCCAAGTTGAGTTTATCTCGGCTGTGCGTGAGGATAGTGAAGTGAAGGAGAGGTGGACAGATCCAGCTGTGCTATATGCTATGTCCCTCCTAAAAATTCAGGGAAGTTCCTCCACTGGCTTTCTAGAGGTCAGGGTCAAGTCACAATGGAAACTTGGGAGGCTAAGCTCAGTAGGTACATTTCTGTGCAAAAGTGGCAGATATCTATGCCTAATTAATTCTGCTAAAAACAGCTCTTCAGTCTCTCAAAAAGGTTTTTATTTGGACAGTCTGGGGGAAGAAAAGGTGGGGAGGGAGTAATTGGTGAATACTGGTACAGTAGGAGCCCCATTCTGTGCCGGTAAAGAGACACAAGAAGAACAGTACAGAAGATCTGTCCCACTGACCCAGCGTCTCTTAGACTCAGGCTTCACTTCACTGTGGATCCATGAAGGTATGGGACATAACACCTGCCTCCTCTAGGCCCCCTCAAACTCCACAAGGTGAAACTTGCATAGTTTTCTGGACATTCTGTCTTCTTCCTTTGGCTACTCTGCTTGGGGCGATTATATATTCTTATAATTCCACATACTTTTTATTCATTGAAGAATACTTCTGTCTTTCAGCCAATCCAAAGTTGTAAGCAATGATCCAAAATACTCTAGATTCAATCTCTGCTGATTCCATATTATGCTCCCTATTCAGTCACATCCTTACTTTCCTTGGCATTCTATCACACTATCTGTATCTGTGCTCAAAACTAAATAGAATCACCTCAACTTTGCTGATATTTTCTGTTTGCTGCAGCATTTCCCTGATCCTTCCCTATGTTTGCCTTATGTGGTATACTGGAAGCCACTAGTCAAGATGTACTGTATCTTCCCAAACTGCGCTCGTCAGTCAGTGGGGGGTTGGGTTTTTTTTGGGTTTTTTTTGCAAATCAGTCAGTAAATTCCCAAAGAGACTGTCCATCTCTGATAGACCTCTGTTACGTTTGCGAAGCACTCATCTCCCCCTGCTCTAACACATAATTGATCAGCAGGTTAATTAGTTTTCTAAACAATCAATATTACTTTAATGCTGGTGTTTAAATTTGGTATTTGGAAATTTGGAAGTCTGACAATTCCTTAATTGTAACTCAGGTTTTTGAAGTGATAAACTGCCAAAGGTTAAATCGTATCTTTTAGTCTAGATTGAGCAGTATCTTTGATCTGTAAATCAGGGTAGTAAACTTGAACAAGCCTCACCTGTGTTTGTAAGTAATTACATTAATACAAAAATCCCTCAGATGAAATTACACTGAGGGATTAGCTTTCCACAGATATCTGCAGATTTCTATAAGTCTATGAAACAAGTTAAAGTTTGATTCAAATGGATGCACTAAAATAATTCAGAGTAGATATCAACTCTGACAGAAGCAAAAGATGCATGCATTTTGATCCTGTGAAAACTATATAATTAAACTGGTAATAAGTGATAAAGCTAATAACTGGCATCCTTTGAAACTGGATACATCAATTAATTGGGACAATTTTTTCAAGACAGAGAGAGAGTTGTTGTGACTCAAATTCAGATACTGTTTTTGGTGAAAGAGCATAGAAAGAAAACTGGCAATTAGAAGAACTGTAGTCTAATAAGAACAGAAATGCAGTTTCTGTAAAGCTTTCTGTATATTAGCCTGTAATACAGAAGTGACTCGCCCTATACAAAGCAGTTGCTAGACTATTTTTCTAAATGTATCTTTGTAGAGTTAGATTATTATTTATGGGTTTATTATTTATGGAACATAAAATCATTTTTAATAATTTAGTAATTCTGCCTTTTACAAGCAAGATTGAATGAATTGTGAATGCTGTGTTAATGCACATTAAAAATCGATACTGTAGGCAAATTGCTATTTAACTAGTGTTGCAAATATTTAAGATATATCAAATGTAAAAGATGTAGTTTCACAAATTCATTTTCCAGCGTATCCTCTTTTTTTTTTTTTTGCCAATCTTTCCATTCAATCCATTGTTTCTTTTAGACAGTTACTCTTATTGTTTTTCCATAGTGTTAACTATGCAAACATTGACTACTAAAGATAAACAATTCTTAAAGTATTGTCTGCACAGATCCATACAGTAACAACTCTCTTAACGTTGTAGTTATGTTCCTGAAAAATGCTACTTTAAACAAAAAAATGTTGAGCGAATCCAATTTCCCCATAAGAATTAATGTAAATGGGGGGGTTAGGTTCCAGGGAATTTTTTTTCACTAAACAAAAGACATTATATACATATACAGTATAAGTTTTAAATAATTTCAAACAAACTATTTAATACTGTATTTACCAATGATGATTGTGAAGCTTGGTTGAAGCAGGGCATAGTGGGATCTGGGTGTGGGGGCTTGCCAGCACTCCTGCCAAGGAGCAGGGTCGGGGGCTTGCCTGTTCCCCGGCTGGAATGCCGAGCGGGCGGAGTGGGATAAGCCACCGCACCCCAAGACTGCTCCCCAGCTGGAACGCCAGGTGATGGAATGGGTCAAGTTCCCACTCCCTGACCCTGCTGCCTGGCAGGAGCGCTGGGTGGCTGGGTGGAGCGGGATGAGCCAAACAACCTTATCACGGAATGTTGCGCGACTATAAACGAGTTTGTTCTCTAATAGATCGGCAGCCTAATAACAAAACAATGTTAACCGGGATGACTTTAAGTGAGGAGTTACTGTACTTTTGAATGTACACTCCACGCAGGGGCGGCTCTAGCGATTTTGCCGCCCCAAGCACAGCGGCATGCCGCGGGGGGCGCTCTGCCGGTCGCCGGTCCCGCGGCTCCGGTGAACCTCCCGCAGACGTGCCTGCGGAGGGTCCGCTGGTCCCGTGGCTCCAGTGTACCTCCCGCAGACGTGCCTGCAGAGGGTCTGCTGGTCCCGCGGCTCCGGTGAACCTCCCGCAGACGTGCCTGCGGAAGGTCTGCTGGTCCCGCGGCTCCGGTGAACCTCCCACAGATGTGCCTGCGGAAGGTCCGCTGGTCCCGCGGCTCTGGTGAACCTCCCGCAGGCGTGCCTGCGGATGCTCCACCGAAGCCGCGGGACCAGCGGACGCTCCGCAGGCACGCCTGCGGGAGGTCCACTGGAGCCGCCTGCTGCCCTCCCGGCGACCAGCAGAGCGCCCCCTGTGGCATGTCACCCCAAGCACGCGCTTGGCGTGCTGGGGTCTGGAGCCGCCCTTGACTCCACGTCTTCACAAGAGCAACAGTTAGGGCTATATGTGTGTGCACCTTCATTGTATCAGATGTCAGGCCCAAATGAATATAAAGAGCTACCACTCAGTTCCTTACAGCTATCGGACAACCTAGTCAGAGCTCTCTAGAATTCCTCTGCTTTTTTCTTTTATCTGCATAGTTTGTCTTATCCTTAGTGGCCATGGTAGACTAGCATACTTTGTACCTTCTATACACTGATGATTCTTACTTGCTGAGGAGATTCTGTCTTTGTGCAGCTTTAACCCAGATGGCTGGGCGAGAATGAGACCCTGAACTCTGGCAATTCCTGACAGAAGTAGCCCTTAGCTTGGTTCAAGGTGACTGTAAATTAGCACCAGGCCCTTCTTCCTTGCTTATGGGCAAGTCAGTGTTGGAATCCCAAAAGGCTTCAGATCCAAAGGGCAGAAAGGGTCCAGTTGATCCAACTAGTGTCATCTGTCACCCCTTTGAATCCAAGTGGGGGAGGGATAGCTCAGTGGTTTGAGCATTGGCCTGCTAAACCCACAGTTGTGAGTTCAATCCTTGAGGGGGCCACTTAGGGATCTGGGGCAAAAATTGGTCCTGCTAGTGAAGGCAGGGGGTTGTATTCAATGACCTTTCAAGGTCCCTTTCAGTTCTAGGAGATTGGTATATCTCCAATTATTACCTTTCTCACCAAGTCAGTAGCCAGTATCATCTGATGGCTGCTTAATAAACTGTGTTAAAGGAGCTGAAGGGTTGTATGTTGCATGATAACTGAAGGCTCCAACATTTCAGGATTATTCTTGCCTGATCTGTATCTAATATGGCATTCTCTCAGTTTTGGGAATAAAATATTGCTCTATAATCAGTAATTGTACTGAGATAGTTTCTAAACCCTATGTTGTTACTGTGAATTTTTGAAAATCTTCAGTACATAAGAACATACTAACAGCCATACTGAGTCAGACCAGTGATCCATCCAGCCCAGTACCCTGTCTTCTGACAGTAGCTAATACTAGATGCTTCAGAGGGAATGAGCAGAACAGGTAATCATCAAGGGATCCATCACCTGCTGCCTATTCCCTGCTTCTGGAAAACAGAGGTTAGGAACACTTCAGACCATGGTTTTACATCTCTGCCCATCCTGACTAATAGCCATTGATAGACCTATCTTCCATGAACTTATCTAGTTCATTTTTGAACCCTGTTATAGTCTTGTCTTCACAACATCCTCTGTCAAAGAGTTCCACAGGTTGACAGTGCATTATGTGAAGAAATACTTCCTTTTATTTGTTTTGAACCTGCTGCCTATTAATTTCATTTGGTGACCCCTAGTTCTTGTGTTATCGGAAGGAGCAAATAACAAGTCTTATTAATCTCTCCACATATGGAAGCTTGCCCTTTTCTGAAATTTTTCCAATTCCAATATGTCTTTTTTGAGATGGGGTGACCATGCAGTATTCAAGATGTGGGCCTACCGTGGATTTATACAGAGACAATATGATAGTTTGTCTTATTATCTATCACTTTCCTAATAAGTCCAAATATTTTGTTAGCTTTTTTGACTGCCACTGCACATGGAGTGGATGCTCTCTTGAGTGCTAACAACTAATTTCAACCCTATCATTTTATATGTATAGTTGGGATTATGTTTTCCAATGTGCATTACTTGGCATTCATCAACACTGAATTTCATCTGCCATTTTGTTTTGTGAGATCCCTTTGTAACTCTTCTCAGTCTGCTTTGGACTTAACTATCTTGAGTAGCTTTATATTGTCTGTAAATTTTGTCACCTCACTGTTTACCCCTTTTTCCAGATCATTTATGAATATGTTGAACAGTACTGGTCCCAGTACAGACCCATGGGGGGCACCACTATTTACCTCTCTCCATTCTGAAAACTGACCATTGATTCCTACCCTTTGATTCCTATCTTTTAACCAGTTACTGATCCAGAAGAGGACCTTCCCTCTTATCCCATAACAGCTTACTTTAAGAGCCTTTGGTGAGAGAACTTGTCAAAGGCTTTCTGAAAGTCCAAGTACACTATATTGACTGGATCATCCAGGTCCACATGCTTGTTAACCCCCTCAAAGAATTCTAGCAGTTTGGTGAGACATGATTTCCCTTTAGAAAAAACATATTGACTCTTCCCCAACAAACCGTGTTCATGTATGTATCTGACAAATCTGTTCTTTACTATAGTTTCAACCAATTTGCCTAGTACTGAAATTAGGTTTACCAGCCTGTAATTGTCAGGATTGCCTCTGGAGCCTTTTTAAAAAATTGGCATCACATTAGCTCTCCTCTAGTTATCTGGTACAGAAACTGATTTAAATGATAAGTTACATACCACAGTTAATAGTTTTGCAATTTCACATTTGAGTTCTTTCAGAACTCTTTGGTGAATACCATCTGGTTCTGGTGACTTATTACAGTTTAATTTATCAATTTGTTCCAAATCTCCTCTGACACATGAATCTGGGACAGTTCCTCAGATTTGTTACCTAAAAAGAATGGCTCAGGTCTGGGAATCCCCCTCACATCCTCAGCTGTGAAGATTGATACAAAGAATTCATTTAGTTTCTCTGCAATGACCATATTTTCCTAGAGTGATCCTTTAGCGTCTCAATTGTCCAGTGACCCTACTGGTTGTTAGCAGGCTTCCTGTTTGTGATGTACATACAACATTTTTTGCTCTTACATTTTGAGTCTTTGGCTAGCTGTTCTTCAAATTCTTTTCTAGCTTTTCTACTTATATTTTTACATTTCACTAGCCAGAGTTTATGCTCCTTCTATTTTCCTCAATAGGATTTAACTTCCATTTTTAAAGAATGCCTTTTTGCCTCTAACTGCTTTTTTACTTTGTTGTTTAGCCACGGTGGTATTTTTTTTGGTCCTCTTACTATGTTTTTTAATGTGGAGTATAAATTTAAATTGAGCCTCTATTATGGTGTCTTTATAAAGTTTCCATGCAGCTTGCAGGGATTTCACTTTGGGCACTGTACCTTTTAATTTCTGTTTAACTTCCTCATTTTTGTGTGGTTCCTCTTTCTGAAATTAAATACTACTGTAGTGGGCTGTTTTGGTGTTCCCCCGCCCCCAATGTTTAATTTTATTATGTTATGGTCACTAATACCAAGTGGTTCCGCTGGATAGCTGAAATCCCCCATTATTTTTTAGTTTAATTTTATAGCCTTTCTAATCTCCCTGAGCATTTCACAGTCACTATAACCATCCTGGTCAGGTGGTCAGTAATATATCCCTACTGCTATATTCTTATTATTCAAGCATGGAATTACTATCCATAGAGATTCATGGTAGTTTGGTTCATTTAAGATTTTTACTTCATTTGACTCTAGGCTTTCTTTTACATATAGTGCCACTCCCCACCCTAGTACATCCTATTCTATCCTTCCAATATATTTTGTACCATGGTATTACTGTGTCCCATTGATTATTCTCATTCTACCAAGTTTCTATGATGCCTGTTATATCAATATCCTCATTTAATATGAGGTATTCTAGTTCACCCATCTTAGTATTTATATTTCTAGCATTTTTATACAAGCACTTAAAATTGTCACTTTTTAGCTGTTTGACATTGTGATGTAATTGAATGGGACTTTTTTACATTTGACTGTTTCTCATCATATCTTACCCATTTTTTATCACTTTCCATCCTCTCCTCCTTACTAGGATATAGAAAATCTCCATTAATAGGTCATCCCCTAAGGGATGTCTCCTCCACACCTGTCGGCTTTCCTTTACTCCTTCATTTAAAAACTGCTCTACGTTCTTTTTAATTTTATGTGCCAGCAATCCAGTTCCATTTTGGTTTACGTGGAGCCTATCCTATATAGGCTCCCCATTTCCCTAAAGGTTCCCCAGTTCCTAATAAATCTAAACCCCTCCTTTCTACACCGTTGTGTCATCCATGGATTGAGACTCTGTAGTTGTGCCTGTCTAACTGGCCCTGCATGTGGAACTTGAAGCATTTCAGAGAGTGCTACCATAGAGGTCCTGGACTTCAATCTCTTACCTAGTAGCCTAAATTTGGCCTCCAGGACCTCTCTCCTATCCTACATGTACCACAGTCACTGGCTCCTTCCTATCACTACATGTAAGTCTGTCTAGATGTCTCAAGAGATCCACAATCTTCACACCAAGTGGTTCTCTCAATCATCGCAAAACCCAGCTACCTGTTTCTAATGACCAAATCCCCCATTACTATTATCTGTCTCTTCCTAATAACTGGAGTTCCCTCCCTGAAGAGGTATCCTCAGTGCAAGAGATACCCTGGCATCATCTGGAAGGAGGGTACCCACTACGGGATCATTTCCCTCTGCTCCAGTTTGATGTTTTCCTTCTCTGAGATACTGGATCCTGAACAAATAGCTGCTCTGGCCACTTGCCAGTTTCCAACAAAATGAATTGTACAGCCTTACCACCAAGCTCTGGGCTGCTGAGAAGAAAGTGGGGAAAAATCCACACTGCTCAGGCCAATCTTGTAGTAAGGGAGAAACTTTTTTCTCAAACTCCAAAAGGTAACTAGCATGAGGCCCCCCAAGCCCAGTCCTACTCTAGTCAAAAGAGGGACAGGGACAGCTTTTCTTCTCAGCACAGAATGGCAGCCTGGATCAGGACTGGCTCCAGCTTTTTTGCTGCCCCAAGCAGTGAAAAAAAAAAGGGGAGTGAAGGACCCACTGCCGAATTGCTGCTGAAGACCTGGACGTGCCACCCCAATAACGGACGGAGTGCAGCCCCTTTCTATTGGCCGCCCCAGGCACCTGCTTCCTTCGCTGGTGCCTGGAGCCGACCCTGGCCTGGATAGAGGGAAGGGGTAAAGCCCTCAATGGTGGGTACACAGGAGCCATTAGGCTTATGCTTTATCCTGTCATTCAGTCAATCAGCCCCCTCAAGCCCACAAGAAGGCTGAGTGCAGGGCCAGCTTTATGAACTGCGGGGCTCGATTCGAATACTCGGCAGCAGTCCAGGGCTTCAGTGGCACTTCAGCAGCGGGGGGTCTGCTCTGGGTCTTCCGCGGCACTGAAGGACGCCCCACTGCCGAAATGCCACCGAAGACCCGGAGCAGACCCTGTGCCACTGAAGACCTGGAGCAGACTGCCGCTGGGTGAGTAAAAAAAATTAACAAATTAAAAAGGCGCCTAAGGCGCGGAGCCCTCTTAGACGCAGGCGCGGGGCCCGATTCTGGGGAATCGGCCTAAAGCCAGCCCTGGCTGAGTGCTCAGAAGAAGGGAAGCAACCCTTAAAGGAGCCACAGGTTTTCTTTCCCCTGGTGTCTGAGGTATTATTCAAAAGAATACTAGGCCCCAATACGATGCATGCAAGCAGATCATTAAGTCTGTATGGTGTCCAGTGAAGTCAGTGGAGCTCTCCCTCAGCAAAGGGGTTTCTCAGCACAGATCAGATTACAGAGTATAAATGAGTATTAAAAGACATTGTGACTGCAAAATATAATTTAATTAAAAGTTTTGGCAAATATCCATATTTTATTTTTTGCTTGGAATGATTTGTCTCAAAAAATGATTTTTTGCTTGGAATGAAGGCCTCAGTGCTACTGTTGGTTAATTAATAATAATAGCAAAACACTAACAAGTAGAACTAGCCTGCAAATGCTAACAATTTTTAAATGAATTCATTTCTTTTCTGTATTTTTTTAAGTATATAATGTCAGTAGCCCCCTTTTCTAATACAGGAGTGCCATATGATATATTTGTTTAGACTTTTTCAATCTTACTCTGACACTGTTTTCAAAGCAACACTGTTTAGTGTGTGCTGTGACTGAGTTTGCTTCTTTAATCTTCATTTAAATAGAAAGTTACGATCCTGTCAGTCTTTAGAACATAAAGGATCCCATGGCATTTTTGCAGGACTAAAGATAGTTCATTGTATGTAAATCCTAATTCCCCATGCAGTCCTTATTATATTGTCTAGAAATTGAACTGACCTTAATTTTATTTAAAAAAAAAATCCTGTACATGTCTTTCTGCTATTATAGGACTCTGACACCTGAGGCAAAGAAGTTATTCTAAGATTTTCCTCCCCTTTGTAGTATTTTGTCACCATGTTTGGAAGAATATAGACATTTCCTTCTAAATTAGTTTAATACTATTTTATAGAAAAAGACAAACACAAATTGAATATGTGTGAAGCCCTAAATCTCAGATTATTTGCCTCTTTCTATTAGAGAAAACAGTGACACATTCCTGGCTTGCAAAATGTACAACTTTCTATAGGAGTTCTGACAAATATGAGAATTACATTTTTCATAACTTTATTTCCCAAACTTCATTTTATTTTTTCTTTAAGTTCTGATCCTGCAATTTGCTCCACCTGGGAGCACCTTATAGTGTCAGAGCCATAATTGTGGCCATGAAATTGTAATAGATACATTACAACTCGGAGTTATAAAAATGTATTCAGTTATTTAAGATTCTTAATTCTAACCCAATAGTTTTGAAACTATGCTGTTTATTTCTGTGTAACATTTAAAAGTGTGATTCAGTGGAGTTATATTCCATGATGTCCTCCAATAGCCACAAAACTTGCTTTAGACAAATCCTTTCATAAATATCATCTAGTATAATGTGTATAGATGTACAGTTTCAATGGCTGATGTCAGTAAGCAACTTGTCAATCAGCTAAAGAAGAGAAGCCGTGCTAAAAAATATCCTTTCTGCTATATTCCAAGACTCTGCAGAACCAACCAGAATGAACAGAATTTATGCCATTCATTACATAATAAGATTGTACTTATCCTTGGCAGAGTCCTGGACAGCCATGTTTTAGGATTCCATTCAAGAATTTTTTTTTTTTCAGCAGCAGCTCTCCCTTACAAGCTTTGCTTCGGACTCCAGGGCTATACTTCTGTGATGGATTTACTGCAGGCGTGTCCCCTTGTGGCTCATTGTAGCATAACAAAACTCTCTTCTCTCTAGTACACCTGCCATTGGTTGCTCTGGCTGCTCAGTGGCCTCTCTTTCCATAATTCAGCTCTCTGACCAGGTCACAATTTAGACCTACCCTTTTCGGGGTAACAAAGTCCAACAAATAAAAGTTCAGATAGCCTTACAAAAAGGTCTTTGGCCCTAACTCTGGGCTCTGTGTTCTTCAAACCCTTCTCTCAGGGCTCTCCACTATCCTTATTCCCTTCTTGGGCCTCACGCCACCTCATCAGTGGGTGGTCAGGGAACCACGCCTCCCACTTTATTTTTGGATTACAGCCCAGGGCTTTATAGTAAGCAGGCAAGGTTTGTCTATTCTGACCTGCCCCAGCTACCTCCTTGGGCTCTTTCCTGCCATAGCCTTCTACCAGGCCTTCTCCACACAACCTCTCCAGGTTCACCCTCTTCTCAGACTTACAAGGTTCTCCCCTGAAATCCCTCGTTAAATTGCAAACCAAAAGTATAAACATAAACTGAATTCCACCCTCTTCAGACTTGGCCTTTATATGCCTCTTAAGTTCCATTTGTTGTTCTTCCTCTGAACACCTTCCACAGTGCTCTCCCTGTAGTCTGGATCCTGCCCTTTTATCAGGTCTTACCACTGGAGTCTGCTCCACTGCCTATGGCTGCTTTGTCTTTCTCTCTCCTGGCCCCCATCGGACATCTCTACTCAGGAGAGGGTCTCCCAGGATAGGGCACGACCCCTATCATAGTTGGCTAATATCAAACCATCTTCCTCCAGCCCTTTAGAATTACAACCAGTATCATTTTGTTTACTTCAATACCAGTAGCTCCATCCTTTGAATAATAATATTGATTTTGATATTCCACATCTTAGCACATGCTAGTGCTCTTTCTTAACAAGTACAATGGTAATAGAAGTTCAAAAAATGTGTTGAAATTGCTCTTCCATGTGACACAGTACGGTGAAACCAACCTGCTGATGGACATTACCCACTGGAGAAACCTTTCTATGCTACTAAATATTTTCGTGTATTCAACCCACAGTTTGTGCACTTGTACCCATACAATTGTAAGTGATTGCGTAGCTCAGTATTATAACCAGCCAAACACATATCACATAAATGTGCATTATCATAGAAATGTAGGTCTGAAAGGGACCTTGAGAAGTCATCAAGTCCAGCCCTCCACACTGAAGCAGGACCAACTAACCTAGACCGTCCCTGATGGATGTTTGTCCAACCTGTTTTTAAAAACTTGTAGAGACAGGGATTCCACAACCTATCTTGAAAGTCACATCCTAACTATCCTTATAGTTAGAAAGCTTTTCCCTTGCTGCAGATTAAGTCCATTGCTTCTTGTCCTACCTTCAGTGGACATGGAGAACAATTAATCATAGTTCTATTGTCCTCTTTCTAACAGCCCTTAACATGCTTGAAGACTGTTATCAGGTCCCTCCCTGCCCCTTTTCTGAAGATTAAGCAGGCCCAGTTTTTTTCCATTGGTCAGGTTTTCTAAATCCTTCTAAATCTTTGATCATTTTGTTGCTTTCCTCCTTTGTATTTCAAAGGTATGAATTTATTTGTATTTAAGTAATTAAACAAGTTTTATAAGATTTATGTTATAAAATAATGGATCTGTTAATGAATGGAAAAAATATGTGACTGTATGTCTACTATAAAAGGTAAATTTCATAATTATGACTTTAAAATTTGCTCCTTCTAGTGTCCTGAATTCAAAAGACCCAGAGATATTGCTGTTGACTGGATTGCTGGAAATATTTACTGGACTGATCATTCTAGAATGCATTGGTTCAGTTATTATACAACTCACTGGACAAGTTTAAGATACTCCATCAATGTAGGACAGTTGAATGGACCAAACTGTACAAGGTTGCTTACAAATATGGCAGGAGAACCATATGCAATTGCTGTAAATCCTAAAAAGGGGTATGTTGTTTCTGTGGCATTTTATTGTGTTGTATTCTATTTTATAAATAACAAACATACATAGAAGTTTGAGCAAAGCAAACATGACTTACTGCATAATAATGTCTACAAATGTGTAAATTTGGTTAAGTTATTTAGCCTCTCTGCTTCAGTTTACCCATCTGCAAAATGAGGTTAATATTCCTCATCTCTCGAGTGTTTTGTGAGACTTACAATAATATAATGTCTGTTAAATATCTCAAGATCATTCGAAGAAAGTTGCTATGTAAGTTTAAGGTATTAACATATGCAAATTTGTGGCAACAATTTTATGTTTGATATTTTTAGGATGATGTATTGGACAGTCATTGGGGACCACTCTCACATAGAAGAAGCAGCTATGGACGGTACTCTAAGAAGGATATTGGTACAGAAGAATTTACAAAGACCTACAGGTACATGGCATTTCAAATTCCCCATTAAAAGGTAGCCTTGTGTGGATTTCTTGGCTCAATTCCAATTTTGCAGTCCTAAAAAATTCTATAATTTTATATTCTGGTAATAAATATACAGTTAAATATTAAATTCATAATATTTTAAATGATGTATATTGAATCTAAATAAGCTTAACACAAGTGAAAAGTCCTGTGGCACTTTATAGACTAACAGACGTACTGGAGCATGAGCTTTCGTGGTTGAAATCCGACGAAGTGGGTATTGACCCACGAAAGCTCATGCTCCAATATGTCTGTTAGTCTATAAAGTGCCACAGGACTCTGCTGCTTTTACAGATCCAGACTAACACGGCTACCCCTCTGAAGCTTAACACAGTAACTTTATAAAACAATATCAAATAACTATATATATAGATAGAGGGGAATGAACAGAAAAGGGCAATTTTGAGTCATCTATCCCCTGCTATTCAGTCCTAGCTTTTGCCATTTGGAGATTTAGGGACATCCAGAGAATAGGGTTTCATCCCTGACCATCTTGGCTAATAGCCATTAATGAACCCATCCACATGAACTTATATAATTTTTTGTACCCAGTTATACTTTTGGCCTTCACAACTTTCCCTTCACCACAGAACAAGTTGACTGTGTGTGTGTGAAGACATACTTCCTTTTGTTTTAAACCTGATGCCTATTAATTTCCTTGAGTGACCCCCTAGCTATTCCTTTATGTGAAGGGGTAAATAACTCTTCATATATTCACTTTCTCCGTACCATCAATGATTTTACAGACCTCTATCATATACCCCTTTAGTCATCTTGTTTCCAAGGTGAACAGTGCTAGTGTTTTTAATCTTTCCTCATATGGAAGCTGTTCCATATCCCTAATCATTTTTGTTGCTCTTAGCTATACTTTTTACAAATCTAATATATCTTTTTTGAGATGAAGCTACCAGAACTATACACAGTATTCAAGGTGTGGGCATGCCATGGATTTATATAGTGCCATTATGATATTTTCTGTCTTATTATCTATTCATTTCCTAATGGTTCCTAACATTATGTTAGCTTTTTGACTGCTGCTGCACATTAAACTGATGTTTTCAGAGAACTATCCACAATGACTGCAAGATCTCTTTCTTGAGTGGCAACAGCTAATTTAGACCCCATAATTTTGTTTGGATAGTTGGGATTATGTTTTCCAGTGTGCATTCATAGAATCACAGACCTCAGGAGGTCATCTAGTCCACCCCCTACTCAAAGCAGGACAAATCCCCAACTAAATCATCCCAGCCAGGGCTTTTTCATGCCTGACCTTAAAAACCTCTAAGGAAGGAGATTCTACCACCTCCCTAGGTAACTCATTCCAGTGCTTCACCACCCTCTTAGTGAAAAAGTTTTTCCTAATATCCAACGTAAACCTCCCCCACTGCAACTTGAGACCATTACTCTTTGTTCTGTCATGTGCTACCATTGAGAACAGTCTAGATCCATCCTCTTTGGAACCCCCTTTCAAGTAGTTGAAAGCAGCTATCAAATCCCTCCTCATTCTTCTCTTCTGCAGACTAAGCAATCCCAGTTCCCTCAGCCTCTCCTCATAAGTCATGTGCTCCAGCCCCCTAATCATTTTTGTTGCCATCCGCTGGACTCTTTCCAATTTTTCCACATCCTTCTTGTAGTGTGAGGCCCAAAACTGGACACAGTACTCCAGATGAGGCCTCACCAATGTAGAATAGAGGGGAAAGATCACATCCCTTGATCTGCTGGCAATGCCCCTACTTATACAGCCCAAAATGCCGTTAGCCTTCTTGGCAACAAGGGCACACTGTTGACTCATATCCAGCATCTCATCCACTGTAACTCCTAGGTCCTTTTCTGCAGAACTGTTGCCTAGCCATTAGGTTCCTAGTCTGTAGCAGTGCATGGGATTCTTCCATCCTAAGTGCAGGACTCTGCACTTGTCCTTGTTGAACCTCATCATATTTCTTTTGGCCTAATCCTCTAATTTGTCTAGGTCCCTCTGTATCCTATTCCTATCCTCCAGCGTTTCTACCACTCCTCCCAGTTTAGTGTCATCTGCAAACACACCATCCTCCAGATCATTAATCCTCGCCATCCTCCAGATCATTAATGAAGATATTGAACAAAACCAGCCCCAGGACCAACCCTTGGGGCAGTCCGCTTGAAACCGGCTGCCAACTAGATGTGGAGCCATTTATCACTACCCGTTGAGCCCGATGATCTATCCAGCTTTCTATCCACCGTATAGTCCATTCATCCAGCCCATACTTCTTTAACTTGCCGGCAAGAATACGGTGGGAGTCCATATCAAAAGCTTTGTTAAAATCAAGGAATAACACATCCACTGCTTTCTCCTCATTGACAGAGACAGTTATCTCATCACAGAAGTCAATTACTTTTCCTTTATCAACACTGAATTTCGTCTGCAGTTTTCTTGCCCACTCATCTAGTTTTCTGAGATCCCTTTGTAACTCTTCCCAGTCACCTTTGGACTTACCTATTTTGAGTACTTGTATACTGCAAAATTGTCTGAAAATTTTGCCACCTCACTGTTCCCATTTTTGCAACCATTTATGAATATGTTGAACAGGTCCCAGTTTACCTCTCTCCATTGTAAAAACTGACCATTTATTCCTACAATTTCTTTCATATCTTTTAACCAGTTACTGATGTATGAGAGGACCTTCCCTCATATCCTGTAGTCCAATTTGGCCAATGTACATGGCAGAGGGGAATTGCTGGCACATGATAGCATATATCACATTAGTAGATGTGCAGAAGAATGAGCCCCTGAAGGTGTGGCTGATGTTGTTGGGTCCTCTGATGGTGTCGCTAGAGTAGATACAGGGACAGACTAGGCAACAGGGTTTGGTTCCTGGGTTTGTGTTTCTGTGGTGTGGTGTGTAGTTGCCGGTGAGTATTTGCCTCAGGTTGGGGGGCTGTCTGTAAGTGAGGACTGGCCTGTGAGAGTGAGGGATCATTTTCCAGGGTAGGTTGTAGATAGTTGATGATATGCTGGAGAGGTTTTGGCTGAGGCCTGTATGTGATGGCCAGTGGTGTTCTGTTAATGTGATATATGCCATCATGTGCCAACAATGCCCCTCTGCCATGTACATTGGCCAAACCAGACAGTCTCTACATAAAAGAATAAATGGACACAAATCAGACATCAGGAATAGTAACATACAAAAGCCAGTAGGAGAACACTTCAATCTCCCTGGACAGTCAATAACAGATTTAAAAGTAGCCATCCTTCAACAAAAAAACTTCACTCTGATACTTCAAAGAGAAACTGCAGAGCTACAATTCATTTGCAGACTTAACACCATTAATTTGGGTTTGAATAGGGACTGGGAATGGTTGGCTCACTACAAAAGCAATTTTCCCTCTCTTGGTATTGACACCTCCTAATCAGTTATTGGGAATGGGCCACATCCACCCTGACATCATCTAGAAGGAAGGGATCTATGGGATTGCTTCCCTCCACTCCAGCTTTATGTTTCCTTCCCTGTGACTTTTATCCTCCTCAGCACACTGATACATCAGAGTTGGGGTGGGATCGCTCTGTTGTGTCCCTGAAAGTCTCCTCTAAGTACCTATCTGTGTCCCTTAGCTCCTCCAGTTCAGCTACTCTGGCCTTGAATCCATACTGTGTCTGATGAGCTGCTTGCACCGCATACACACAAATATCACCTACATACAAGGCAGATAATTGTACTTGCTGCATTCAATGCAATAAATTGGATAGCCCCCACTCTGCTACTGGACTTCTGTGTGTATTATTCTTATTCTTGCAGGTGTTTTGGAGGGGTAGGCGGGGGGAGAAGGGGGTTATTGATCTAAGTTTAACGTCTGTTTGTTAGCTGTATCTGCCTCTTGCCCTTGCTAAACTCCCTCATAAAACTCCCCTGTTTGTTGCTCCTGTTCTCCCTGAGTTAGCCCTCCCATTTATCAAGGGATCATAACGGGGTTAGGGATCAAAGGATAGCAGGCTGGAGCCTCATTAGTAAGCTCTCAGCCTAGCCTAGCAGGCCACGTGGCTCGGCACTCAGGCCTTAAAAAAAGCCGCAAAACGATCTTCACGCAAGCAAGCACACAACAAATCTATCTATAAATCAGATCTAAAAAATTGTATATGTAGCCTTACAGTCTATTATAGTTCACACTGTTTGCAGAGACAATCTGTTCCACCTTGTGTTTAATTAAGAAACTTTCGGTACCTTTCCCAGACCCAAAGAAGAGCTCTGTGTAGCTTGAAAGCTTGCCTCTTTCACCAACAGACGTTGGCCCAGTAAAAAATATTATCTGACCCACCTCAGTCTATCTGTAGTTAGTTTCGTGAATACTGTGCTAAACTTTAAAATCCATTTATTTTAATAAACGTACAAAAAAGAGATGTTAAAAGGAAATGACAACTTAGTGTATTGTTCTCCGGGTATTTAACAGAAGAACTGTAAGCTTAACAGAAAAGTAACAATTAAGATCATCTGAGTTATGCAGTGTTAAGGCTACATACAGAAAGCTCAAAATAGAAAATGCCAAAATACAGAATGAAATGAACATAATTAAATAACAAAATACACTTCTATACCTCCTTAGTCTGTTCAAGCCCCTCTCCTCCCTCATTTCTCGATGTTTAGACTGAAAAAAGTTACTGTTAATCTATTATAAATCATCTTTATATCATTGTCTACTGATTTGAACAATGCAGATGCTGTTTTATTTCTGGCCTGACCACAAACAGGACTGCAAAAGATCCTCTTTTCATAATATTTACTTCTAGCTATATTAGCTTTAAAAAAATTTCAGATAAGCATTTAACCAGACTTCAGAATCCATAAAGGGCTCAGGAAAGTGAAAATTAACATGTGAAGCTTCTTGCTTTTTGTTGCAAAACATTAGTCCATTCTTCCATAGCTTACTGATGAAAAATAAAATTCTCTAGGGTTGTGCAATTTTTAAAAAAATATATATTTTTATATATTTTCATCATATTTAGTTTTTTACTGTTTCTGTTTTCTCAGCATGCTAAAAATAGGACTTTCTTTTCCTATGGATTCTCTCTTTCTTCTCAAGTGAGACTTTTCTGTTCCTGATCAGAGAAAATGTGAGGCTTTATTGAAAATGCATGTCCTACTGCTCCTAACTTTGTTCCCAAATATGACTTTCCGATTCCAGATAAGAGTGAGCATGAGAATGGATATTGGCGCTCACATGGTGTCGCCATATCTTTAACTATAACGTATACAAAATAGTGACTCCTTTCACTTTATGCTAACTTCAGAAATTTACTTCTGAAAGACAAATTGAGTATATATTATTCCTTTGTTAAAATTTTAATTTAAAAATTTATTATTTTATTGAAAGCTTTTAGAATAAATCCAAGCTAGCGACTGATGACTATTTCTACAATTCCAGACTCTAAATATCATTTATCATAAAGCTTTTTTGTATTATCTATTACAAGAAATTATTCTGTTCAGCTGTACGTTCACAAAGCCAATGTGGGCTCTGATTTTATTTTTGAGTTCATTTCAATGGAATTTTGTATGCCAAACCGTCAGGCTTTTTTTTAAAAAAAAAATACATACCTATTTCATGATTATACAGAATAAAACTTTATCCAACTTCCTCTTCCTATCAATAGTTGATTAATTTACTACTCTAAGAATGTTTTTGTTGCTATGTATAACTTTGACTTATATTTCTTACATCAATAGGGGGGAAAAACAGTTTCTTCCATTCTTATAAAACCTGTTACCTTAACAGCAGAGCATTAGATCACTTGTAGGCAGACAGAAGCTTTTAACAGAACACAGAATAGTAAATATAATCATTTAAGAGGTCCTTAGTAGAGCATAGTCTGCTTGATTTAACTATAAAGTCATTGCCTAGAGGCTGGTTAGGCATAATGTATCTGTGTTTTATTCTGGATATCTGAATATCATTGTTTAAATACTTAGTCTATATAAACTAAAACAAACAAACATAACATTTCTGTTTTAATTCTTATAATATGTAAAATACTGGCATTATGCAAATCTGATGTCAAAAGAAAATACTTCTGTATGGCAGGATACATAGATTTGCAAAATCACCCTGAACATGAACACCCTGATCCTACAATTCACTGTGCACAACACTCACGCTTGCATGGAGCTCTACTGAAGTCAGTTGGGCTCCATGCAGGCACAGAATCAGGGCCTATGTGTATAGGAAATAAAAGGGATGTGGTATATTTCCACCTGACTGGGGTTGGGTGTTGAAAAGGAAATAACCAGTGGGAAGGAAATTAAAGAAATTAAAAGGAACTGGTTCACTCAGCCTGAATGTAAGGATTGAGCAGAAACCTTACTTGTCTATTCCCTTCAGATTCCTACATTGCACTCATCTATGTAGAATTGCAATGCCTTCCAGAAAATGAGGGACGGGGACGTCTATAATCTACATAAAGCTATGGTATATTTTATACTGTTATATTTTTATACTTTATTGTAAATGTAAGCTCTCTCTTTTTTTGGCAGGTCTTGTGGTTGATCAGTTCAGTCAGCGTTTGTTCTGGGCTGATTTTGAATTATCTGTTATTGGCAGTGTTCTTTTCGATGGCTCTGATTCAGTAGTATCTGTGAGCAGTAAACAAGGTATGCAGCGTTTTTCTATAACACATACTTTGAAAGAACTGTTAATTCAAAAGAAATTATCTCAATATTGGTGGTATTTCCATCTAGCAATACAGTGAATATTAGTTCTGTTGCCATTAGAGATTATTGTAGTGCAGTGAATTTGTAAAGCTCCAATTCCAGCATTGACTAAGTGCAGGGACACCTTGTTTGAGTTTATGGGCGCGCCATATGGCTACAGGTGTGGGTCTGCATCCAGACTACTGCAGCCTACATGTGTAATTCACAGTATGCTGAATAAGTCAAGCTAGAGTTTTCAGCTGTTAGGATTTCTATGCAATAGAATGCAATGTAGAGTAATTGTAGGCCATTTAGCGAAATAATGGAAAAGCTGACGTGGAAATCAGACCATAAAAAATTAAAGCATGGGAATATAATTAATGTTAAGCAACAGAAAATAGGCTAATAAAGGTAACTGCATATATGTAATATATCTTTACATTCTGATTAAAAAAAACCCTATCATTACACAACATCAATAAAAAACATGTTCAATGGATTAAGAACTGATTGACAGAGCTCAAAAAGTAGTTGTCAGTGGTGAATCATCATGGAATCAGTGTTTCTAGTGAGGTTCCACAAGGATCATCAGTTCCAAGTCCCATACTATTTAACATTTATATCAATGATATGGAAGTGAATGAAGTTTGCAGATGACACAAAGATTGGCAGAGTGGTAAATAATGATATGGAAGTCATACCAAGTGAGCCAGATGCTTCTGTATGATGGATCCATTCAAACAATATATGTTTTAATACAATCAACTGTAAGGTCAAGGTCTAGGAGCAAAGAATGCTGACCATACCTCCAGCATGGGGTCTGTGTCCTGAAAGGCAGTGATTCTGAAAATAATTTAAGGGTCATAGTGAAAAGACAACTCAATGTGAGCTCCCAATGTAAGGTTGTGACACAAAGGGCTAATTTGTGGCTGCATCAACAGGGGAGTAGTGAGTTCGAATAGGGACATGATTTTTCTTCTGTATACAGCTTTGGTGAGACCAGTACTGGATGGCTATATCCAGTTCTAGTGTCCACATTTGAAAAAGAATTTTGAAAAATTAAACAGGGTGCAGAAAGATACCTAAAAAGGTATTCTGGGGCTGGAAAAAGAAGGCCTTATGCTGAGAGACTTAAGAAGCTCAGTCTGTTTAACTTATCAAAGTTGTGACTTGATTAGAGAGTATAAGTAATTTCATGAGGACAAAATGCCAAGTACTAAAGACAATGCTTAATTTGTGGCAGGGCTTGCCAAGGCTAAATCCCGGCACTTCTAGCCTTGGCAGCTTATAGGTCTGGCACCTCTGCTGCTTATTGCATCCGTTATGATTGTTAAAAAATTGCTTGATCCCTGGCACCTCTTTCATTACAAATTAAGCACTGACTAAAAGGCTCTTCAGTGGAGAAAGGCATAGCAGAAACCAATGGCTGGAAGCCAAACAAATTCAAATTAAAACTAAGTCACAAATTTTTAACAATGACTATGTTTAACCATTGGAACCAACTACCAGGGGAAATGGTGGATTCTGTATGGTGATGAGTCACTCCTGTGCTAGGCTCCAGCCAATCTACAAGCCAGGAATTGGTCATGTGACTCCCAAACCAGGTATATAAATCCCCTAGGAGGAACAGCAGCTAAATCTGCTTAACGTAATTCCAGGACTTGGAACACTCTCCTGCCTGACAATAGTAACAGACTTCCCAGGTCTTAGTCTGCTCCAGCCTTGCCCTAAGCCTGTTCGTAGTCCTGCCCTGCTCTCATCACTGCCCTCATAGACTCACAGACTTAAGGTCAGAAGGGACCATTTTGATTATCTAGTCTGACCTCCTGCACAATGCAGGCCACAGAATCTCACCCACCCACTCCTGTAACAAACCCCTAACCTATGTCTGAGTTATTGAACTCCTCAAATCATGGTTTTAAAGACCTCAAGGTGCAGAGAATCCTCCAGCAAGTGACCCATGCCTCACTCTGCAGAGGAAGGCGAAAAACCTCCAGGGCCTCTGCCAGTCTTCCCTGGAGGAAAATTCCTTCCCGACCCCAAATATGGCGATCAGCTAAACCCTGAGCATGTGGGCAAGACTCACTAGTCAGCGCCCAGGAAAGAATTATCTATAGTAACTCAGATCCCACCCCATCTAACATCCCATCACAGACCATTGGGCATATTTACCTGTTAATAATCAAAGATCAATTAATTGCCAAAATTAGGCTATCCCATCATTCCATCCCCTCCATAAACTTATCAAGCTTAGTCTTAAAGCTAGATATATCTTTTGCTCCCACTACTGCCCTTGGAAGGCTGTTCGTCCTGCTCCACTCTCGCTCAAGCACCTACACTCCTAATTCCAGCTCCGACCACTAGGCATGACCATCTCCATCCAAGTTTCTGACATTTTCTCTGTTTCTTGAGGTCTTCAAAGCAGGACAGGATGCCTTTCTAGAAAATATTCTTTATTCAAACGCACATTACTGGGCACATTACAGAGACAACTGGGTGAAATTCTATGGCCTGTATTATGTAGGAGGTCAGGCTACATTATCTAACGGTGCTTTCTAGCCTTGAAATGTATTAACCTGTAGTTAAACTTGGAGGTTTTGGCATCCTCAAGTTGTATCAATTTACTGCAGCTACAGATTAAATTAAAGATAGTATAAATAAATAAAAAGGAATATATCTGACAAGAAAATGTTAAAACAATAGAAAAGACTACTGGAGAAATTCTTTATCAGATAAATTTTACCCTTGCACACATCGTCAAGCGTACACATCTTTAATTTCACCTATTTCTGTAAGATACCGTTAGAGTATTTCAAATATGTATGATTGCATTATCCAAAACTGTAGGTCTTCTGAGAATTTTCATGACTAGACTGGTCTAACTCACATTTGGGGGGAAAAAACATTTTTTACCAAACTACAAAATATAGTTTCCATATAATATGACTTAGCAAGTTTCTTCTTATTTAAAAGTTAGGTGGTTCTTGTTGATGTTGTCAGGACTGTTTGTATGTTAGGCTCGGCCTTCACTTAGAACTTATACCAGCATAGCTATTTGGTTCAGGGGAATGAAAATACCATCCACCCCCAGTGACAGAGCTATACCAACAAACCCCCCAGTGTAGATGCAGCTATGCAGACAGAAGAGTGCTTTTGTTAGCATAGCTAACACTGGTACATCTGTCAGCATAAGCTGTGCCAGCATAAGCTCTGTAGTTTAGACATAGCCTTAGTAATAGTACCTTTTAGATTTCAACTAGAATGATTTAACTTAATACTAAAATGAAGAATATCAATATTTTAATATGATTTTTTCCTCCTTTCTTTCTTTAAGGGTTGCTGCATCCACATAGAATTGACATTTTTGAAGATTACATCTATGGAGCAGGACCTAAAACTGGTGCATTTAGAGTACAAAAATTTGGCTCGGGTTCTGTAGAATATCTGAATTTGGATGTTGATAAAACAAAAAGTGCCTTGATTTTCCATCGCTACAAACAAATAGATTGTGAGTAAACTTAATAGTTTAAAATAGATATTTAGAAAAATAAGTTAATTAAAAATTTGTAAATGTATAGTACTGAGGCCGAACATACAAAAGAACAGATTTGTTCATATTCCCGTTTGTAAAGAGTAATTGAGATATTTTAAAGTAACAACAAAAATTGAATATTATTCAATTCATAAAACCACTGCACTCAGCTTGTCTAAAGATTCAGCATAAAAAATCAACAGACCACTGGCCAAAAAATATTTCCAGTCACAATCAATTGGCTTTTTCATAATACTGATGATTCCGGTGATGAAAATGTAATTTAAAAAATTATACAAAGTAATTACATTTATTTTAACTTCTTTATTACCAAAATAATGAATTCCCACTGTAACATGCCAAAAATATTTTACATTTATATGCGCCTTTCTTCCCTGAAAACTTTGCAAAACAGATCATTCTGGAAATCACTTTAGTTACCGCTTCAGAGGAAAGCAACTATTTGCATTAAGCACTGAAAAAGGTTACCTAGGGAGGTTGTGGAGTCCCTGCCATTGGAGGTTTTTAAGGACAGGTTAGGCAAACATCTGTTAGGGTGGTCTAGGTATACTTAATCATGCCACAGCATAGGTGGATGGACTAGGTCACCTTTGAGGACTCTTTCAGCCCTACATTTCTATGATTTAACATTGCTACTTTTCAGAAAGCAAAAAGAATACTGTATCAAAATGAAATTGCACAAGAAAATATTAGGTAGGCTGAAAATAATTTCCCAAATTGGTAGAGGTGATGAGCTTAAACCATAACAGCAAATCCAAGCCCCTAAATCAGTAAATTTCAGGGAACATCAACTCCAGAGCCCAACTCTGTAACTTTAGTCTATTTCTAATTTCCAATAGCGGAATTAAAATCAACCTGCAACTCAAGCTATGGGAAACTTGGGTTTTGGTCTGATTTCAGGTGCAAATTTTGTAACAAGGGTCCATTCCTACCGTTTTTGTTTTTCAGCTGTTTCTATCAGATCAACCCTGTCCATCACCAAAACTCATTTAAACATTCAATCTTTCCTGCTAGTACCTGTTTACATTTTGAACACTTTTCATTCTAAAGGATATTCATGTACATACTATATACAGTTCTGTACCCATCGCTGACATAAAAACCTGGCATCTTTTTAACAATGCCCAAAATAGAAACACTCTAGCTCAATATAGGATACTAAATGAATAATATGGTAGTCAACTGAAACTTCAAGAGAAATTGGATTTTCACCAGAATACTTATATGAACATCCTCCTCCTACAAAAACAGAGCTGGATGTTGAGATCTGCAACTCTTGGCACTTTAGTACTTCAGGGAGTGAAGGAGGATTACTCACCTGCACTGATGGTGCTAGAACCACCAAGAAAACCTTCCTAAACAGCTTCCTGCAACTGAATTACTCCTCCCTTGAGCTGTCGGTAGAGCCTTAAGCTACAAGGGGAAGAGATTCAATAAGGACTTACTTCCATGTAGACAACTTGCATATGGTGTCCACTCTCATAACAGAGCACACCAGGAGCAGTCTGGAGTTAGCCTGCGGTAGTATTCCAAATATTCTAAATCAGCATCTGTTCTCCCCTCTCCTCCATCCTCTGCCCCTCCCACCCTGCCCGAGCAACAGCAGTAGCCAGGGGGTGGACTAAAAGAGACTGGAGTCATGAAGGATTGGGGGTACAGAGGAATTGGGTAGGTAAAGATATATGGTGGTATTGGGAGGAAAAATAAAAGGGGATCTCACATACAAACTTGCTTAGAACTGCCTAGAGCCACCCTTTTTGTTTACAATGAATTGTTAAGTTTATGTAGGGGAAAACCACAAAAAAATATTGCACTGGCCTCCCAGGGTCCTAAGACTCACCCTGGCAAAAGGTTCCATAAAGATTGTTAATGATCAGAAGCAGTGAGGGCACCAGTTTTGCGTTTCATTCTAAAGCCAGCACTCCTAAGCACATGTCATATAAAAACATACTGGGATATTGGTACAATATTAATTCAGTGGGATAATGTACTGAATTTCCAACATTGCTTCCTACAGCAGCTAAATTTCAATGGGGATTTCACAGAGTGTAAATTAGAGTAGAATTTTGCATACATGGTTCTTTATTAGTTCTGTTCCTGAAAACTATGTAACTGCAAAATTTTAACATGTTTTGTTTGTTTGTTTTTCCCCACCCTTAAACAGCACCTAATCCTTGCTTGGACTTGACATGCGAGTTTCTCTGTTTACTCAACCCTTCTGGTGCAGCTTGTGCATGTCCAGAAGGGAAATCTCTGATCAATGGAACATGCAGTGATCTGAGTCTTTCAGGTGGGTATTAGACATTGGTTAACAGATTGAACACAAGAAATAAGAATAACGATCAGTGTTTATGGCCTGGCAAAAGGCTAATAGACAAGTGTTCCAAAACACTGTGATGTTGTACAATATATTTACTAATGAACTGGAACAGAAAGTGAATAGTGGAGTAGCAAAATTTGGAGATGACACAAAACTATTTACGTTGCTCAAACAAAAGATTTACCAAGCCTAGATGAGGGAACAGTAAAATGGGAGATTATATTCATTGTTGACAAATGAAAGGTAATATACATTATAAAGGATAATTTGAACTACTCAAAAGCATTGCTGGATTCTCAGTTAACTGTTAATCACTCACAAAAAAGGCCTAAAAGACCATTCGTGTGGCTAGCTCAAAGAACACCTCTGCTCAGAATCCAGCAGTGGTAAAAAAGCAATAGCATATATAAAGAAAGACATAACAAACAAAACTGAAAACACTATTAGAGAATCATAGATATGTAGGACTGGATGGGACCGTGTTATGTCAACAAGTCCAGCCCTCTGCTCTGAGGCAGGACCAAGTAAACCTAGAGCATCCCTGGCAAGTGTTTATCTAACCAGTTCTTTAAAACCTCCAGTGATGGGGATTCCACAACCTCTCTTGGAAGCCTGTTCCAGATCTTGACTAGCCTTATAGTTAGAAAGTTTCTTCCTAATAGCTAACCTAAATCTCCCATGTGGCAGATTAAGCCAAATACTTCCTGCTATATCTCCAGTGGAGATGAAGAACAATTGATCATTGTCCTCTTTGTAATACAACTTAACATATTAGAAGACTGTTATCTAGCTCCCCCCTCAGTGTTCTTTTCTGAAGACTAAACATGCCCAGTTTTTTAAAAACTTTTCCTCATAGGCCAGGTTTTCTAAACCTTTCTTCTTTTTGTTGTTCTTCTCTGGACTCTAAAGCATGATGCCCAGAATTGGATGTGTGACCTGAGACCTCACCAATGCTGAGTACAGTGGAATAATTACCTCCCCTCTCTTACATACAACATTTCTGCTAGTATACCTGAGAATATCAGCCTTTTTACAATTGCATCACACTGATAACTCATATTCAATTTGTGGTGCACTATAATCCCCAGATCCTTTTCAGCAGTGCTACCACCTAGACAGTTATTCCCCATTTTGTAGCTGTGCATTTGATTTTTCCTTACAAAATGAAGTACTTTGCACTTATCTTTATTGAATTTCCTCTTGTGGATTTCCAATCAAGTCTCCAATTTGTCAAAGCTGTTTTGAATTCTAATCCTCTCTTCCAATGTTTTTGCAGCTTCTCTCAATTTGGTGTCATCTGCAAATATTATGAATGTACTCTCTGTTCCAGTATTCAAGTCGTTTAGAAAAATATTGAATATTAACTGATCCAGGACTGGCCCCTATGGGGTCCCACAAGCTGTGTCCTCCCAGTCTGACAGTCAGGTCCGGCTCCAGGGGTTTTGCCCCCCTAAGCAGCCAAAAAATATAAAATAAAAAGCCGCGATCGCGATCTGCGGCAATTCAGTGGGAGGTCCTTCACTCCGAGCGGGAGTGAGGGTCCCTCCGCCGAATTGCCGCCAAATATCTGAAAGTGCCGCCCCGCTCTGGAGTGGCCACCCCAAGCATCTGCTTGATAAGCTGGTGCCCAGAGCCGGCTCTGTTGACAGTGAACCATTGATAACTAATCTTTGAGTACATTGTTTCAGCCAGTTGTGCACCCACCTAATAGTAATTTCATCTAGACCACAAAAAAGTGGATTTGCTTATATGGTTATTCCTGTGTTGCTGTTAGATTCTAGGAAAAGAAAGTATGTCACTTGTAAAATTATTGTTTATCCATTGAATATGAGTTATTTATAAAACATTATCGACCCATGAATGCAGAGAAAAAGTAGCCGAGTATATTTATAATCTCTCCTCCCTAGCCAGAATTCCCTCTTTAAAAATTTAGAATACAAATTGTATTCTTCTGAAGAATTGCATTTTTTGAGTAATACTGTTTTGATAACTGTTTCACAGACAAGATGAACAGTACTCTCACTGTACAGAAGAGAGTGCTAAAATATTAAAGTAAAAGATATTCTCATGGTATTTTAAGACCAACCTGAAGAAACAAGTATCAAATATGGCACAAGAAACTTGTTTTCCTGAGAAATCAGCCCTGTGTTAGCACATGCAAGGAATTCAGAAGGTTGATAGCATTCAAACTTTTGAGTCCTTAAAAAATTATCAGAATCTTGAAAGCTTTTGGGATTCAGCAATCAGAGATTAGGATTTACTGTGAATGTGAGAAATCAAAATATGCGAGTAGCAGAATTTTTAATATTTATAATTCTAGTTCTGTTAATACTGTATAAAAGATCTAGAATTTGGGGGAGTTCACCAGTTACCAAATCACCCAAATAGAAATTTTGATATTAAGTCACACAATTCCAAATTTATTCTACCAAGTATTGAAAAGCCAAACTAGTATAGTGATTTAGAAGTGTTTATAAAGTGAAATCAGTAAAACTATCCTATTTAATAGTGTTTTAGTTCCTGTTCAAGAAAACTACATGTACTAACAGTAAGGGTAAAACAACAGCACACAGGCTACAGTATATATCTAACTAATTCATCTCTTTGTTTAGACAGAGTACAAGGCATGTAAAATAGGCCATAGCCATGCAGCTACATTAGTATTATCTCTTATATTTACTACATTATGCTATGTGGTTGGTGTAAAAAATATGTGCTTAAATACTGTTTCCCCTGGGCTAAGATGTGGTCGATGTTGTGGCCGTACAACAGGTCATTTTGTCTTGTTGGAACTGATATAGCCAAATACATTGTAAAATGTTTGTTTATACTCTGTACGCATTCTTACCTACACTATATACATGTGTCCTGTTACTATTAAACCACAATGGACCAAACCACACATAGACAACTCTGGAAACCCCAGAGTAGTCATCCTGAACAACCTCTAAAAACTGCTATCTTCATTGATCCTCCAGGCATCATACTGTTTGCCCAGTTGACACAATATGTTCCACTTCTGGCTACCTCTCACTCTTAAGTCAGGAGCCAGAAAAGCAGCAACAGAATCACGCTGGGCAGATCCAATAGTGCTCAGCTGATTCATTACAATATTTCTAAAAGATAAACATAGAAGGACTTAACATTATATTTAATATTGAAATTTAAGTATTGACAAATTACATTCATGGAATTTTATTTTTCTTTTGGTGTCTGGGAGTAACCTGCATCTGTAATTTCAGTAATTAACCCAACTTTACTGAACAACTGAGAGAATATACTTTACTGAACAACTGAGCTGCTAGGAAAGATATTGTCATAGGACAAATATTTGAAGTCTGTTAGAGTTGTGTTTCCACAAATCTGTTTGGGCTGTCCACAGCATAATGGTTTTAGATAGATTTGGAGAAGTGCCCTGTTCACTGAATTTTCACTAACTGGAGACTTTTGAGGGAACAGTTGCTTCAAATAGCTGCCCACACTTGCACTATCTATAATTTCTTTATAAATTGCTGAGTAACTGTTTCTTTGTACTCTGATTTCAATTTAGGTTCTCTAATTTTGGATATTTTTTGAGTGTTTTCGTTTGCCCATTTAAGGTGGCAGCTTAAATTGCATCTGAAATACACAGTACGTAACTAAGGAATCCAGTATGTATATCTATGATCTATTTTGACATGGCTAAAATACTCTGAAGTAGATTTTGAAATCTGTTTTTTTCATGGCTGAAAAGGTCTTCATCTGGCACTTCTAATTAGGCTCCTTGGGACTCTGGACCTTTGTTGTCCTAATCCTGAGAGATGTCCTGACCAGACCAGGCCAGAGAGAAGGACCCAGATGATATTGCCATCTGCTGGCTCCGGATGAATCCCTAATACCCCCTGAGGTGAAACAAGATTGAAGTTTTAACAAGAGCAACAATACCAGCTCCAGGCCATCTCAATAAAATTCTTTACCCCCCCCCCCCAAATGGTTATCTCTGTCTTTGATACCACTTAAGAGATTGTCAAATAAGGTGATTGTTTTTTTTCTTTCCAAAACTGTCTCCAGCTAAAAGGAATAACAGTCATTCTCTCTCTCTCTCTGGCCCAATAAATATTTACTATTTGTTCACAGTGGATCAGTCATTGGGCCAGAGAGAGCATGTGAAAATGATTCTGTAGCCCAGTGGTTAAGGCACCCACCTGGGAGGTGGGAGACTCAGGGTCCAGTCCCCCTGCTCCAATCTCTATTTCTCTAAAGTGAACACCTTAAACAGGAGAGCCTGAGGGATCCCTACATGAGACTATCCATAGGTCATTGGTTAGAACATTCCCCTGAAAGGTAGGCCACCTGTGTTCAAATACCTTCTTCCTATCAGGCAGAGAGAAGAATTGAATCTGGGTCTCCCACATCCCAAACCACTGGGCTAAAAGTTAGAATGTGGAAGGCAGCACCACCAGCACAAGCAGAGTTTGAATGGGACCTGATCCAGTAGGTGGCTTCTGCACATACCAGATAGGGCCTACACTTGACTTATGCAGCCGAATACCTATCTTCTCCTGGTTCATAAATTGCTCAGAGACTTAGATGGGAAATAGGTATCCAGACACCTGGGATTGAGGCAGCAGTGAGCATGCTCAGAGATGGAAACATAGGTGCTGAGGGAACTTTTACCTTGAACACATGGGTGGTGACCGACTGTAGGCACCTAGAGAGTTCAATGGGATTTCTGTGGATTGCACTGGAACCTAAAACTGGGACTTAGACACCTAGCGGGGAGGGATAGCTCAGTGGTTTGAGCATTGGCCTGCTAAACCCAGGGTTGTGAGTTCAATCCTTGAGGGGGCCATTTGGGGAACTGGGGTAAAAATCTGGGGATTGGTCCTGCTTTGAGCAGGGGGTTGGACTAGATGACCTCCTGAGGTCCCTTCTAACCCTAATATTCTATGATTCTACATCTGAGACTTAGACTTAGGTGCCTGAGTACTTGGGTTGATCAGGGACCATTAATTTATACAACTGAATAGTTAATCACATGACTGAATTACTTATTATTACCATTTTGGTGGCGTTCTTAATATATACACTATTAGAAGCCAGGTATACTAACTACATTAAATTGGTATGGTAATTATTTTTAGTGATGTAGCGAACTTTCCAGTTATCTGAATTCATAGTAATTACATGTATCAAAAAGCATAACCACACTGTGATGTTTAAGTATAGCATAATTCCAATGACACTACTATCCAGTCTGACTGTTGGTTTATTGTACAGCACTTAGATGATTATTATCAGGTGTAATATGAACATGTGGGAAAGGAGCTAATGAAGTTTCAGTAATTTAATGGACTACCAAAAACACAAGTTCACCATAGTAAAAATGGGCTGGTGATCTACAGCCATCAGTGCACCTAAAGCAGTGTGAATTATTATATTTGTTTATGGGGAATGAATGTTTCAAGACCTCCTTCTGGCTGAACACACTTTGAGAAGCGCCTGGCTGAGTCTGTATGGTTATTCTAAACAAATGACACTCCCTCATTTCAGCTGATCAGACCTCATTTCTACAAGCTTTTGTATGGCTAATGTGAAGTACTCTACTGCTTTGCCCTAGAGATTGTGGCTTTGCACAACTTGTGTTTGTTTTCATTCATTTCACCCCAGAAATTGTCAAAAAAGATGTTATTACTCAAGCTGTGCCTCATTGGGTTTTGTTTTTTTCATGAAATTCTACATAGCAGTTATTAGCATTGATATGTCATAATAGCATGGATCCATTGATCTCTCTGTTTTTTCTTTATAAACACTGTACATTGAATTCTGAACACTGACTCCTCAATAGATTTATATACAAACTGAATGCATATTGCACATTTCTCCTTATTGCTAATTAATTATCCTATAATTGAAAAGCATATATTTGGGACCTTTACAGCTCTTTACAATCAGCTATCTTTTTTAGCTGGTTTCTGTTACAATTGATTAGTATTCTGAATGTATCTAGTATTTTCATAACAAAATCAAAAACATTTCATATCCAGTTCTTTCTCACTCTTGGAGAAGTGTTCAGCTGATCTCTCGAGTAGTTAATTATAATTGATGGAGTACAGCTTTGTTTCTAATTTATGTATTGACAAAAGCAGACCTGTTTTTCTGTTTTGGAGGTAAGCTATAGTTTTCAGATAGATTGAGATTTGCTTTGGTTTCCAACAGAGTGCTGGATTTGCACTAATTATGTTTATTATGTCTAACGTATAGCACAAGGAAACTAAAAATGTGCCAAAAAGATTAAAGTTTAAATTTCAATACAGAGATTTGCACTGGAAGAAAGTTGTATGTAGCACTTCCCTCTGAATAAACACTAATAATGGAAATTTTACATGAATTCCATATTCCTAATTTGAACATTTACCAGTTACATTTAAAATATAGTATATTTGTGCTCTCTTGACTGGATGAAAAGTTTCAGGAAAACTGCAAAGATTCAGATCCAAATGTTCAATCTGTGCCATATTTGTGTTTTCTTTCGTATTTTCAGCTTTTCATGTAGCAAACAGCACAGTGAGCATACTTATAAAGCTACTTCTGTTTTGAAAGATTCTACTGGTTTGATGCATACTACCTGTATTTTAAAAGGAGAATATACCACTGGAACTGGTCATATAAGTTGAAGTACTGTCAACAGTTTTTTGTTTGTTTGTTTTTTGCCTCAATTTGCCACCGTTCCTGGCCTTCTCTTTCACTTTGGGTTGTAAAATACAATTCTATTTTTCTCTGAGATCACACAGAAAATGCTTGCTCATAACTCCCCCCTCGCTCTTTAAGATGGCAGAGCAGGCTAACAGGAACTTTTTTAAACCAAAAAGGTTCAATTTGTGAAGAGGATTCAACAGTCTTCAAAGGAAAAGTTGTGCTTGCAGCTTGCAGATAGGCTGTGTCAGACATCAGGACTAGATTCCAGACAAATGCAGCCCTACAGAGTACCCCCTCCCTCCAAGCAGGAAGGACTCTTCAGTGGGATAGAAAAGATCACACTGCTTTGGCATAAGTCTATAAAACCCTTTAATCTACTTTGTCACTCAGCTGGGAAAGTGGCAAACTGCACATTGTTCTCAAGAGTAAACAAGAGACTAAAATATCCTCCCATTTCCTTAAACGAATTATCCCCTCCTTGGAGAAAGATGCAGGATTCCTTCCTCCTCCTTCTCCCCATAATGTAGTTCATTAAGCTGTTACTACAGAGGCCTATCCATCCATTTGGTGTCTTTCAGCCCAGGGGACGAACATAGGGCCTTGTCTTTCCTAAGAGATGAAATCACTTATCAAAGCAGAAAATTTCTCCCTCCCAAGAGAGGACTGTAGTCCCAAAATCTCCAAAAGCTGAAAATGTCCAAAAAGTATTGTATTACTGCCTCCTCAAATGCTTCATCCATGGGGAAAGGTCGGCTCTTTTACTCTCAGTCAGAAAAAACTGGCAAAGATCAGCACAAGAGATTTTGTGCCTTGAGCTTTCTGAGAAAACATGTCACAAGGTTAATAACACAAGGCGCATGCAGCCAAATCAAAAGGAAGAATGTAAGAAAAGGTATCCAAGGAAATACTTTTCTTCCAAATTAAAGTCAGAGGAAACTATGTCAGTCCATTTTTTCTCTGAAAAAATAATAAGATCTAACTTGGAAAATCCATGCAGTAACAACAGAATAAATTGCCAGACTGAAATACTATAAAATTACAGGGTCTAGAACCTTTTTCTTCCATTCCTTAATTAAATAGATGATTAATTCTTTTAATAGAAATTCTATTTAAAAGGTTCAAGAAACAAGAAAGTCAAGAGCACTTTAAGTTGGGACTCTGAAACATATTCAGCATCCTTCAAAGAAGCCCTGAACAAAATTTGATGTGTTCCAGGTGGTACGAACCTATGTAACAATGAAGAACAAAACTATATAGATTTGCATCAGCAGCCTTCAAGGAAAGAGGAGCATTTTCATAATCTTCACAGAAAATCATCTCTCTGAATATCATCAGTGCATATCATACAAACAAGGCAGAGTGGTTCAGCATGGAAACAGAAGATCACACTTATAAAAAGAAGATACCTTTGAAGCATCACAATTTGTCTGCCAACAAGTCAAAACACTCTATGCTTCTCCAAGGAAAAATACATCAGAGTCCTGGGAGTGGGCAACCTATCTCATACCTGGCCCAAATATGGAGTTACTTCAACCCTTAATATCAGCATCAAATAAAAAATGCATAAATCAAGCATACTCTTCATCATTTGAGTGTCTGAGGAGGCCTTTGATTCTCTGTCCAAATTAGAGATGACCTCGGTTCCTCCTTGACAGTGGTTAAGTTGTGCAGGCCTCCTCATCAAGGGCCCCTGCACAGCCCAGATTTGAACAGCCTCAACCTCACTCTTGAAAGAAGTATGATCACTGAATCAGATTATTCTAATTAAATCACTGAGATTCTCTTCATTTACTGATCCAGTACTCTGAAAATCTATATGTCATCTGCCAAAAAAATAAAAAAGACGATGGTGAGAAATCACCATCCAGGATCCAGGATTTTAAGCTGTTCTACAGATTCTTTAGGATGAGGTCTTGAAGCACTCATCTTTTGGTTTCTGCAGATAGCTAGGTTACCTAATCCACTTTGAAAAATCACTTTATCTGAATAACAGGTAATAAATTTGGTCATTCAACCATTTTTTTCTTCTTCTTTTGAACAATCTCACTTATAGATCCTTATTTTCTATCATTCAAAACTGCATCCTCATAACTAGCCTCGCTAAGGCAAATATTCAAAATTGCACTCAGTGGAAGTATCTTACTGTGTTTTCCACAGTTAAAGTTGTTATTTCATATTGTGTGTATGATAAATATGCATGTCTCTACATTTGATAAAAATAATGTGTGTGTTCATTATGAAGACAGTATGTTTTTATTATATTTTTGTTAAGAGGTGGGATTTTGTAAATGATGTTACATACATTGTTTGTCTTTAGCAATCTTAATTTTGTTGTTGTGTTTCAGAGATACACATTCTTTTTGTATGTTTGTTTAGGTTTAATAAAGATTGAGTTTATTACATTTTAAATAATTGAGTTGGACAGGTCACTAAATAATTAAGGTCAAAGAATGAGTGGTGTTGACCAAACTAATAATGGCTCGTGAGCAGATCTGTATGCTGATCCAGCAAAGAATTTAAGCATGTGACTATTTACATACTAAAGTTAAGCTTGAGTTTAAATGCTAAATTAGCTAGGTATCTGTTTGCATCCCAGCTTTTACTTTCAACATTAATAGATATTACAGAATAATTATAGATGACTGTGTCAGACCCAAGCTTTGAACTCAAGACTCTTGACTTCATAGTCCCTACCCATTTGGCAACAATGCCTTCCATCCAAGCCATTAAATCTGCCTGTGCTTTGCTTTACTTCATTTGAAAAATGTGACTATTAATAATGGTTTGCACTTACAGTGGTTTTTTTTCTTTTGTAGATTTCAGTGCTTTTATTCAAAAGTGAATAGGTTTATTGAAAATCAATTGGACTTGTGCTTAAAAAATCCGGCTCTCCTACGCTGATATCTCAGTTATCCTAAATACAGAGCACCTTGTGTGTGTGGTACTGTTGTCTAGAGAGAAAGTTATGGGTCTTCCATCTCCTCGTTTTGCCATAAACTTTCAATGTAATTTTTAGGAATCACATAACTCTTTGTTGCTCTGTTACCCCTCTGGAAATTGATCTGTGTACATTTCCCTCTAATCCAAGGAATCGTTTTGATAGGGAATTGAAGGAGGATAAATTTTACCGGGGGAGAGGATTTCTTGCATTTTTCAAAAATAGTCTGATCAAGAGACCTCAATGACAAACATATTCTGTTGTCTTTTTTTTCCTGATGGCTACACTGATAGAGAATCATATCAAGTAGGAAGACCATAAATGACATTTTGATTTTTTCTAAGGCAAAAACAAGCAGAATTTTATGTGCCTGGGTGTATAAAACCCATTAACCCTTCATTATGTATTATACTGAAGACAAAAGAGAAAGAGAGAATCCTTCTTTTGCTCCCCTTGAGATGACCTTTCCTTATGTTCCACCTTTCTTTCTTTTAGGGTCTCAGGGCTTGCTACTTCCCCATTATGTAATAGATTGGGGGGGAGAGAGAGAGAGAGCACAATAAATAATAGAAAGTGAATGACTTCATAATTTCCTTATTTCAATGTCTCCTGAATCTGACCCACCCACATTTTTGCAAACAATTGTCTTCGATTTCCGTTCTTTTTAGGCAGTAGTACAGGTAGGGTTTTTTTTCTTTAAGAAGAGAAAGAAGAATGGAAGAGAGAGGACACACATTAATGTATATTTATATCTATATAAATAGTTCACAGTTAGAATAATGTGAAAATAATGGAGTTTTCAATTTCCTGGCAGTATCATAAAATCGAAAAGCTTGTTTTGGGTCACACTGAAAACACTTTTTTTTTTTCCCAAACAAGTGAAAGGAAAAAAATCATACCAAATGAAACATGTTTTTAGACTCTGAGCATTTTTAATGTTTAATTTAAAAAATAAAATTAAACAAAATAAAAAGTCGGTTTGAATTGAAAACTTGAAATATCTTATTATTAGTTTTTTCCAACTGAAACAGTTTGGAAAAATCTGCACAAATTCCTGAAATGTTTCAATGTCACCATATTTGCATTTTTTACCAAAAAAAGCTTCCAGAGTTTGGAATCCTTGCATAAGCAGGTCAATTCTTACTCTGTGCTCCAAATAGTAAACACACTAATTATGTTCCTAATTTATCTGCATCAAGTGATTTGTCTTTTGTCATTAATTTAAATAATAGAATGTAAACCTTAGCATAAGCTTTCTTCTAAGCTTCTCTATTCCAAGTTTTTGCCCCCAAAATGATCCCTCTGTTCATGTCTTCATTTCCTACCACCTCAGAAACACTGTCAGGCTCTCTTACATCCTGATTGCAGTTAATAGGATTCACCTGATCTGAGTCAGGAAGAATAGTTTTGCATCTTGACATAGGTTTCTCACCTCTAACATCAAGCCTACTTATTTTAAAAGTCCTACATTCCTACGTGGGGTTGTAGAACTCTGCCACTTGAAACCCTACTTTTAATATTTCTAAATTAGTAAAATCCAAAAATGTTGTTGTAGCTTTGCTTGGTAATAATTATTTCATATAAAATATATTAATATTCTTGAACTAACTTATTTTACAAAGAAAATAAAGTTATAAAAATACAATATTTTGTATTACAAAAGCATAATTAAATATTCCTTATATTTTTGTGTGTTTCTATGGGGACCTGTTCGTTCCAGTATCATAGAATTATTTTAATAATTGCTCTATTTCTAGTGACATCAACTGTAACCAAAATAAAGGAAAATATTTCCTTTTCCTCTATTTTTTCAAAACACACAATTGTTCAGTTTCTCCCCTTAATTATTATACATGTGCAAACCAGTGAAATTCCAAAAGTTTAACCAAGTTCTATATTTGTTCCAATAAATTAGTGCTATTTTTGTGGAAACATTCATGCATGTGAATCTTAGTATGAACAAAGAAATACACTTTGAACTGTATAAAAGGATATATGAAAGGATTTCCATCTTCATCCATTCAGATCATCCAATCCTAGAGTAATCTAGAAGAAACAGAAACCCTTGTTATATATTGTTTTAGCTCCAAAACACTAATCTTTGGAAACATCTATATTTCTGGTGGACATAATACTGAATTCTTCCTGGAGCTTTGTGACATCCTTTTTCTTAAAATGGACACTTCTTCAATTGTAGACCAAGATTGGAAGGCAGGAATAGACAGACATTTTAATTAGTCCAACTTCACGTGATCCATTTTGTAAGCAAAAATGGAAAGATAGACCAAACTGGATTTGAAAGCTGTGTGGATATTTAAGCAACCTAACAATTATAATTATTTGAATTTTTCAGCATTATATACATGATATTCTACAATTGATTTCTTCTTGAATGTTTTGTGCATTGAAACCAACATAAATATATTAATTTCTTGCCATGTTCTGATGCTGTTACCAAAGTAGACACCAGTGTAATGGAAGACAGTGGGTTTATGCCTGAGCTGAAATTGGCTTCAAGAATATTATTATTTATGTTCCAATAGTGCCTGGGGCCTAGTGAGAATAGGCTACATACTGCACAAACAGAGAAGTAGGCAGGCCCTTCCCCCAAAAGGTTATAATTTAAATAGACAAGACAAAGAGTAGGGGAAATGAATATACATATGAAGAGACTGATGTTTGCAAATGTAAAGTGATTGTCTCTAAACATGTTAGTTCCGCATGTTGGAGGTGTGGGGGGGAGGCTGTGAGAAAGGATAGGGGTAATAAATTATTTTATTGTCAAAGTCCACATTTCTTGTTAGCGGTATAGTCAAAGTCTAGACTCCAGAGAAAATAACACTAAAATAATAATAATAATAATAATAAATAATAATAAGTAAATAAAAAGATTTTATGGCTCATTCAAAAGCATGTGGTGGTTCATATTTGGCCAGCAGTCTGCCTATTGACTACCCTGGCTAGACGGTTGATTGGTTTGTTTTTAAATCCTTTGGGTGGGGGTGAGTTAGTAGGCGATTAGCTGAACAGAAAGACAAAGGCAGAGAGGACACAGAAGGGAAAGAGTTAAGAGGGATAGGGGAAGAGGGTGCATGAGGGGAAGCCAGATAAGGTAGGAAAGTATAGTTTTCCCAAGTCCCCCAGATGGAAACTAAATTCTGATTCTGCAGCCCTTACAGTGAAAGAAGTATTCAAATGAGTAATCATTTTCTCTGATTATTTGAAATAGAATTTTTGAAAAGCCCAGTAACCTTTGTGAATTTTACTACAGAGGATACATGTAAACTGACTTGTGAAAATGGAGGAAGATGCATTATGAATGAGAAGGGTGATTTAAGATGTCACTGTTGGCCAAGCTATTCTGGAGAAAGATGTGAAACCAACCACTGTTACAATTACTGTCAAAATGGAGGAACGTGTGTAGCCTCTGCTCTTGGTAAATATTTGCATGCAGCTTCTATACTTTTATCTTGACTGAAATGTTTGGATTTATTCTACACATGTACCCGATTTCCCCCCCCCCTTTTCCTTGAACTATTTGTTGTAATCTTTATGGATTTTAAAATTTCTGTCCACACATAAAGCCTCTCCTCCTCAACTTGGTTTTGAAAACCTACTACAAATCCTTTACATTATATAAACCCTGTCTGTCTTGTTAGGATAATGTCATAATAGGGTCCTTTAATTGGAGATTAGGCTTTTTCCATGATCGCTGTTTTCTCCTGCTGCTCTCATCAGAGTGCTGGGCACTTGATGACCACTCTCCTTTCAACAAGATGGGGCTTTTCCTCTACCCCATAGCAGATCATCATCATACTGACCTCTACATTCTTTTATACCAATGCTTCTCTCGGCAATAGGAATGAAAACACGTCCCTTTATTAAATGTGAAACAGACGTTTGAGACAATATCCAAAGCCTGCAGCTTTGGTACAGGTAACGTGCTGTTTGTATAACATGCTGGGCGGGATGTTATGGTGTTGTGCATTTAAGCCACAAGTCTTGCGCCTTCTGACCCCAGGGCAAGATTGGCTCCTCTGCAGCCATAAGTCTAAACTCCTCCTCATCACTTAATCATGTCTCATCACCATGTGTGGCATGTGTCCACGATAGAACTTCTAAATATTTGAGAAAGGTGACACTTAATTTTGGGTTAATTTAACATGTTTATTTCTCTCTCTCTCTCTCTCTCTCTGTGTTTGTCTACTGCAGCTAATTCTAAAAATTCTCTAGTTTCCTAGCCACCTTGGGCTTGCTGGATTTGTCCCCTTCTTTCTTTTTCACCACTCCCATAGCTGCCACTCAATTTTCATGGACACACAAGTGAATACATCCACATAGTCTTCTTTCCAAACATTTCCCTTAACAGCCTTTGACCAGTGGGTACCAATCTGTTCCTGCAAAGTGTCTCCTGGCATCTCAGTTTTAAAAAGCACCTGTGTCCCATGTGGTTTTCCCTATAGAGAGAGGTGGATGGGATGCCTGATATCTGTTGGGTATGGGGCATAGCCCCTCTTTTTCTGATGAAACCTCTGTTGGCTTGAGTGCACAGTCCTCTGCTATTGGAGGTGTTTCCTCACTTCCTGCCACCCCTTTTTGGCCATCTGCCACCCTAGCTTATGAGCAGGCTTCTAGATTCTGTCTCCACCTTATTCCTTCACCCATAGTAGTCCTCCTCCTGAGAAGGAATACTGTAGCCAGGGAAGTTCCCCAACATTTTAGCAATGGAAAGGTGGTAGTTATCAGCCAGTTTCTCCTATATGTTTGTGGGGAGCACATCTACAGCGACCCCAATGTAGTGTCTGACGCCTGCTGATTGCCTCCTGTGTCCTGCTTAGGGGCTTAGCTCATCCCCAGCTGCTGTGTCCCATCTCCTACCTTTTGCTTCAAGGGTAGCCTCTGCTGTTACTACCTTCACTGTTGCCTGGCCTCTAACTTTCGGCTGGGGACCAGGATTGGGGAGCAAATAGACTCTGCTCTCTTCACTGCTGCTGCCCTGCCTCTCCTCAAGCCAGGGGGGTGGACTTGGCTGTAGCTGCAGTGCTGCCAGAAACAATCCTGTAGTCTCCTCTGCCAGGAATTTCTGCAGTTTGCTTAGATACTCTCTCCTGCCCTCAGGGGCTTGAAATTGAGAGTTAATGATAAGGAAATGCTTTTCCAATGTGTGCATATAAATTCTGTTCTCTTTTACCACCAAATTAATAATAATTTGATAACCGATTAAGTCAATTGCAGAGTGTTATTCATTTTTTAAAAACATTGTGTTAAATTTTTGTTGAGTATTATATGTTGTAGAACCTCATCTGCACACAAATGTTAATTTGTTAAACAAATCCCACTGGCAGTTCATGGATTTATTCATTGTTGGTTTACTTGCAGTTAAGCCTTTTGGCAAATTCCTATGTGGACATTATATAACTAGAGTTGGGGCAGCTTTAATTAAAATTTATAAGTTTATGACAGTTGTATTGAACTACAATAATTGAACAAATAAAATGTCATCAGTTAATTAAAAGCACACATCTGAGAGATCTAATTAAAAGTTTGGATAATAGTAATGAATGTTTTCCAGCAAACCAAATTAACAGGAATTTTTAAAAAAATAATTAACATTAACAGTAAAAGTCTAAAAAAACCCACAATTGCTTTTCTCTTACAGAATAAAAGTACAAAATAAAATAAGAGAGCAATAAGTGAGCTTATTGAAAACATTAACAAGGTTTAGGAAGATCACAACATTAGATAAACCTGTATTCCTAGTATATTTGCAGGAAATTGAATTCTTGATTAGAGTAATTTGAAATATGCAGAAAATCAAATTGACTGTTCCTTGGCACAGGTAAAAGAACAGTTGATGAAGTATTTTATGCCACTTTAAAAGCCTTCTAAATATCAGTCTTAATAGACTCAGAATTGCCGTTTAATCTGACTCTTTTTTTTTTTTTAAACCAATGTATGGAGCTTCTCTTTGATGGAAACTTATAAGATGTCAGACCAGATTTTTGGCCCACGCTGAACAACTCATTTGTACTCCTCACTTGTCACAAAGGGACCAGAAGCTTCCTGAAACAGGGAAGTTGGGGTTTTTAAAAATGGGATAATGCCCAACTGGCATTGAAGTAATGTAGCTACCTCAAAACCATTACCTCTGTCCACCATCAGTTGTGGAATGCTGGGGGTGAGATGGAGCACAGCTGGAGTTCAAGATGCTCTGTTGATCCATAGCTAGCACAATGGTTCTTAAGAAGCCACTGCAAACAGCATTGTTGAGAACAGTCCCAAGACTGCTCTAATTTACCCCATGGGCCAAACTAGCCCCTGTCTTTTCCCAATATTGAGAGAGTGCATACCTTGGTCCTACCAAGGATCAAGCACTATATTTCTAATAAGTAACTGTGTATACTAAAAATTCTCCCAATAAAACCTCCATCCCCTGATGGGTCTTCAGTCTCATGAATGTGAATTATCATGTGGACAAAAACTATAGCTGTCAAGACAAGCAATCCTTTAACATACTATCTTTGAACTCCTTATATTAGACTGTACTCTTATGTAAGAATGGTATCAAATGGGATAGAAAAATGAAAGAGAGTGTACATATTCCTATATACCAAGTGAATACAGTAAAACCTGCCAAGAGCAACCACTCATGGGAATTAGCAAAAGTGGGCACTTGCAAGAGATGATTTGCTCACAAGAGAGCGGTGGTGTTCTGTGGCTTTTGCGAGTAGTCTCTTATGACAGGTGGTCTCTCTTCGGAGGTGGTCTCTAAGGGAGGTTTTGCTGTATTTAAATTCCTGGTCCTGAGTCTACTATTGCCAGAGTGAAGATGTAATTTCTGATAATGTAGACATTCAACTAGATCATTTGACATTTAAGGAAACAGAATTTAGTGTAAAAGAAACTATAATGCATATAAAAATTCTCACCATTTCTCTCTGTAATGAAAATAAAATAATTCTATCAACTGTTTACTTCACCTAATACACAAAGCAGTATCTTCAGTCTTTCCTTCCAAGAGACTGTATTCAATATAACAACATACAAACTATTTCTCAGTTATTTATTCAAATTGTTGACATACCTCGAGCCAACACAGGTGAATATCCACTTTTAGATGAGTCCTTATTCTTAACTCTTCTCATATATAATTCATATTTTGAATTTAAGATGATGGCTAGATTGAGAAAAAACAATCTCATAGACATGAAAGGGAGAAAGTGCTGACATTTATTTTTCCAGGTGAACAGGACAGTTTATTTGCTACCATATAGCAGTCTAAACCTTTAGAAGGGGATCTAAAATCTTCTATGCAATCTGATCACAACCCAAACTATAGATATTAAGATGTTGATCTCCCCCATCCACTTCTGAGAAACATTTTATCTGAGTCCCACACACTTCCCATTCTCAGGTGGTTTGTTCAGATCCTGCTGCCACAAGATAACTACATGTGCCTCTGGTATCACATCTGCTTTGCCTACCCTCAAAAGTTTTTTGTAAAATCAAAACAAGATATACTCTAATTAGCTTACTAAAATGCCGTACAAGACTTTTGCAAAAATGCATAATAACTGGAATATATTTTCTCTGCTTGTTCCCCATTCCATCAGTTTTCAAGTTTTAAAGATACTGTGAGACTCAATAGTCATTTATATTTATTTTTCCATTTTTTAAAAGGTAGTCTGAGCTCAAGGACTAGCAACTTCCAACTATATTAAGCAGAATATAATTTTTCAGTTTTTAAGAATATATAAATACATTGTTGGTTCTTTATTTTAAGTTATTTTTATTTGTTTATATTTACAAGCATTTAATATACATTATTTAGATCAGGGTCAAACAAAATTCACCTCAAAATAGGGAATATGTACTTTATGAGCCCCCAGATCAATTGAACCATCTACCCTAAAAGAAGCAGAGACAGCGAATACCAGAGAACGGACTAAACACCAATAAATTTAGAAACATTGCAGTTAGTAGAAATCTTTCATCACACTCTAAAAGTGGCCAAGGTGGAGATGGACATAGTTGCAGCAAGAGTCAGCTTTCACTAACCTTCATGTACTTAGAGATGTCATTCTCTAGTGTAGAGCTCGTCCAACTGGAGCATGTTCTGAAAATGTGGTGTGTCAAAAGTTGCTGCCTTCTTGCTGCTTTTACAGGCACTTAAGTTTGGAGAACACAATGTAAACATTTAATTACAGGAACTTCCACAAGGGGATAATTCATTGATGGAGATGGAGGAGGTGTGGCCATGAGGGATAAGTAGGGGAAGAGGAAGACGATGTTGCCATACAGCAAGTGCTGTAGAGTATGCTAACTGAGGAACAGAAAAACCCAGGAGGGTAAAGATGAAAGAAAGAGCAAAAAGGATATAGTGTCAATGTTTTTTATTATACCTTTAGAACACAAGTTGACACAAGATTGTTGTATGATTATGATTCCCATATGATGGTTGGATGTACATAAGGCACCCTTATAAAAATGTTCTCCATGCTATCATCTGATATCTCTGTTAATAAGATCTGATTCTTATATAGCATTTTTCATCAGTAGATCTCAAAGCATTTTTAAAGGATACCACTATTATCATCATCACTACTTTACAACTGGGGCACAGAACAATGATGTGATTTGCCCCAACTCACACCACAAGCCAATGCCTGTACAGAACCCAGGTTTCCTGAATACCAGGACATTGGTTTGTCCACTAAACCACAGTATCTCACAACTGTAGGGTAGTATGGTGTGGTAAATGGTATCGGTCATTGTATGAGTTTTAATAAAACAATCTGAGAAGTATTTTAAAATTCAAAGATAGAAGATGCTTTATAAGAGCTAAGCATTATTTTTTAAAAAAAGTATTTTGGATGATAACTGTCTGCATGTTAATGGAAAATGAACTGCTGGCATTTCTAGCTGACACATTAAATTAAATGACAAAAAATAGGTTTTAGGATAAAATGAAAGAAATCTTCACATAACTGTCAAAAACGGACCTATTTGTAAGCCTACTGTTGCACAGAAGAGAATAAAATTCTCCCATGAACAGGCAAAATACACTTTCCCCATCACTTTTTAAAAAGAAGAGCTTGACAAGAAAACAGAGGCTTCAAACTTTTAGATCTTATTCTGTCATTATTATTTTTTTACTACTCTTATGTACCAGACAACAATGATTTAACACAAAACTGTTTGAAACCACTTAACCCAGTGGCAAGAATCCAAATACAAAATATACAAGAGTACAACTCTGAGTTATTTGCCAAAAAAAAAAAAAATTGCATGTCAGCATCTGAATTCAATATCGTTGATTTGGTGCTTAGCGAACAAGGGACATATTTTGATGCATAAGTAAGTTACTGCATATTCAACCAAGGTTGAGCTACTTTAAATTGATGGTTTCATTCCTACTGAACAAGTTATAGCAGTGTTTCTCAAATTGAGGTCGCCCTTTATGTAGGGAAAGCCCCTGGCAGGCTGGGCCACTTTGTTTACCTGCCCCGTCCACAGGTCCGGCCGATCGCAGCTCCCACTGGCTGCAGTTCCCTGCTGCAGGCCAATGGGGGCTGCTGGAAGTGGTGTGGGCCAAGGGACTTACTTGCTGTCACTTCCAGCAGCTCCCATTGGCCTGTAGCGGCAAACCACGGCCCTTGGGAGCCGCAATCGGCCAGACCTGTGGACGGGGCAGGTAAACAAACCAGCCCGGCCCGCCAGGGGCTTTCCCTACACAAGCGGCAACCCCGGTTTGAGAAACACTGGGCTAGTGACAGATAGGGCTAGTCATCCAAGTTCAAACCCACCTGAACCCCTGGATCCAAGGTTGGCCGGCGAGCCTGAGCCACCTCAAGTGCTGCAGTGTTCACACTGCTCTTTTTTAGCATGCTTGCTCCAGGTGAGCTAGCATGAGTCTGCCTATTCTAGGCTGGGAATCACACCTCCCAGTTGCAGACATATCTTGAAACTCTTTATAGAGGTCACTTACTGGCTATTGTGAGAACAGTGTCAGTGGAACAGGGATAGAAAAAGGAGAGCATTGTAAGAGAAGAATTCTAGGCCCTGGGAAGAGACTGACCATTCAAGGAGCTTTAGAGATAAAGAGGAGGACAGAAATGGGGTGATCAAAAGACGATTGTGGTTGAGTGAAGATTTCTTTAGGATATGATAACCAACATGAAACTGATGTAGAGGGAAAGGCCAAGGGAGAAAGAGTGATTCATAAGGAAAAGAAAAGGAATGAGAAGGGGAGATTAGAAGGTGTGAAAGGGTAGGGCAGAATTTACAAGTCAAGGCAATTGATGTGGACTGAAGTTTAGAGACTTCAAAGTAGAATATAGATTTTAAAAAAGGAGAAGGAGCAGATGGTGAACTCCTGTTGGATCCAGACAGTTCTTTGAGTAGGGTCCCGTCAGGTGTGCATACACCCTTGATTGAAGATTTTTAGTAGCAGTACCTGTTTGGACCATGCATGTGCTCTATACACATCCTCATGCCCTGTACTGAGGATATGCAGAGCTACATGGGTGAACCACCCTCAGTTCCTTCTCAACAGTCTTTGGCCTATTATGGAGTGTCAAGCATGCCTGCTTTGCTTAGATATAGTTAATTATCATTAGCTTTTGTGTTTCTTAGCTTAGTTTAATTCATTTATTTAGTTTGGGGGCCTTTGTTTCCCCCTCTTTTTTGTTTCCTCCTTTGAGGGGTTATTCTGGACATTAATGCTTCTGGGGTGTGCTGGAATCCCCAGGCTTTAAATTATGTCTTTCCTATTAGGAAGCTATCTTGGTCAGTGACGGCTACTCTCAGTGCCTCCATGGTGAGGGAAACACCCACATATCGGCCAAGTGTACGATCTGCTCCTCCTTCAAAAGCAGATCTCATAAAATTAGAGAAATAAAATGTAAATTGTTAATTATGAAGCGAGCCCTAAGACTGGCCTCCAATCCAGGCTTCAAGAACTCTCTTGCACACCAGAGAGAATCTGCAAAAATATGGTGAAATCACTTAGGTGTGATCATTGGAGCATCCACTTCATTTATTGTTGTGCTTTTTTCTACTAGAATTCTGGCGCCAAGTTGCATTCCTTTACAACAGTACAGATCAATGAAATGTTTTGGTGTCTAGCAAAAAATACTTATTGGGCTTAAAAATCAAAACTCTTTACTATGATCAGAAATGTATGCTTATATTAAAAGTACTGATTTTGAGTTTAATGCATATTTATTTTTATCATAAAAATAGTTGTCTTTATTTCAAATAGGGAGGCCTACATGCAGCTGTGCGCTGGGTTTTACAGGACCAAACTGCAATCAAACAGTTTGTGATCATTTTTGTCAAAATGGAGGAACCTGCAGTGTCACTGTTGGAAATCAGCCCTATTGTCACTGCCTGACTGAGTACACTGGAGACAGATGTCAATATTGTAAGTAATACTCCATGTGCCAGGGAACTCTGCAGCCCATTGAAAGTTTTCTAAAATTGAAATTTAAAATGAGTAGTTGGCTGAGTGGGTTTTCCTGTTCCCCCAACCCCCAGTAAACCTCAATCCAAAGTTTCAGAGGGGTAGCCGTGTTAGTCTGGTTCTGTAGAAGCAGCAAAGAATCCTGTGGCACCTTATAGACTAACAGACGTTTTGCAGCATGAGCTTTCGTGGGTGAATACCCACTTCTTCAGATGCAAGTGGTGGAAATTTCCTGGGGCAGGTATATATAAGCAAGCAAGAAGCAAGCTAGAGATAATGAGGTTAGATCAATCAGGGTGGATGAGGCCCTGTTCTCCAAATCCAAAGTTTGTTTGATCACAAGTAAAATGAATTTGGTAGACTCAACCCACCCCACTGAACACTTAACTAGAGAAACTAACTGCAAACCTGACAGGAGCATTGGCATTGGCATAGAAAGGGGCATTATAAGTCACGATTGAGGTCTGTGGCTTTGTATATTGGCATAGGTCTAAAATTCACACATTTTATAGTAAGTACAATAAACATAATAAATTAATGGTTTTGATATTTCCCTCTTGTGGGTATTGTGTAAAACCAAGAATTACGGTTATAGATCTAATGCAAAACTTATTAATATATAAAAACCCTAGATCAGGGATTGGCAACCTTTCAGAAGTGGTGTGCCGAGTCTTCATTTATTCACTCTAATTTAAGGTTTTGCTTGCCATTAATACATTTTAACGTTTTTAGAAGGTCTCTTTCTAGAATCTATAGTCTATAATATATAATTAAACTGTTGTTGTATGTAAAGTAAATAAGGTTTTTAAAATGTTTAAGAAGCTTAATTTAAAATTAAATTAAAATGCAGAGCCCCCCAGACCAGTGGCCAGGACCCAGGCAGTGTGAGTGCCGCTGAAAATCAGCTTGTGTGCCGCCTTTGGCATACGTGCTATAGGTTGCTTACCCCTGCCCTAGGTGTAGGCATATAACCTGTAATTATGATTACAATATTTATTATTTTCCCAATATGTATTTATTATGGCATGAAGTATTTTCTCAATATGCATTTCTTATACATTTATGAATGGCACTGCACAGTAGAACAACTTGCTTTGCCAGGTCAATAATACTACCATCCTCCCTGTCACTTAGCCTGCTAGGATGTTATCTTTGACTCCTTTTCCTTAGTCCCCCATATCCAGGTTCGGTCCGAATCCCTGGTACTTCTTCCTTCAGAACATCTCACCATTTTTTATGTCCACATGGCCAACACTTTGTCCAATTATTGACCTGCCATCCATAAAAAGGAACTCCTGTAACATTTATTGGGGCTTAACAGGAAGTTAGATGTGGTTATAGAAGATGGTTTCCTTCCTTTCTGAAAATGTATTGGGTTTCTATGTCTTAATGTATTAGAACAGTAAAAATTCTGCTGAAATGTTGTAGTATTATGTAAAGGCTGGGAAGAAAGATTGGCCTACATCTGCCCTTCTATTTTTTTGAGATGTGAATAGATTTAAAGATTTTCCGTGTGAGAATCTTACATAAATGTACTGAATGAAGTAGCTCTTCCCACTACGGGAAGATTGATTATGCATTAAGTCCCTTGGCCCGTGCCGCTTCCAGCAGCTCCCATTGGCCTGCAGCGGTGAACCACGGCCAGTAGGAGCTACGATTGGTTGGACCTACTGATGGGGCAGGTAAACAAACCGGCCTGGCCCGCCAGTGGCATTCCCTACACAAGCAGCGACCCCGGTTTGAGAAACACTGGTATAGATTGTAATGACATATTTTTGGAGACCGTCGTTTGCCCTTTTTTGCCTATCCTATGAAGTAGCTAAAAATGCTGGATTTAAACAAAATCAAGGGGAAATTAGGTATTGTAAAAGTCTGGTTCACAACTCTTTACCAGATACTAAAACTGTTTTGTTTAATAGTGAACGGTCTGTCAAACAAGGAAAAGGTTAGTAGGTATCTTAAATGGGATTTGTATTGAAATAAATGGAATGTATTTCCAGTTGGGAGACTATGAAATAAATGCAAGCCTTTGAATGGAAAAACAGAAGTAATTGTGATTCTGTCCCACTTGTTATTAAACAAACTGCATGGATTCACAAATAACTATCTGCAAATACAATTGGGTATTTGAAAACAATATAGTACATAAATCATGCACAGACAGACACACAGATTAAGAAAAAATATTTACTTGAGTCTTACCCCAAACCAAACAAATTGTTTCTAGTTGAATGCTTCTGCAAACATAATTTTTAAAGAGAATTAATTTAAATGTAAATGTAGGGGTACTTTTTAAAAGGCATGTTTATTATCAGATTTGGATTGTCTGCTGACAATGTTTGGAATAACAGCATAATTCAAAGAGGTTTAAATTCATTAAGGCTTTTGTTTGTATAAGACTTCTTTCTTTCTTTTTTCTTTTAAGGCTCTTCCAACATTTTTAGAGTGCTTTATAATGGCCAACAGTTGTTTGATACAGATTGAACTGGTATTTGGTTTATAGTTAATAATTTAAACATATATGCAAGGTTTGTTTTTTACTTGTGTGTGATATTTGCTTGTATGGATGCTGAAACAGATTATTACAACTTCATTATAATAAAGATCAATTGCCTGTAAAGCACATTAGTTTTTGCCTTGTAATGGTAAGGTGAATGGTACAAATTAACATAAAAAGAAATATGCCCGTATGGACTCCAGGCCTCCAAGCAGCAAATATTGCAAAGGTGTTTTATGACAGGAATATAAAGTTTATGTGCCCAATTTCTTTCATGCTTTTAATATTACATTCCCTTATTTGTTCTCATACTTCTTTTTTTCTGGAAGCCTAACCAAATGTACTGCCATAGGTTCTTGTTAGGGCTGATATCCTGAACCTGTGTTCTCTTAAAATGCATTTAACTACATGAATATAGAAGTTATGGCATTTTATAAAATATACAGAGAACTTACCATGTTACACAGCATGACATTATCCTGATGCTTACATTCCATAGGACCAGTGTACAGTCACTATAGGTCTGCATACTTGTGTTCATCTCCTTGAAAAAAATTCCTTATTTAAAATTCCTTCACACATGTGGAATAATTAAGCTGTTCAAGTTCATCTCTTGAAACAAAGGTCTGACCCATTTAAAATATGTAAAAATGAAGATCGCACTCTTGTAATAATTTCATTTTCTTGAAACTGAGAAGCCTTTCCTTCAGAAAGGTTGGGTCAATTAACAGAGTTTATTATAATTCAGTCTGTAAAAAGCAGCTAATTTTTGTGTTAGATAATATAATCCTCCAATATTTGTGTTTTTGTTTGCTTCAGCCTAACTGCAGAGGGAGGGCTGGTATCTTGTGGCTTTCATCTCCAAGTGCAGGACATGTCTCTTTATGGTAGCTTTCAAAGAAGACAGAATTTTTAACAATCACAATACTTAACTAAATGAACTACTAATCTATATTTTAGGATGGGACTTGGTTTTGTGTTTTGAAAGCCTCTCAGATACCACAGTGACGAGACCATAGTCTGATTAGCTAGATGGAGATGCAGACTGTCTAACTATAATCCAGCATTTCCCTCCACACTGTGCCTTTTGCAAAGCTACATATGAATTTGATTATTTTTACAGAGGATTTTAAAATGATTACAGGTCTCTTTTTAGATCAACCCATTCTTCATGTTGTATTGCCAGATTATCATTATATTTGCTTACTCTGGTTTTGGGACTATATTGTATCTGGAATCCAACAAATTGGGTGATACTTTTCTCTAATACAGGTGGACCAGAATTTTGCCCTCAGTAAGGATGATTTGCCACTATACTCCAATACTGCAAAACAGCCCTAAACTGGCCTCAGTGTCCAGCTGTGGATTCCCTGGCTCACCACATCTCCTAGATCCCCTTATGAACTCTGGTGTGGGTAGGAGATATGTTGAGGAGAAGAGGCGTTACTGGAGCATGCTGTGCTTCAGTGATCTGTGGCTGTCACAAAGGTCCCTACAGGCTGTAATTTATGATGGAGGCCAAGCCATCTCACTATAGCCCAAGGACATGGGGAATAACAAATGTGACATGGGTCCTGCACTGAGCAGCTCTACTCAACCGTGGGACAGAACCTCTAGCTCTCTAGGCTTGGTTACTTCCTCACATTGCACAGTCTTATAGATAATACCGCACTGAAGATGCTGGAACAGGGGCCGGTTGTACTCTGGTAGCTTTCGCCATTATACATAAACATTGAAGCTTTAATGTATTTTTGCCTCAAGGTCCTCACTAAAATATTTGTATAAATAGGGAGTCTTTTTCTTAGATGCTAATATCTCTCAGGATATATTCTATTGGAAGCAATTAAGGCGTTTCAGAAGAAGACTGGCATGTGCAGCAAATAGGAAGAATCTACAATCTAAACTGACTGAATTTCCATACAAAAAAATTCTGAATATAGGATATGCTACATTGCTATCTCTAGAATAATTGCAGGAACTTATAAATTCTATATATTTTAACTCCCAAATCAGGCTGAATTTGCCTGGTTTAGGCTTTTACAGTTTTAATGGTAATCAGGCAGGAAAAAAAAACACATTTTGTTAGTTGACTGCCATAAACAGAAATCTAGGGCAATCCAGATTGTTGCAGTTCAAGACTCAGAGCTCTTGCTCCCTGTAGTTTGAAAGCTTGTCTGTTTCACCAACAGAAGTTCATCCAATAAAAGATATTGCGTCACCCACCTTGTTTCTCCTGGGATTACAACACAGCTAACAGAGATGAAATTTTAAAATACCTTATATACAGGGATTCAGCACATTCTACTGCAGCGACTGATTTTTAGATTCTATCCACCTTTTGGCAATACTCACTGTATCCCTATACTTTCTGAGCTCCAAATTTAGCATTCTTTGTTGATTAATCCCTTTGTCCTTTCCTTGTAGGCTGTCTACATGTTGTTAATATTATTTGTGAGGTGGTTAAGCATCCATTTGGGTCTGGAGCCCTTCCCTCCACATTTTTTCCTCTTCCTTGGGATGGAAATTCCAGATAGTTTTTGCACCTTTGACTTAAATAAATTCCAAGCCTCTTCCACATTGAGTTCTTCAATCCAGTTGACTACACTAACTAGTCCCTTAATTTCCATTGAAATACGAAACCTTATTACTAAGCTATTTTTGATTATCCTTCAATTTAATTGAAATTGAATCAACTCATAATCACTCAGTCATAGGTTATTTTCTTCAACTAGCTCCTCTATAACATCCTCATTACTTAGCAAAAACAAATCTAAAATAGCATCAACTTTTGTTGGTTCAATGACTATTTGGTGAGAAAATATGTTGGTTATCACATCCAGGAATAATGAGGGCCTACCGTTATTAGTAGTGCTTATGCTCCAATCTATATCTGAGAAGTTAAAAGTCTCTCATACTATATTGCATTTTATTAATTCAATTTAAACTGTATGTCATAACCACCAATAAAATACATTAAGTAATGTTGACTAGCCACAGTTGGAGAAGGTATTTTAAAGCATTAAAAATAGAGACTGTCCTTTTAAGAACTGACAGTAGGCCCCAGGGTCCATTTGAGTGACACACAAATAGAAATCAATGTTAACATTAAAACAGCAAATACTCTGTAACCAAGTGATAAAGGTCTACTTCACATTACTTGCTTCTGTTAAAAGAATATTGTTGTAGGGAGGAATTCTAGGTGGTTTGGTATGTTAGTAATAGGGTCCCAGTACTGCAAACATTTAAGCAGTCAAGTAATTATATATTTCAAAACAGTGGTATCACTCAAAATGCATAAAGTTAAGTATGTGTTCAAATATTTGCTGGAACAGGAACTACATCTTTAGAAGTTGCTGTAAGAATTTCATTATAACGTAAATTTTATTATATACATTTTCATAATTAATAAAAACATTAAATTAAGATTAATGGCAATTTTAAAATATTCGGTTTCAGTAACATTAAATAGTGTTATTAACACAAATGCATATATTTAAAACATTTTTATTCTTACAGTGTCTCTTTAATTGAATTACTTTAGTTAACATTGCTTAGCTTTCCTTTCATTAGTTAAAGTAGGTGGGAAAATACCATAGATGGGTAGGCTTCCAGAGGAAATAATCTGTTATCAGCCTAAATTTTGTTTTTCCCTGCTCATGAGTATGTGACTGGAAGTTTATAGTAATGTTTTCATATTCTGAATCTTATTATATTTGTCAATGAGGCAACAACTTTTATGTTTGCTCATTTCTTCTTTATTGCTATTCTTTTTTTAAATAAAGAAAGCAAAGCAATATATTATTATTTTTTAAATAATTTTCATTAATACCTTTTAATGTTTCACTTTTACATTCTTTGCAGATGTGTGCCACCATTATTGTGTGAATTCTGAATCTTGTACCATTGCTGATGATGGAAGTGTAGAATGTGTCTGTCCTGTACAATATGAGGGTCCAAAATGTGAAGTAGACAAGTGTGTAAGATGCCATGGTGGGCACTGCATAATAAACAAGGACAGTGATGACATAATATGCAAGTAAGTGTTTTTGTTAGATTTAAAGTGATATATTATATACATAGATCAGTTAATAGTTAAAATGCAATAATCGGTAAGTCATTATACTTGATGGCATACAACAGAGTTGTACCACATGAATGGTGGGTTACAAGATGGTGTAAACATGGTATCATCATTAGCTCACAAGTAACCAGGCAGAGTCCTTTGTTTTTGGTGGAATTTGAGAATCCAGGCTTTGAATATGACAGGTGGGACAGAATGATAACCTGTAAAAGCAGCAAAGAATCCTGTGGCACCTTATAGACTAACAGACGTTTTGCAGCATGAGCTTTCATGGGTGAATACCCACGAAATGATAACGTGGGTATACCCACGAATGATAACCTGAGCAACTTCAAGGAGAACATAACCTCAATCAAAACTAAGAACTACATTTTACTCTCATATTCTCAGTAAGTATAAAACATGATTGTGCCAGGGAAGCAGAGGTTATATATTTTTCCGATCATTTTTTAAAGTAAAGACAGACATAAGTTCTTAGATTATCAGTAACCTGTACAGAAGTCCTTGCTTATGAGTATAATAAATAGAAAATTTGTGATGGTATGGGATGCCATAAAACTTTTTATTGTTTCAGGTTTGGGACAACCACGTTACTCATAAAAGGAAAAAAAAACACTAGAAAATTGTGTATGTTATCCCCAATAAATGGAAATAAAACACTGTCGTACTCCATGCCATCACAAATTCTTTTACTACTTTGAAATATATTAATTGCTATGAAAACAGTTATATCATTGGCATTGCAGAGTTCAGTGATATTCACATGTGCAAGTGAAGGCCATTTATATTTAATGGTTTGAATTTTATACCATACATCTTGAAATACAGGAGGTTGTAATATTATATCCTTAGATATCATACATAAGAAAGATACGTAAGAAATAAAACACACTAGGTATCGTACATAATTATTTAGCAAGTATAGAATTTTTTGTATTGTTTTTAAGCTATCAGCCCAAGAACTAATTATCTTTTCCCACCTAAGACATGGAAGAATTGCCCTGAAAAGCATAGCTTGATGTGTTACTACTAAGCCCAGCATTCTTTAACTAATTGTTTAATCACAGAATCATAGAAATGTAGGACAGGATAGGACCTCAATAGGTGATCTAGTCCAATCCCCTGCACTGAGGCAGGACTAAGCATTATCTAGACCAGTGGTTCCCAAACTTGTTCCACTGCTTGTGCAGGGAAAGCCCCTGGCGGGCCGGGCCGGGCTGGTTTGTTTACCTGCCGCGTCCACAGGTTCGGCCGATTGCGGCTCTCAGTAGCTGCGGTTCACTACTCCAGGCCAATGGGAGCTGCTGGAAGCAGTGGCCAGTACGTCCCTTGGCCTACGCTGCTTCCAGCAGCTCCCACTGGCCTGGAGCAGTGAACTGTGGCCACTGGGAGCCGCGATCAGCCAAACCTGCAGACAGGGCAGGTAAACAAACCGGCCCAGCCCGCCAGGGGCTTTCCCTGCACAAGCGGTGGAACAAGTTTGGGAACCACTGATCTAGACTATCCCTTACAGTTGTTTGTCTAACCTATTCCTAAAAACCTCCAATGGTGGAGATTCCACAATCCCCCTAGGTAATTTGGTCCAGTGCTTAACTACCCTTACAGTTAGGAAGTTTTTTTCTTGCTGCAATTTAAGTCCATTACTTCTTGTCCTGCCCTTAGCAAATAAGGAGAATATTTTATCTCATCCCCTTTATAACATCCTTTTATGTACTTCAGAGTGGTAGCCATGTTAGTCTGTATCAGCAAAAACAACGATCACTACGTGCATCTGATGAAGTGGGTTTTAGGCCACGAAAGTTTATGCCCAAATACATTTGTTAGTTTCTAATCATATCCCCTCTGTCTTCTCTTCTCTAAATCAAACAAACCCAGTTTTTTCAATCTTTCCTCATAAGTCATGGTTTCTAGACATTTACTCATTTTTGTTGCTCTCCTCTGCGCTTTCTACAATTTGTCCACATCTTTCCCAAGTTGTGGTGCCCAAAACACAATACTCCAATTGAAGCTTTATCAGGGCTGAGTAGAGTGAAATGATTACTTCCTGTATCTTGTTTACAACACTCTTGCTAATACATCCCAGAATGATGTTCACTTTTTTTACTACAGTATTACATACTTTACTCATTTTAGGTTGGACTTCACTATAACCCCTAGATCCTTTTCTGCAGTACTCCTTCCTAAGCAGTCATTTCCTAGTTTGTATGTGTGCAACTGGTTTTTCCTTCCTAAGTGTAGTGATTTGCATTTGTCCCTATTGAATTTAATCCTATATTTTTCAAACCATTTCTCACATTTATTGAGGTCATTTTGAATTCTAATCCTGACTTCCAAAATGCTTGTGACCCCTCCCAGTTTGGTATCACCTGCAGCATTTATAAAAGTATTCTCTCTGCCACTATCCAAATAATTTATGAAGATATTGAATAGAACTGAACTCAGGACAGATCCCTGAAGAACTCCACTTGATATGTCCTTCCAGCTTGATTGTGAACAATTGATGATTATTCTCTGAGTACTGGGTTTCGACCGGTTGTGCATCCGCTTTATATTAGGCTTCTGTAGACTATATTTCCCTAATTTACTTATGAGAAGGTCATGTAAGACGATATCAAAAACCTTAGTAAAGTCAATATATATATCACACATACTGCTTCCCCCATTCGTAAGACTTGTTACCTGACAAAGAAGGATATTAGGTTGGTTTGACATGATTTATTCTTGACAAATACATATTGACTATTACTTATCACTTTATTATCTTCTCGGTGCTTACAAATTTTTTGTTTGATTATTTACTCCATTATCTTTCCAGATACCAAAGTTAAGCTGATTGGTAAATAATTTTTTTGGTTTTCCTTATTCCCCTTTTCATATATAGGTACTATATTTGCCCCTTTCCAATCCTCTGGGATGCCTCCCATCTGCCACAAGTTCTCAAAGATCATTGCTAATTACTCAGGGATCTCTTCAGCCAGTTCCTTAAGTATTCTAGATGTATTTCTTCAGTTCCTGCTGACTTGAAGATATCAGATTTGTTCTTTTCCTGTTTTAGGTTCAGATCCTGCTCCATTTACACTGACGTTCACTACTGCTAATCTTTTCGATGAAAACTGAAATAAAATAGGCACTTACCACTTTGGCCATTGGTGTGCTTTCTGTTATTGTCTTTCCCTCCTCATTGAATAATGGGCCTATCCTTTCATTGGTCCTTGTCTTCTTCTAATTTATTTGCAAAATGTTTTCTTGCTACCTGTTATGTTCCTAGCTAGTTTAATCTCATTTTGTGCCTTGGCCTTTCTAGTTTTGTTCCTACATGATTGTGTTGTATTTTTTATATTCATCCTACATAATTTGACCTAGTTTCCACTTTTGTATGACTCTTTTTTTCAGTTTCAGAACTTTGACGTTCTCCTGGTTAAGCCAAGGTTGTCTCTTATAATACTTCCTATCCTTCCTACACATTAGGATAGTTTGCACTTGTGCCTTTAATAATGTCTCTTTAAAAAAACCTGCCAATTCTCCTGAACTCCTTTTTTCCTTAGATTTGCCTCCCACAGAATCTTGCCTACCAATTCTCTGAGTTTGCAAAAGTCTGCCTTCTTGAAGCCAACTGTCTTTATTCTCCTATTTTTCTTAGAATCATGAACTGTGTCATCTTTCACCTCAGCTGCCTTCCATCTTCAATTTCTCAATAAGTTCCTTCCTATTTTCAGAATCAAAAATAGAACTGCCTCTCCCTTAGTTGCTTTCTCCAACTTAATAAAAAGTTGTCTCTGATGCATTCCCACAACATGTAGGATGATTTGTGCCATTCTTTATTATTTTCCCAACAGATATCTGAGTAGGTGAAGTTCCCAATCACCACAAAGTCCCGGGCTTGGATGATTTTGTTAGTTATTAAAAAAGCCTCATACACCTCTTCTTCCTGGTTCAGTGGTCAGTACTAGACCACTACCATGACATCACCCTGGGGTTTTTTTTACCTCTTTTATCCTTACCCAGAGACTTTCACCAGGTCTGCTTCCCACCTCTATCTTCACCTAAGTGCAAGTGTATACATCTTTGATATACAAGGCAACACCTCTTCCCTGTTTTCCGTGCCTGTGTTTCCTGAACAAGTTGTGTACTTCAATATCAATCTTCCAGTCATGTGAATTATCCCACCAAGTCTCTGTGATGCCAGTTATACCTGTTTGTCTCTCCTTTGTCCTTGCTATGATTGCCCATTTCATTCAATTTATAATTTACCTTCATTTTTATGTTACCGTTCTCTCAAGCAATTTCAGACATACTTTTTAAAAAGAAACTTAATTCTCATCAGGAAAGGAAACTTCCTCTGTCAGTTCTCCCCATTAGTCTCCCAGGGCATTTACAAACCAAATTCACCCTTTTCTGCATTTTATTATTTATATACAAATAGTTGTAAACAGTTGTAAACATAAGTACTTCTAATAGATAATCATAGTGTGGGTTCAAAAGTCTTGGTTAGATATTTGCAATTTTTCAGCTGTTTAATGAAATGTTTGATGATTTTGGCTCACCGTGGTCCTTGTCGAAGATGATAGATCCATATAGGAAAAAAGCATTTAAGACATGTTGCTTTTATGCCTCAGTGAAGAGCAATCAGCTAAAAACTCTGATGCCTGCAAAGCCTTTCATTAAAAGCACCCAGAAGGACCGAAAGATTCAGCTCTTAAACCTGCTTCTGCAAGAGGCTCTGAAAACACATTTAGGAAATCCCATAAAAAAACCTATACTCAGAGAACATTAAACGTGTATTCCAAATTTAGGAATTGCTAAAGATAAAATTATACATGTGTAACAGTCATGTTCTCATAATAAGGTGTTAATAGAGTGTATGTATAATCTACATGTACCAGATCTGGGGACCTATTATGACTGCTTTAAACAACACTACACCCACTTTAAAGCACCACAAAAGGATTTTTCCTGCTCAAGGGAATCTTGAGTGCCATAGAGCTAGTGCAGGTAGTGTACTCAAGGAAACGTGGTGTGGCAAGCTACATTCTGCAATCCCTAGGCACTGGAATAGTTTTTAGGGCCACAGGAAGCCATCATAATGCTGGAGAACCAGGCCAGTGCATCTTTGAACCCATCATTTTTCCTTACCTGTGCCATGTGAACAAAATCTGGACCCAAGGACTATTGTATGTTCTATGTGTTATCGCTTCCCTTTAAAAAGCAAATTATAATAGCCAGTTTTATTTTTAAAAATGTGTTTTGCTTTTTTAATTACAAGCATATATACACCTGCCAATTTTGCTTTGTTTGCATCTTATAAAATCTTTAGTTTTGTATCTATGTAAAATACAGTTGACATTACAAAAATGTGTAACATGTTTCACAGAGAACAGCAGTCAGGTTTTCCATAAATATGAATGCATTGGATGATAATCCCTAGCCAGTTTTCCACAACTAAAGGGTTAAAGAAAGAAGGAGCTTTTCACATTCATGAGCAAAGCTGTATGAAAATCATCAGCATCATGAAACCCTTTTTGCACTTTGAAAGTTGCTCAGTAATTGGCCTTTCTTTAGAAGCCCTATTGTTAGTGCATATTACCGCTGGAACCAAGCTGTCACCTACACAGTGCTAAACTGGCATTGCTAATAGACGTGTCTCCTCTCAGTTGCTCACTGCTACAATAACTTCAGCCTGGAAAGAAGTAGGGCTGTTCGAACTGCTAGTTATTTAATGGAAGACAGAGCTTTAATACATATTAAAATTAAGAAGAAAAAGCAAACATGGGACCCAAAAGAAGAAGATGGGAATGAGCTAAAGAGAACAGTCAAAGAAGGAAGAATGAAAAAAGTATTGAAAGAATAAAGGATGCAAAATATAATGATATCATGAAAGGCAAAAAGAAGCCAAAAGAAATTATGTTTGTGAAGATAAAAAGAAGATGCAAATGGAAAACAGTATATATCACATAGAGGTGTGGAAACGGTGTTCGTATCAATCAGCATTGAATCCTACTTGTTTTTTAGCTGTTAAGAGGCTTCTGCTGGTGTGCAGATGGATAGATAGGTAATCACATTCAACTACGGTACAGTACTTTATGGACAAAAGCAGATTGTCTTCAGTTCCATCCCATTTTGTGTTTTATAAGTATAACAGTGAGACAGAATCTAATTTCTAGTAAGTAGGTGAACAAAAACTTTAATAAAATAGAATATTCACATATTTTGAGAACTATGTATATGTATTGCAGCTAATCTCTGTATTTATCTGCATTGAATGGTAATACCAGTACCAGAGGAATAGTTTGATAGTGAGCAATTAAGTACGGAGGATGAGAGGTTGTGCAATTTACAGCTGCTAACACAATGAATTGAAAAAACTGAACAGGAGCCTAGCAGCTGGATCTATGAACATATGGGTTCTAGGTCTGAACGCAGAAAATGTACAAGTTGTGTTTTGCTGCAGGTTTGTGACTTTCACCAGTTAGTTTTACAATGCACACTACAGTAGAAACCACTAAAAGGTCTACTTTTGTCAACCATTGCCACATATAGCTTCTATTCTAATAATAAGGGGAAAGTGTGGTAATCACAGACCACTGCTTGATAGCAGTTGGCAAATGCCAACAAGAAGGATGTCTTCTTTTTATTAAGGCATTGGAATGAGACTCAGAAGATGGGAGTTCACTTCACACCTCTGCCAGAAATTTCCTGTGGGACCTTAGCCAAAGTTGCTTTTATAATCCTGTGCCTCAGTTCCCCCTATGTAAAATGCAAATATTGCTTTTCACTCACTATTTGTCTATTCAGATCAAGGGCTTTCATGCACTAATGTATGTACCTAGCACAATAACCCCTTAAACGTGTGGCTAGTAGGTACTACTGTCCAACAATCAATCAGTAATAATAATATTGGCTTTTTAAAGACAACCATGCTATATCTACAGAATTGAGTTCAAACTCAGTCTGAGATTGACTAAAAATATGTTATTTACAGTTTTATATAAAAATGTAGGCAAAATGTTAGGGTTTTTTCTTAAGCCCTGGAAATGGAATATTTATTCAGATCTGAAGTATTGAGGATCAGTCCATTTATTAATAATTTCTTATTTGCTTACATTTAATACCACTTGAAGATTTTACAAGCAATGCCCAACTCCCAAAAGGCCTCAGAGGTGGGGGAAACTTTGGGCTAGTGTGGAAAGAAATTATTTGGCCTCTTTTAAGGGATACAATCCTCCTCTTCTTGGGGCCATTCAGCCTCATTGTCACCTGGAGGAGGAGGGTGGTTAGGCTGATTGGTGGACCACAAAGCTATAGCAAAACGCATTGGCTCCCACACACTTAATGGGAGGGTTATAAGCTCTTCCCCCAGCTCTAGGAGCCATTCTGCACAAGAAGAAAAGCTCCTACTCCACTCCCCGCTTGAGATTAAAATAGGACTGTGTCTTCTGTCTTGCTGTGGACATCATACTAATCACCTGTTGGGACTTGGAAGGAATTTTCCCTCTCTGCCAGACTGGCCTGAATAGTGTGGATGTTTTCACCTTCTTTGCAGCAGCCTAAGGACCCAGTGGGTAGGTTAGGCTGTACAATTCATTTTTATCACAACTTGGCACATGCCCAGTGCAGGTAGTCATTCAGTAGAGTAGGTCTGGTACTCTGATGAACCAGACTCAGAAGTGGATTGGAAGACATACAACACTCCTCTCCTTGGGAACATTCAGTCTCCTTGTTGTCTGGAGGGAGGGTTAGGCTGATTGGTGGAACACAAGGCTGTAGCAAAGCCTATTGGCTCCCGCACACTTAATAGGAATTTTTATAAGCCCTTCCCCCAGCTCTAGGGATCATTCTGCACAAGAAGAAAAGTTCCCACTCCATGTCCCCCTTGGAATTTAGGTCTCTTTTAAAAAAAGGTGGGGAATGGGGTGGGGCTCCTAATGTCTACTACAGGAGACATCCCCATCTTTCCCTCCCTGTTAATCCTGGTATGACGGAAGGATGATGGGGTCCCAGCAAGCCTGCTGGGACCAGGTTAAAAGAATGGGGGGCCGATGGCAGCCTCCACCAGCTGGAGTGAATTATAGTAGGAAGAATGACCTGCATGGGAGGAGTTATTGTTGGATAGTTCCCAAATATATTACTTAAGCAAACTGCACCCTAGTTATGCCATATTCCTGGTGTCTTGTTTTGTCTTCATATGGTGTCCAGGACAATGGCTCAAGGACCCAGGTTTGCAGCAATGCAATGATACCCCATTAAGAGCTGCAGAGATATTCATAGATTCATAGACTCTAGGACTGGAAGGGAACTTGAGAGGTCATCGAGTCCAGTCCCCTGCCCTCATGGCAGGACCAAATACTGTCTAGACCATCCCTGATAGACATTTATCTAAACTACTCTTAAATATCTACAGAGATGGAGATTCCACAACCTCCCTAGGCAATTTATTCCAGTGTTTAACTACCCTGACAGTTAGGAACTTTTTCCTAATGTCCAACCTAAATCTCCCTTGCTGCAGTTTAAGCCCATTGCTTCGTGTTCCATCATTAGAGGCTAAGGTGAACAAGTTTTCTCCCTCCTCTTGATGACACCCTTTTAGATACCTGAAAACTGCTAGCATGTCCCCTCTCAGTCTTCTCTTTTCCAAACTAAACAAACTCAATTCTTTCAGCCTTCCTTCGTAGGTCATGTTCTCAAGACCTTTAATCATTCTTGTTGCTCTTCTCTGGACCCTCTCCAATTTCTCCACACCTTTCTTGAAATGCAGTGCCCAGAACTGGACACAATACTCCAATTGAGGCCTAACCAGCGCAGAGTAGAGCGGAAGAATGACTTCTCATGTCTTGCTCACAACACACCTGTTAATGCATCCCATAATCATGTTTGCTTTTTTTGCAACAGCATCATACTGTTGACTCATATTTAGCTTGTGGTCCACTAGAACCCCTAGATCGCTTTCTGCTGTACTCCTTCCTAGACAGTCTCTTCCCATTCTGTATGTGTGAAACTGATTGTTCCTAAGTGGAGCACTTTGCATTTGTCTTTATTAAACTTCATCCTGTTTACCTCAGACCATTTCTCCAATTTGTCCAGATCATTTTGAATTATGACCCTGTCCTCCAAAGCAGTTGCAATCCCTCCCAGTTTGGTATCATCTGCAAACTTAATAAGCATACTTTCTATGCCAATGTTTAAGTCGTTGATAAAGATATTGAACAGAGCCGGTCCCAAAACAGACCCCTGCGGAACCCCACTTGTTATACCTTTCCAGCAGGATTGGGAACCATTAATAACTACTCTCTGAGTACAGTTATCCAGCCAGTTATGCACCCACCTTATAGTAGCCCCATCTAAATTGTACTTGCCTAGTTTATCGATAAGAATATCATGCGAGACCGTATCAAATGCCTTACTAAAGTCTAGGTATACCACATCCACCGCTTCTCCATTATCCACAAGACTCGTTATCCTATCAAAGAAAGCTATCAGATTGGTTTGACACGATTTGTTCTTTACAAATCCATGCTGGCTATTCTCTATAACCTTACCACCTTCCAAGTGTTTTGCAGATGATTTCCTTAATTCCTTGTTCCATTATCTTCCCTGGCACAGAAGTTAAACTAAGTGGTCTGTAGTTTCCTGGGTTGTTTTTATTTCCCTTTTTATAGATGGGCACTATATTTGCCCTTTTCCAGTCTTCTGGAATCTCTCCCGTCTCCCATGATTTTCCAAAGATAATAGTTAGAGGCTCAGATACCTCCTCTATTAGCTCCTTGAGTATTCTAGGGGCTTGGCTACACTTACAAATTTGCAGCGCTGCAGCAGGGTGTGAAAACACACCCTCTCCAGCGCTGCAAATTGCGGCGCTGCAAAGCACCAGTGTGGTCAAAGCCCCAGCGCTGGGAGCCGTGCTCCGCTGTCCGTTATTCCCCACAGGGAGGTGGAGTACGGACAGCGCTGGGAGAGCTTTCTCCCAGCGCTGGCGCTTTGACTACACTTAGCGCTTCAAAGCGCTGCCGCAGCAGCGCTTTGAAGTGTAAGTGTAGCCAAAGCCTAGGATGCATTTCATCCGGCCCTTGTGACTTGCAGGCATCTAACTTTTCTAAGTGATTTTTAACTTGTTCTTTTTTTTATTTTGTCTTTTAAACCTACCCCCTTCCCATAAGCATTCACTATGTTAGGCATTCCTTCAGACTTCTCAATGAAGACCGAAACAAAGAAATCATTAAGCATCTCTGCCATTTCCAAGTGTCCTGTTACTGTTTCTCCCTCCTCACTGAGCAGTGGGCCTACCCTGTCCTTGGTCTTCCTCTTGCTTCTAATATATTGATTAAAAGTCTTCTTGTTTCCCTTTATTCCCATAGCTAGTTTGAGCTCATTTTGTGCCTTTGCCTTTCTAATCTTGCCCCTGCATTCCTGGGTTGTTTGCCTATATTCATCCTTTGTAATCTGACCTAGTTTCCATTTTTTATATGACTCCTTTTTATTTTTTAGATCATGCAATATCTCGTGGTTAAGCCAAGGTGGTCTTTTGCCACATTTTCTATCTTTCCTACCCAGCGGAATAGCTTGCTTTTGGGCCCTTAATAGTGTCCCTTTGAAAAACTGCCAACTCTCCTCAGTTGTTTTTCCCCTCAGTCTTGATTCCCATGGGACCTTACCTATCAGCTCTCTGAGCTTACCAAAATCCACCTTCCTGAAATCTATTGTCTCTATTTTGCTGTACTCCCTTCTACCCTTCCTTAGAATTGCAAACTCTGATTTCATGATCACTTTCACCCAAGCTGCCTTCTACTTTCAAATTCTCAACGATTTCCTCCCTATTTGTTAATCAAGTCTAGAACAGCTTCCCCCCTAGTAGCTTTTTCAGCCTTCTGAAATAAAAAGTTGTCTGCAATGCAGTCCAAGAACGTATTGGATAGTCTGTGCCCCGTGGTGTTATTTTCCCAACATATATCTGGATACTTGAAGTCCCCCATCACCACCAAATCTTGGACTTTGGATGATTTTGTTAGTTGTTTAAAAAAAGCCTCATCCAACTCTTCCACCTGGTTAGGTGGCCTGTAGTAGACTCCTAGCACGACATCACCCTTGTTTTTTACCCCTTTTAGCCTAACCCAGAGACTCTCAACACTTCCATCTCCTATGTCCATCTCCACCTCAGTCCAAGTGTGTACATTTTTAATATATAAGGCAACAACTCCTCCCTTTTTCCCCTGTCTATCCTTCCTGAGCAAGCTGTACCCATCCACACCAACATTCCAATCGTGTATTATCCCACCAAGTTTCAGTGATGCCAACAATGTCATACTTGTATTTATTTATTAGCACTTCCAGTTCTTCCTGCTTATTACCCATACTTCTTGCATTTGTATATAGGCATCTAAGATACTGGTTTGATCTTGCCTCCCAGTTTTGCCCTCACCCCCCTTTCTGTCTGCCATTATAGCCCACGCTCCCTCTCGTTTCCGACCCATCTCCCAGGTCTCCATGTTCCCCACTTACCTGTGGGCTTTGCTCACCTGTCCCCGTCGAACCTAGTTTAAAGCCCTCCTCACTAGGTTAGCCAGTCTATGTGCAAATAGGGTCTTTCCCCTTCTCGAAAGGTGAATGCCGTCTCTGCCTAGCAGTCCTTCCTTGAATAGCATCCCGTGGTCGAGGAAGCCAAAGCCCTCCTGGCAATACCATATTGGTAGGAGATTACATAAATTATAGTAATGGTTTATTATGATGAACTAAATAGGCTGAAAATATTAGAATTTGTATAGACTAAAGGTGACCTGTTCTACAAAAATCTGTTTAAAAAAGTTACTGCCTCAAACTAGACAGTCTTAGTGAAATCTAATCAATCAGCAATTCTGCTACTTCTCATAAGATGAATGTTTTCATCTGTAGATAGTTCGCATCTGCTTTCAACAATAATGATGTGAAGACAATTTTTTTCATTACAGCTGCACTAATGGAAAGATTGCCTCAAGCTGTCAATTATGTGATGGCTACTGTTATAATGGTGGTGCATGTCAGCTGGACCCAGAGACAAACATACCAGTCTGTCTGTAAGTATTTTTGTGTGTATCATTAAAACATCTGTGTGGCAGTAAATAATAAAGTTTCTGTTCATCTACATTTCTTATCTGTTCAGGTATTTATGATGTACCACTCACGATGGTATTTTTACTTTTCTAGCTGTTATTTTTGTCTATCACTCTATTCTACTGCAAGTTGTAGAATATTCTTTTTGTTCATCATTTGACATTGTTGATGATTTAGTAACTGTTGTTTACTGCTCTTCAACAGGAAGATTTTACAATAGAATACTTAGAATACTTAAGGCTGAGGTGTGAGGACCTATTCGCTGGCAATTCACATATATAGTAGTATGGGATTAACCATCTATGATCAATATTTTGGTGCCTAATGATTTCTCTCTTTTTAAGTGGTGTTTTTTTCATATTTTAATAGTCTCCTTAGACATAGTTTGATGTGAAACCATGAAACAACATAGATTCTCAGAGCTAACCAGTTTCACACACATTAACTCATGTGGTTTTGTAAAAACACATAGAAACTTCAGCATGTACCAAATGTTACTAACAATTCTTAGGAAACAATCATGGATTATCTTTTTTTAAGTCCATCATGTTCTAAAATTGCCAATACTAACTGTCAGGACATTTGGCTTTAGTGCTTTCTGTCAAAACTCTGATTCCTGAAGCAAGGGGTTAATACAGGATCCACTGTTACCAAAATGTTTTTGATTAGTGTTGATTACCCATACTTTTCCAGATGTTATTAGATTGGACCTCCTGTGAAAAGGCTGAGCATATTTTGTGTGTGTGTGTGTGTGTGTGTGTGTGTGTGTGTGTGTTACCATCATTGTATGTAATGAGTTTAAAACTTGTTCAGAAAAAGGCAGAATATTTATTTAGCTGTATTTTACTGAAATTCTGCAGATGCTCTGTGGGGTTTAAAAGTCAGCGCTGTGACCAGAAAGTGAACCCTTGTGATTACTACTGTCAGAATGAGGGAATTTGCACTTTAACTGCGTTTAATGAACCGAGATGCAAGTAGGTTTAACCTTCCACTTAATGCTGCACATCGTGTGACATCATTTCAGGCCACAGTTCATTGGTTCAAATCATGCACATTCACATACATTTCACAGCATATACTTAATCTGGGGGCTCATTTATGTAATACACACTTACCCTTTTGATAGTCGTACTGATGACTGTATTTAAACATAGACTGTTGGAGTGTCTATTGCCATATTATTGGAAGAAGAAATAACAGATAAGAATTATAAAAATATTACTTCAGCTTTTTGTTCCTGGATGTGGGATCTGAGGTATTTTAATGAATAATGCATCCGCAGCATAAAGTTTTGGGGTGAAGCGAATTGTGCACAAATTCATTACCTGCTGCTATTTTAATGTATTTTGCATTTCCAGTATTTACAGAGTAATTAAACAAGAAGGCTATTTGGCTGCCATTTTAACAATTAGACTCGTATTGGTAAACCTCTTTGTTAACTTAATCTGTAAGTCAGGTTTAAAAAAGCAATTAGCACAAACTACAAAAAATTAGAAAAGCTCTCTTAACTCTTTTTATCCTTTATTGATTCAGTTCATAATTTACCTTCATTTTTATGTTACCTTTCTCTCAAGCAATTTCAGACATACTTCTTGAAAAGAAACTGTTCATTCTCTTCAGGAAAGGAAACTTCCTCTGCTTTCTGCATAATGAAAATATATCCTGTCCAACATCCTCATTGATTCTAAATACCAGAGTAAGCTGCACAGGGCTTCAGATAAATGTTCTGATCCAAGGGTCAGAATTCAAATCATGAGCCAATGACATAGACTTCAATTTGATAAAATACAGAAACTCCAACAGGTTTAATATATAGTCAAATATAAATGAATTGTATATAAACACATGTTTTCAGTTATTAGTAAACACATAATATTGAGGTTCTGTTGGAATGTAGTGGGGGGATTTTGGCGGGGGGACAATTAAAGTGATTAGGATGAGGAATCACTCTTTCATTTTTATTGGAATATATGCTTACAATTCCTTTTTTTTTCAATACTTCTAAGCAACAAAACTCTAGGTCTTGAGCTACAATAATTCTGTGGAAAAGCAGATTAGTGTTCTGATTGAATCAACATAAAATGAAGGCAATCTTCATGTGTGTCCATTAACTGTCAGTAATTGATTAATAAAATTCAGGGAATATGGGTTTGAACTATGTATAATTTTATGGAGAACATGGTTGTCTTAATTCAGCATTCCTTATATTTTCACATAACACTGCATATCATTCTTGTCTTAATTCTGCATTTCTTATATTTTCACATAACACTGCATATTATTCTTAAGTAGTCAGAAAACTGCAGTTACACACTAAAAACAATCCACTACTGTCTGTTTTTGAAAATGTGCTGTCAGTGCCTTTTCACCTTTCTGTCTAATAAACTGAAGCACGTCAATTGATATTTTTAGAAATTATAAACAATTTTAAATCTGTATATTGATATATGAAATAGAAAGTTTAATAGAGAATTGACAGTCAGTCATGAATTTTATCAACTGTCTCCCACAATTTAAAGAATGTGTTAATTATGTGATTTGTAAATATGCACTTTGTCTCTAATGTACTTGATTATTGCTAGTACTTTTTATGAAATATTTTTTTAAGTGAGGTTTTTTTTAAGATTTTTTTTTCTGAAGCTTTACCTTTATTTACCCAAATCAAAGTTGACATTCTGGTTTCATTAAAGTCAGTGCCAAAACTCCCAGTGTCCTCAGTGAGATCAGGATTTCAGCCAAGGAGAATTGAATTTCTTAGAAACTCGTGGAATAGCATAAATAGGGGTTTAATATGATACATATTTCATGACATCTCATTCCCCACTTGGGGCAGATCCTCAGGTGTGGTCCACCAATACTCGCTGTTAAAATGGGAAGAAGAAACTAGGGTGGCAATAAACACCTTTGAACTCATCCAATCTTGGGGCTACTAGGGTAAATTAGAATAGATGCAAAGCTGCCCTAAAACCCAGCTGTCTACAATTACAAGGATCCATTCCAGCAGCAGGGCATGAGTGGACCACAGGGGCATAGAGACCATCTTCCCTTTTTCCAGCAATGCAATACGTTGTCAGATGGTGGTTGGTGTAGCAGTAGCTATGGGTTAAAGCCCTGCACCACCAGTGGGTCCCCTTAAGCAGGAAGAATGCTCCACTGCCCAGTTACACTGGGGTTTACAGCCTCTTTGCATTGGTGTCCTGATGCAAATCAGTCACAGCAGGGTCCCAAATCTAGGGTCTTGTGTATCATTTTAGTTTTCTTTACTTTTGGGCTTTGTGGAAGCAGAAAAAAAATACCATAATTCTATAAATAAGATGGTTTCTACAATATTTTTTACTAACCATGAACCAAGAAAGCCTGATCTCTCAAGACTTTAAGGCCAATTAAGATTGAGAGACCAAACTAAATATCTAAAGTGTGAATGTCCATCTGTCAGTACCACGTATATAGTTACAAAAAAATAATGTTTATTAGCATACAAGAAGATTAAATAGCTACAGTTCTTCAGCAATCTTATACATTACTTATAGCATAAGATAATTCATAACAGAATACAAACATATTTTTGCATCATGGAAAGAGGGTTTTTTTCCTTATTATTATAGTGTAGTGTGTTGGCATCCTATCACTAACCTTGATGAAAAGCTGTGAGTCTGCAATTCACTATAACCTGCAATTCACTATATACTCCTGGCAGGAATTCAGCTTGAACATCAAGAAAAATTAATTCAAAAGGTATTAAAAATACATTTTTAAAAGGCTGTCTCCTCATTTCCACCCTAATCTACTATTAACAAGCTGTGCTTGCTACAGTTAGTAGGGACAATGCAGACTCTATGGTTACATTCCTTCCACCATGCACCAGATGGTCTAAATCCATATTTCACCTTTTATCTATATAACCCAACTTTAAAGCTATATTTGGGGCACTAACATCCCACCAGAAACCTTCTTTTTTCTGTTTTATGTTTCATACTACTATGGAGTGTTAGTGGGGTATCCCTACCCCATGCCTCCCAACATTTCCAGTGGCTAAATTGGGACACAGCACCACTCAGATTTGGCCTGTCTTCCTCTCCATAAATGGAGATGAAGGGCAGATAGACCAAATTTGATTGGCGTTGCAGCATAGCACACAGGGTCACAACGCCAATCAAATTTGGTCCATCTGCCCCTCCATCTCCATTTATGAAGGGTCACATGGGCCAAATCTGAGTGGTGCTGCAATGCCGTGTACCAACTCCCTCATGGTTTCGGGGGCCCTTACAACCAGGGAGCCCAGGGCAATTGGGAAGTCTTTGCTATCCCCTTTAAAAGGTTACTCTTTGCTGTACTAGATATGGCAAAGCAGGTGAAGAACCTAGAGCTTAAATCTAAAAAATCCATTTGTGAGAACACCCAATTGGTGTTTAGATGTTTTCCAAAGTTGTTCCCAGCCAATGATCACTCATTCGTTCAGAAATAGCAAAGAGCTCAGCTGTAACATTAGGATCTCCTCCCCAAAACTGATCTGGAGAGGCTGCGTCAAACTGGCTGGCAGGCACCAAATTACGCCAGCAGAAAGTGGCCCTCTCTGGAAGATTCCCTGAATGGTAAAGCCTTATTACTACCTCAAGGGGCAATTAGAGGGTGCTTCTCTAGGCAGAGATGCCACTTTCTTATCCAGTTACTCTTTCATCAGAGACTAAAGGTTTGTCTCCTATACTAATCTTCTCTTTTGCCTCCTTCTCAGCTATGTCTATGAAAAGGCCTTATTCCTTACTAGAGGTAGGGAACCTTCCAATCCCATCTCCCAAATAAAAAAAAAACAAAAAGGGGGGGGGGAATCAATAAAGATACTGAAACATAAGAAAATGTTCTAAGAGACACCAGAAATCTTTCCCTCCTCTCCCTAGCTCTGACTACACCCCACAGAAACAGGGAACTTTCTGAATCTGACTATGAAGGGGAAGAACTGGAGAAAATGGATATACTTTTTCAACCAGATTAAGAGAAGGAACAATCACAACCCAAAGGAAACTACTCCTCTCAAACAAAATTATACCTCCTCCATTCATTCGCTGAAGATGTCTGTCATTAGGGAAGAGGGAAAACTATGGGCAGAAAGACAGCAAAGCCAAAAGGATATGAAGAAATTATTTAAAATCCAGGAATCAGATATTCCATATTATCCCTTCCAAAATTTGTCACAGTAGGACAAAAGATATGGCACAATCCTCTAAGAGGACTTCTTCCAGAAGGACCCTACCAAGAGGAAATTAAAAAAGCACAATTTGGAAGAGTTGAGCATTCTGAGCCTCCTTGGTCACTGCATCATTTTTATTATTATTCATTATTAATAGTTTATTTACTTATTTATCATTATTAATAGTTTATTTACTTATTACATATATTACTTATTTACTTATATTATGGCAGCAGCTAGAGGCCTCAAGGCCCTTGTACAAATTTACAGTAATGACTATCTCTACCCCAAAGAGATAACAATGTAAATAAGTAAGATGTGAAAAGCAATGAAGCATTCAAGTACAGAAATAATAACTTGTCAGCATCACAATTAATTTTTTTTCTTGCTTTTGTTTAGTTGACTTTTTTTAAAATATAATTTTGGGGTTCTATTTTTTTAAATTTGTATTTACACTAAATGTATTATCAGGCAGAGGTGGCAGTATTACAGGGAAGGGAAAAGGAAATATGTGGGATGGAAGATCACAATGGAGAGAGGAAAGTAGCATGGAGGGCAGTCGTAGTAAGACTGGAATGAAGAGACTGTAAGGGAATGGTTAGAGTTAATCAGTAGAAGAGAAAGTAAAAACTGTAGAAAGCAGTCTGAGATTACAATTGACATAGACATCATCAGTGTTCTGTGGTGTCTGCTAGGACTGCTTCTTAATTTTCTTTGGACCCAGAGCTGACAGTCCTGGAGTTGTCATGAGAGTGCTCTTAACAGAGATTCTTTCTTCACCAAGCCAACATGGCTAGAGAGAGAAGGAAGTTGTGGTGGGGGGGTCCCGTCACAGTTCAGGGTCTGGACCAAAGAGGGAGGCGTAGTCCTAGCTATTTCTCATCTCTTCCCTTCCAGTGCTGCCTTACCTGCTTGGTCTATTTTTTATCTTTGTCCCTAATGGATTGGGTTTCTCTCATGCCCACACTGGCTCTGCCCTGGGGTTTCTTTCTTCCCAAAGCCCACATAGCAATGGTGAGACACTGCTTGAGGCCCAGTGCCCCTGGACACCACGGTCACATAGAGTCAGATTTTAAAGCCAGAAGAGACCATTGTGTTACTGGCCTCCTCTATAACACAAGCCATAGGACCACCCTGAATTAATTACTCACAAGTGCACCCATCTAAGAGTTTGGGGAACAGAAAACTTGGCCCATCACTGGGCAAATGTTCTTTCTATCTCTACCCCACTCTACCACGTACTTGGGCTACGCTTTTGCATAGGAGGGGATAAGAATGATGGGATTCCATAAAGGGTAACCAAGATGCTTATTTTGCCCCATGCAAGCCATCCATTATTTCAGTATATGTTTAAAAAATGAATAGAATTCTATTACCAGTTTCAAGATAATCAGCCACAAAAAAACCACCATCCCAATCTCAGATATCAGCCTTAAATAGTGCTATCAAAGTGGAATTCTCTAGGTATCCAGATCCAGTCGGCAGTCGGATCCATTTTTCTGTCACGGGACCGATTCCATTATGCAATAAAGTCTCACATCTCATTCCTTTTAACCAATCAAAACACTTTTCTTAATAGCCAACACATCACCCACAACAGTCTCTGAGATGACTCCTCTAAGGATACAGAAACCTTACTGTATTTTCCATGATGAAATGGTCATTATACATACTCCAGAATCCTTTCTAACAAATGTAAACACATAAGTGCACATTTCTTAAGCAAGAATTCTATATTCCCTTTGGTCCAAAAGTACACCATCAGATGGAAAGGCTATGATTCAAACCTGGGTGAGTAATGAAAATATATCTCAAATGCACTGACTCCTTTAGAAAACATGCAGCACTTTTTTCTCTTTATAGCCTAAATACCGAGGGAAAATAATATCCAAATTGTTCAGTTTAATATTAAAGTGCTGAATAAGAAATCTTATTTAGCATAAAGTAAACCAGGTCATGAAGGGATCAAGGGCTACTATACAAATCCATGGTGTCACCATGAGACAAATGGACGTATGCAACCACAGAAGAAGGAATCTGCAAGGCTGTTACCTGATTCTCCATCAACACTACAAGCTAGCCATGTACTTTTCTGAAGATGCATATTTTGGCACGATGTGGAACCTTCATTCTAACAATTCCTTTTAGGATTAAAGGGAACACTCTTGTTTTATTTTCTCCCTTCCTCTTATTTCTTCTTATGGCTCACTATGTCCAACCAGTAACTGACTGGGAGAGAAGAAGTCCAGAAGCAGAATGGTAAATTTAACTAATGATGTCTAGTGTGGCAAGGACCTCTCTTGCAATCAGACCTCTCATGCATGTGGATGTATTGTTAGGGATGTGGCTTCTGCAGTCTTCTAAGAACATTCTATTTATAGACAGTTATAGTCAAGTTTTTAACATTCATTTGTATGAATCAAGATACTTTGCACAATTAAGTATATCTACAGCTTTGGTAGCACTCATTTGGTGGGTGATGCAAGCAGCACAGGTAACTGCAGCAAGAATCATAATCTTCTCATAGCAGACTGAAGGGGAAGTCAGTTTCAGAAAGAAAATCATCAAGTAACAAATTTTCCATTTATTTTGATCACATGCCCACCCATCTTTTCCATCATTTTCTCTTTTATTTCATGTTTTACTTGATTTTGATCTCTTCCCTCATCAATTCATTATATGTATACTTCTTCCCAAATACATGCTTATTATTATAATTCTCAATTAGTATTATTTATTATTTGCATTGAGGTACCACATGGGGACACCAGATGATATTGGCACCTCACTGTAATAGCAATTATAGAAACGCATAATAAAGGACAGATCCTGCTCTAAAGAACTTACAATCTAAACTGAGGCAAGAAGTAACAATAGGCTGATCCAAATCCTGTTGAAGTCAATGGGAGTCTTTCCACTTACTACAGTGGGCTTTGAACCAACCCCCAGGTGATTGTGACACACAAGTATAAGGATAACAAAAATCAGATCATTTGGTTAGTTATTGCAGAACTTTAAAGTTCTTGACTGTTACAAGTGATGTTTTTTGCATAGTTAATTTTAAATAATAAAATCATCCTTACACTAATGATGTATAACCAAGCCATCATTTGTGGGTTGATTTCTGGTGGGGGTCTTGAGAACAGATTTGAAAGAGTATTGGCTTTGATTAATTAAAGGGGCATTCCGTGCACAAAGACAGCTTGAAGATGAGTGTGGGAGAAGCTGACAGGTGTGGGAGATGGTGCTTGTGCCATTGCTGAAGCAGAGAAAGGGGGAGAGAGTGACAAAATAAGTGATAATAATGGACAAGTAGGGACAGGCAAAGTTGTGAAATGCCTTAAAAGTGTGGACGAGAAGCTTTAACTTTGATTGACTGAAACAGGGGAAATGAGTGGAGTGATTCAAAGAGGAAACTGACGCAGTCAGAGCATTGAGCAAAGATGGCCTTCAGAGCTGTATTTTCATTTGCTTAGAAGTGGACAATGTGTCTGTTAGGGATACCAAAAAGGAAGAAATTGCAATAATCAAGATAGAAGAACTTTCCTCCAGCTTATATTCCTTACAGTACTATACCTCTCTTGTTATCTCTGTTCTGTTACACATCTTTCTCAATCACAGTAAATCTCTCTATGTAAATGTACTGTATGTTCAGAAGAGGGGTTCATAACTATGGCAGAAATCCTGTCAAAGAGGGCATTTTTAAAAATCATAGGCCTGTTTTACAACTAGCGCACTGATTGCATTTTCTGAAATCAATATTGAATCGAGTGAGCGCTACCAATATAGCATAGAGAGGACTAAATGAAACTAAAAGGCAATTCTAAACTATGGTAGGCCAATAAAGTGACAGAGAAGAAGAGATTTGTTAAATATTTTACAGTAAATGTAACTCCATAGGGTACAATTAATGGGCTACCTAATTATAATTACATTGAGACTTTCACAGGTAGCATTCTAGTTCACAAAGATCTTTCCTGTTCAATTGAAACTAAACTCCTTTAGTATGAACACATTCAATTTGGAGGAGATCAATAAAATGTAATTGTATATTCTATGAGATTTATTTTTTAAACTGTATCCCAAACCAAAATACTTTAGAGACTTAAATAATTCAGTTGGTGATGTAAAAAGTAATAGTGCAAGGGAGAGATGATATTGGCAAAGGAAAAAAGATATGTTGTTCTTTGAACATTTTCTGCATGGCTTCCAGGCTTGGTGATCCAGGCACCCTCAGCACATGAGTTTGAAACTCATGGATTGCAGGATACATTGGGGTGCTTCCATGCTCTGCCATTTATTTCTTTTACCACTGTAAGCAGCAGACAGGCACTTACCAATGTCTTGAACAGCTTCTTACCTGAAGGTTTCTTGACCCTCACCAATATTGTTGTGTTTTTCCCTCTGTTTTCTTGCTTCAGATGAAAGAGATCAAGTCCTGCCTCAAGCTTTATCTATCTTTCTATGAACGCTGTGCAATAATTATACAATTATTATTCATGCATATTGGTGTTCAGAGTCAGAGATTAGGTTAAAGGTTTTTAAAGACATAGTCGATTTTTTTTTTAATTTTTCCCCAGGGTGTCACTACTGGGTAGAGTTAAATGTGTTTGGCTGCCTCAAATGTGCATTTCCATGACTTAACATGTTTGGATTTCTTCTATCTTTAAGTCAGTTGTTCATGGGTTTGTAATGCTTGGTTTTTGTTTTTGTTTTTTATCATTACAACATCCCTGTGATATTTTTACCCTTAAGTTACAGATATATACTCAACATTTACTTCATTTTAAAGCAGATTTTATCTGGAAATTTCTTCTGTTTTTTAATTATTAAAAAATCACACTCAAAACCCCCATGAAGTGAATAGTACTATATGATATTTCTAATAGTTAGAAAACATAGAGTATCTACCTTAAATCTAAGGCCAGACTCACCAATACATGGTGACTGTTAAAAGTAGCCAGATTGTACTCACCAGTTCCTTCAGCTCCTGAAATCCACATTCCCCTGCACAGACACATTCCAGTTTTCCCCTCTCTATGCCCAGCAGAGGTGCCCACCATCTTCCTAAAAGGCTTGATTCCCATTTGTCCCAATAATGAGAGGCAGTAACATTCTTAAATGTGGCTAATGCACCAGATTTCAGAGAGTTGTAGGTATATGAGAAGTTTGCAGAGTCTGTGTTATTCATTATAAAGATCATTCAGGACCAAAAATTGGTCTGACACAGAGTGTGAAACTTCTTAAAAGGAGCATGTTTTTACTTTTACATTTTGAGAAAATTCTCTCTGTGCCTAGAGTAAGAGCTTTCATTTTTGGTTGATACATTCTATTCCTTATGTGTAACTAAGTGGGTGAATCCCTGGTTTAAGTACAAAATTCAACTTAAACTTAACTATGGATCCATGAAGAGAGCTTCCATTTCTTTATCTTTGAAGGTGCCATTCTTATCTCTGGAGGTGCCATTTGTGGTGGTTTGCAAACTGCAGGCACAATCCATTTAAAGAACTCTATACTTAGTTTTTCCTCAGATGATGTGGTCCTTCATATAGGGCTGGAAGTCCTTCCTAAAGTAGCATTAGCATTTCATGTTAACTAGCACAAATCTCACTTCCATCAGTTAGTCCTATATCCTCACATTCCAAAGATGTCAAACTATCCTCATTAGATATGAGAAGAGCAATGAAATATTACTGAGCCTGGACTAGTGTTTGTTATCTAATACTTCTAATTGTTAGAAAGTTATGTTGCATCTTTGGAAGATTATCTGTGAGTAAATATAGCTTCCTCAATCTATATAAGGAGAGCCTTGGTCCAGAAGTTTCTATCAGAGCTGCCTCTGTGCCCATCATCAAACACACAGACTGACTACGGTTGATGGTGTTGCACCAGACATTGTGTAGTGAAGTTCCCAGATCTGGCTCAATCCTGAGAATCCATGAGTTTCAGGTGGCCCACAAGCAGTGTCAAGTAGGATCAAGGTGTGCACGCCTTCGTGCGTTGATAGAGGGTTGGAGATCAAGGTTAGCTGTGGTGTTTTTGTCCATCCTGGTGACCTGGCCAAATAGCATGCAATGCTATTTTTTAATATAATGAGTGACTGAAGGAAGGCAACATCTCTGAGAGATTGTGACATTTTTTCACAATATCAAACCATTTCATGCTCAGAATTTGGTGCAGACCACACATATTTTGTGCTGACACCATGCAGAAGATGGCAAGACCCATGTATCAAAGAACATCCACTTTGCTGCATCCATTTGAACTCTGCTTGCCAGATGCCCATGCTTTTAAGAACAGTTGATGTATGCCGATGCTCACTGGTTTAATTCACTTTTGAGCAGTTCAGGTGGAATACCATCAGGTCCATTAGCATGTCCATTCCATAACTTTTGGATGGCTTTTTGTACTTCTTCAGGTGATGGAGAATTAGTGTTCACCCCTGGATCTACTGCTATATGGTTTTCTAGGTCACGTAGCTCTAGACAAGCTTCAGCAGGTCCAGAGTTCAACACATTTTCATAAAGTGTTTTCCATTTATCCAGGACCTCATCCATCAGTTAGCAGGGAGATCCATCTGGTTTTATGACAAGGATGTTAGAAGGCTGTTTATGGCTACCATTCATGCTTGTGATGGTTTTGTAGGCAGGATGGTTTTGTAGGCAGGATGTCATCTGCTTTGCTGGACGGGGAACTGACATATGTCGGACATAAACCTCATGATCATATTTTGCCATTGCCAGGAAAATGTCTTTTAGCCCTTTACGTTCTTGGATATTTCCCTGATTGCATACTTCTGTCTTTTTCACTAATATATCAAAGGCCTTTTTGGAAAGCCAAGGTTTCTTGTGCTACCACCCAATTATTCCAGCAGCAATATGTGATACAGCATTACATTTATCACTGAGGAGATCTCCACATTATCTGAGAGGGTACCAAGGTTACATATGCGCTTCATGATGAACTGTTTGTATTTCACGGCTTCAACAGGATCTTCAGAAAGATGCTGGATATTGTGTGCTTCTGAGGGCTTGTTTGTTATGGGGTCCTGGCTTAGGCATCTTAATAACCATCGCTGGACCTGGATTTTAAAAAGTGGATGTGCCATGAAATAAATAGACCCCATTCTTGTCAGAAATTTCTCTATAGTGAAGCACCAGCAAATTCAGACTGTACATTAATTGTTGGTTAGCTCTCACTGCATCTTCCAACTCCTTGCAAGCTAGATGTTCACCAACAATGAAGTATCTGTGAGAATTGGCGTTGCCAGTTCAAGTGTATCAAGTATGGTTTCTGTATATTAGAAGACAATTTTTAATAAAACTTTTGGTGCAGGAACCATGTTATCATATGTGCTGGTACAGTATCTGTCACAATGGGGTCCTCAACTTGACTTGGGCTTCTGGGTGCTATCACAATACAAATAACAAATAATAAAAGTAAACCAGGGACTTCTCTCCCAGCTTGAAAGTAGTTTTAATTTTAGTGGTATGAAATTTGCAGCAGGGATGTTAATAAGAGTTTTGATGATAATTGGGCTGGGGTCCCAAAATTCAGCTTTTCAATTGTTTGATAATGTGTATCCATGTGTGACTGAAAGCAAAAAAATGCACGCACTTTCAGCACATCAGCTGGAACCCTGTGAGAAGTAGTAGCTGTTGGGGCTGTGTGTATACTCTGTCATGGGACTGAACATTTGGACTTGAAGTTTGCAAAGAGCAGCACCCACAGCCCTAATCCCACTCTAGAGCTTTTAACTCTCAGGCTCATCATTGCTTTCAAGCTGTATTTGTTTGTTTGTGGGTCTAGTTAGGTACTGTCACTATCTGTCTTGATAATTCTTGCTCATTCAAAATATTAATGTTAGGCCCTATGCCATTATGTGGTCCGGTAGGTCCCACTTCTTTTCGCCTCCTTATTTGTCCAGTCAGAAGCTCTGGAGAATTGCTCCAAATAAACCCAATACCCATGTTAGATACCAAGCAGTCTGGGTATAAGCATTATGTCTTTCGTAGCACCAAAATGTCTATTACTGATTAACACATTTGCTATCATCTGTACCTCAAGGAGAATTATTAATCCAATGATTGTTCCTTTTGTGCAGCATTTTCCTTAAGAGTACCTTACATCCAAGAAAGCTAGTTAAAAGCTTTCTTAATCTGTGTCTTGATAAACCAGCACCATTTTCCTCAACATTGAAGTTGGACATGTTATAAAGTCAACACAGATCAGCAATTATCACACTGCAGTATCTGAGATATAGCAGTATATCCCTATATTTAGTATAGACAATAACTTCAGTGTCTCAGTGATTAGTGACTCTTTGGGAGATTTTCTGAGGCCCATACATTCTTGCAAAAGTTTCCTGTAATATTTCACTTTCATGTCTTGATAGTGAATCTTCACTAATTCTACTTCCTTTTCCAGCTTGTCACATCCCTTAAGGCCATATCTTCTGGGTTAATTTTCAAATAGTCCCATTTCCAAAACAGAGACATTTGAGATTCCCATTCTAAGGAGCTGGGCACCAATTTAAGTCTCTGTCCAACTCTTAAAGAAATCTTTTCCCTTCAAATATTGTAGTTAGAGCCAGCTGTAGCCTTTCAAAAATTGCATCTCAGCAAGTTTAAACCACATGCTGCAGTATTCCTCAACAGAAATGCAGAAATGTTGCAAAACCATTGATAAGAAATACAAAGACTTTCATTCTAAGATTGTCTGCAGATAACAGTTCTGATTGTTGCAGCATAAACAAACTATGAAGATTTATGTTTCTGTAAAGAGACTAGAAATACTTCATTTGTAATCATGCATTGAAAGGTGATCCTGTGAAGTGGCAAACAACTAAGCAGTAATTTTGTAAGGTAGGCTAGAAGAATAATAATTTCTATTTGATATAATGGCTCAAAAGGGGATTTATAAAGAATGACACAAATGCAAACAAAATGGAGTGTACATCTCTTTTATGATAGAATCATAAAGTAACGTGTGCTTTTAGAATATGCTAAGATGATGGCAGACAATAATGAAAATGCTAGTTGATTTGAGTTTTAAAATTAATTGAATACGTTACTGTGCAGCCTATTTTCTGATGTTAATTCAACTAACCCTTTCCCTGAAGGCAAGAACTTTAAATATGTTATGACCATTTTTAACTGTGAGGTCAAACCAGAGCCATAACTACCAGCATGTTGCACCTTTTCCATTGTGCGAAAGGTTTTTGAACCATTAATTAACAAATTAATGAACGTGTTAATAAATACCATCTGTGCAACCAGTCTAGAGGCTGCATCTGTAGAACATGTTGTAGTGGAGTAAAAATCATGATCAGCTTAAATTTTTATCTTAATGTGTGAAACACTTTAAAACTATAGCCCTAAATTTTGAATTGCACTATGCAGGTGCCCTATGTTCTGGGGTGGGGAAAAGGAACAGGGAAGCTATTGACGTTCTCCTCAGTGAACGCACAAAGACAAAACGCTGCTAATTCCCTCGGTGCTAGAGAGGCAAGTTAGCACATACAATTGTGCTCCTGGGCTTCTGCACATTTGACCCATTGTATTTTGTACTTTTCTGAAGTATTTTACTATCATGGGCCAATATCACTGGGCAAGCTGGTTAAATTAGTCTTTAACACACTGGTAACTGAGAAATTTATCTTTATATTTAATTCTCAGTAAGTAGCATATAGCAATGGTTAGTGAAGGGAAAACAGTTCTTAAAGTAGTACTCCAGTTAATGGTTATAAGCCAAATTCCTCATTATATTTTAATGCATTTATGCTTACATTTATAAACAGTTCAAAAATATTTTAAAAATATTACAGTATTAATCTGTAATGAATATTGTATAATATTAATGTTAAAATTTATGAATGATTTTATAAGGCTATAAAGATCAATTGTTTTACTGAATCAGCTTTTAAAGGATATTTGCAAGGCTGTTCACTGAAAACACAAATCTCAGAGGCAAGTTGGGACATCTTTTTTGGGTTAACACCAAAGATTAGTGGATTTTTATATTCCATCTACACATAGTGAGTAATCTATCTGCCATTATTTAGATTGCTTTAAGTAATTTTGTATTCAAAATTACCATGGGTTCGGTTCCTGTGGCTACAATTTCAAGCTCAACAGAGTGAAAATCACCTTTGGTGCTTTTCTCAAATTTGGAGAGTCCAGGAATACATGAAGTCCAAGGATAATGACCACAGATACGATCCCAAGTACAAAGTCTTATCTGTACTACAAGTTTTATTAAAGCAATAAGTAAAGTTATGATTACCCATGCATAGAGAAATCCTACCCAAAAAAAAAAAAAAAGGTGCTATGACTAAGACTAGTCACATTCACATTCTCAATGATATTCTAGGGGGCAATGAACCCATCAATAGACAATCACTGTTAGAGGGGTGGGTCCTGCTGGGGTTTCTTGTGGCGCTATCCCATGGGGTCTTCCCACTTTTACCCAACCAAGGAACCTCTTTTATATTCTGACCACACCTAACCCCTTATGCATATGCATGAGGATTTCAATCTTCTTTTCCTTATCTATACTTCCACACCCTGCGAATTTTGGAGTGCCTAATTTTTCATAGGTTGCTTAGTTCCTTTTGTTAGCATCTATGCACAACATGTATCCTTCATCAGGACAGGACATTCCATGATATTACAACCAGGTGTCTCATGATCTTGGACAATCCCTTGTTGTTTAGTGCAATGTAGTTTTTTGTAGCATTACCTATTAGCACATCTTTTACAGTAATCTTTTGACCTTACTGGCATAGGGTTATTTCTAGGTCACTTACTCATGTCAAGCGTTCTTAAGCCTATGGCCTAGTATGGCTAAACTAAAATCTTACAGGCCTCAGCCAGTAGGTCTTACATTCCAGCAATGCTTTACTTATATACCTAATATATATTCATCACTCTTAAATACTTGTCAGTCTTATACTTCTATAATCCTACAATTTAAATCTATTTAGCATACATTGATTATATATGAAATAGCATATGATTTGACCATAACACCACATAGCATAATGACAAATGGATGATAATGAACTAATGAACTGCAATATTTTATTTTATCAGCCTCAGAACAATTAAGTATAAATATGTCAAACTACTTGGCAAATATAACCAGATTTTTCAATATTGGAACACCCATGTTCCAGAAGGGTACACATATTTTCTTGTCTGCCCTACTAAATGCCTGTAAACTGAATTGCATAGAAAAGTTAACCTCTTTAAATCAATGAATTTAAAGTCATCTTTTCATTTTGCATAAACTATGTGTTATTAATTTGATGTGTAAAATGTAGTTGTTTCTAACTTATACATCCAAGCTGATGGGAGATATTTGAGAGCCCATTGCACAGCATGCACTTGAGACAGCTAAAAAGTTTCTTTTTCCTGCAGTATCCAGTATGGAGAGTTTTCAGATTCTGCTGTAAACTTCATTATAAGGAGACCAGGCAAAATAGTGCAAACAGATTTCATGAATATATTTGTTTCAATAGTAAATGGATTTCCTGAAGCTATATTTGTGGCAGTTTCGTCTTTGTTTCTCTGGTTATTCACGGAGAGCAAATGTCAAAACTCAAACAAATATTTGAAGAAACCATATTTTATATTTGCACAAATTGCAGCAGAAGATCTACATGTGCATCCAGGCCCCTATCCAGCAAAGCACTTAAGCACATGTTTATCTTAAAGAACATGGGTAGTCCCATTGAAGTCAGTGGAACTACTCGTGTTCTTGAAGCAAAGTGAATGCTTAAGTGGTTTGCTGGAAGAGGGACCCAGTCGGGTAACAGACACAACTCTAGGTTACTGATCTTACCAAATGCAACTATCCAATTCAGGTTGAAAAGGAAATATGGAAAACTATCAGCGAATTGCAGTTGAGCATTGTATGAAATCAAATAAGGCTTCATTTTGTAAAGCCACTTATCTCTGTCTCTTGTTGGCTGTGCATCTAGAAATAATATAATTTAACAATTATTAATATTGTTATTTATATCAGTTATTTCAAAAGTTCCAGCATTTGATGGCATAATACTGAAATGAATAAAACCAAATTGTGCAAGTCCCGCTATAACATACTAAAGATATTACTAAAAACCAAATGAAAATAGTTCAGAGTGTATGAATGCTAATGTTAATAGTCACTGGTATAATAGATCTTTACATACATTTATGTTTTGGCTTTTATTATAATTGTGTAACATTTGCAATTTCATAAAATGACTGCATGTTTAAAAATTCAATAATAATAATTAATAATAATGTTTGCAATTCAAACCTACAGTTTGTAAAATAGTAAAGGAAGAAAACAAGGTAAAAATGCTATGAAGAATGTTCCCAATACTGAGGACCTAAAGCTTTTTGTTCATTTTGTAAAATGGCTCTTATCGTTTGTACCTTTTGAGAAGATGGTGGTGGTCTCTTTAATAGGTTACCGTGTTAACAGCTGTCATCCATTAATTTTACCATCTTAATTGGATCCTTTTAGATGTTCAGCCAACTGGTCAGGCACACAGTGCGAGAGGCCAGCTCCCAAGAGCAGCAAGTCTGACAATATCAGTACAAGTAAGTGCTTCAGATTAATTACTACAGCTTGTAAAATATTGTTACATTTAAAAATGATAAACTGGTGATATTTTAGTATGTGAGCATATGAAGTGATGTGCTGCAGATTACTTTATTTTAATGGCAAGAATTTTGCTCTTATTTCTGATCTTTGATTGACGTACAGGTCTACATAAAACATTTTGGATTACTGTCAAACTATGGCATTCCTTATATGCCCACTTTAAACCCAGCATGAATTTTTTCTTAGAAAAAGCAGTATCAAGTGACAAATACTTGGTGAAATTCATTCCTGTGGAGAGACTCAGCACAAAACTTATGACCACTGAAGTCGCACTTAAAGCTACAAAATAGGGTTTAAGTGGTTCATAGGCTTTGCATTTGCTCTCCCTGCACAATGGTGTAATTTACATACTGTGATAATCATCCTGCAAGTGAGAATTGTTCCTTTAAATAAAATTAATACACATGCAGATTAAATAGAAGAAAACAGTATTACATTAATATTGGCACTCAAGGGCTTGTCTACATGCACATTTAGTTTGCAGCAGGTGTGGAAGGGTGTTAATTTACCCCACACTAGCCTGCCACACGCTAACTGTCCATGTAGACACTGCTGCTGTGTCCAAAAGTTTGTTAGTGCACTTTAATCTGCTTCCATTTCAAATGGCATAGATCAAAGCACCCTAACAAATGGCTAATGAGCATCAGCTGGGTCCATGTGAAAAACTAATGCATAGAATCATAGACTATCAGGGTTGGAAAAGACCTCAGGGGTCATCTAGTCCAACCTCCTGCTCAAAGCAGGACTAATCCCCAACTATATTTTTTTTGCCCCAGATCCCTAAATGCCCCTCCCCCCAAGGATTGGGCTCATAACCCTGGGTTTAGCAGGCCAATGCTCAAACCATTGAGCTATCCTTCCTCCCTCATGATGTGTACTGCAGGGTAGATTCACTCACCAGCTTCCCACAAACTAAATATTCACATAGACAAGCCCTTAAACTGAAGAAACGATCTGCAGTGTTTTCAGTATGTGGGTGACACCCAGTTTTACATCTCTGTTACAACCAATCCAGCTGGAGCAGTGGAACAAATTGTCCACCATTTAAATGAGCAACTAGCTGGCTGCAACTTAGTCTAGACAACACAAATAATGCTAATTGGCTGAGGGAAGAAGAATTGGTAGAACTTATATTAGCACCTCTTGCTGAGGGAGCGCATATGCCATTGTAAAACAGTTGCTCAACTCTGATGTGGTGTTAGATCCTACATTGCTCCTGGAAGCCAAGGTAGTAGCTGCCTGGGAAGATGAGTGTAACCTTTTCTCTCCAATGTGTACCTTGCCACAATTATCCATGCCTTTGTCTCCCAAGATTAGATTGCTGTAATGCCATTTTCTTGGGGACCATACAGAAGCTGAAGCTAGTGCAGAATGGTCCCCGAGAAATACATTGAATTAATGCTCTGTGATCTACCCTGGCTTTCAATAATCTTCCAGGTAGAATTCAAGGGCATAATGGGAAGTTCTTTGTTGATATTGTGATTTTTAATATATGGGAGAGCTACTCAGAGAACTTTAGCTTTTTGACAAATATAAGCAAAATATATTGCCTATAATATTTTAATTTTTTACATGGGATGTGTTGAAATTTTTAAGAAAATGTGTGACCTTCACAATGGGAGTGCATAAAGTATAATAATAGGCTTGAAGGGATACTTTCATTACAACAGTATCTGTAATCCAAAAGTGTTTATAACAACTTTTTCTTTGTTTGCTAAATAGCAAGCACAGAGTTTTGAAATGCAGGTATCGTGGATGAAAACATTCAGAATATATGTAACACCTATGTTGCTGTTTTCATTGTCAATATTCAACCTTCCAATCACTGTCCTCTTAAACTAAACTATACCTTTTAGTTTTGTTTTTAGCAACTTTACCTGGTCTGGAAATTGTTAGACTTAAACTAGTGTATTCAACATTATTTCTTTGCTGCAGGAAGCATTGCAATCATTGTTCCTCTTGTTCTCTTGGTGACTTTGATCACTACTCTGGTAATTGGTCTACTTCTTTGTAAAAGAAAACGAAGGTAAGTAATTTCATATTACTGTGCTTAAATTATGTGTGGACTAAAAAAGAAAAATTAGAAATGTGGAGAAACACAAATATTTTAATGTCTACAAGCTGTCTCACAAACATCAGACACTTACCTCATATAAAAATGTGCTAGGTGCTGCACAGAAACATTGGAATATACAATTCCTTCCCCAGAGGCCTTATAGTCTATGAGCCCAATCCTGCAAGGACTCTACACCAGTGAATAATTGTACTCACATAATTAGTCTCATTAACTCCTATGTATTTTGGTCTAATTTTGGTTGTTGGGTTTAGTGTGTGAGTGCTGGGTAGTGCTGGTGGCCTGTGATATACAGGAGGTCAGACTAGACGATCTGGTAGTCACTTCTGGCCTTAAACTCTCGGAGTGAACAGAATTACTCGTGTGTAAATGTTTGCAGGATCAGGCCCGAAAGAACTTTCTTCTAAATATAGCTTACTCTAATTCACTTACATTTGATTAATATTGTGATTTTACATAATACGTTATAGTGGAAGTGTAATCAACTTAAAAAATATAACAGAACATGTTAACATACTAGAAATTTAAACATTCACAAACTCATCCTTAGCCCAGGTAACATTAATAGCTATATATTTTTCCCCAAAACTGAACATAAAATTCTTGTTGAGTATTTTCAAATGTAAATCCTAGAGACTAGACACATTCCCTATAACAGGAACACATATGTGGATGAAAAGTTAAGAATCAAACTTAAATAAAATTGCCCTTTCTAATAAACCACGTGTTTTTGCAAAGGTTACGTCTTCATTTTTTACAATGGTTTATTTCTGGTTTGCACCTCATGTCAAAAGATTTTCAGATTTAGATGCTTTTGTATATTTGGACAATATCAGGCTTTTTCCTTGTCAACAAAACTTACATAGCAGATAGTCCTGACAGAGAGCTGTAAAGAAATAATATTTACATATAGTATCTTCTAAGCTGGATAACATAAATCTCTGTGTGTGAAACAATCAGAATTATCTGCTAGAAATCAATCTACTTCATGTAAAATAATAAAAATCCATATTTTCTTTTTATATCACCTACCTTGTTTCATATTTTTCTTAACACTTAAAACATTAATGTAATATGAAAGATAAAAATGAAAGTATTGTACACATTAATCAGCGGAGAACAGTAAGCCAGTATATGATTGTTTACCTAATGCATATGAAGATGTACCTGTTGACCACCTTACAACTTTCTCTTAGTAGACTGATTTGAATCCTTTTTCTTTCAATTTTATGTTTGTGGGTTTAAAATTTCATTAGCAGTCACAGGAAAATAATTGAACTCTAAAACAAATTATTCTTTTTATCATCATATATTATATGCCTGTTTTAAAGGATCCAGTATTTAGTAAGATGGTGCAAATATAGACAGTTAAACTGATAGGCCCACTCTTAAGCCCACATTTTCAAATGTGGACGTTGATTTTAATTTCTCAGATTGAGACACCTTGGGCCTATTTTTCAGAAGTGTTGCTCTGCCATAACTCTACCTAAAAACAATAAGTGGTTCAAACGCTCAGCATCTTTCAAAATCAGAGCCTACATTCTCAAACTGGGCATCCGAAAATTGAAGGGCCAAAATCAGGGACCACTTTTGAAAATTTGGGCCTCTGCCTGTAACTTCTGTGATCTATCTTATGATGAGCTGAGGTACGATGAGAAGCATGAAAGCAACTATTCTAAAATATAGGATAGAAATGAATTGAAATGCATAGCTATCTAATGATTTGTATGGCATCAATCACTGTAAGTGTTTAGGCTAGACCCCAGAGTTTAAATAGCGATAGAGAAACTGGTTTGGCTAAAGTTAATACCTTAAAACCTCTTCTTAATTTAATTTTTTTATTTGAAAATGTTTGCTTAACTTTTCTTCCCTGTTGAAAAGAGACCTAAAAGTCTTCAGAGACACTATTATTTAACAGCTAAACAGTACAATAAGATACATGTTTTAAAAATCTTCCTGGAAGTGGATTTTTCTGTTCCACTATGTTTTGGGGAAATAGAAAGACACTCTCACATGTCAGCTTGGATTTAAGATAATGAAGTGTTTTCTTAACTTAGAAAAGATAACAACCATTACCAGCCCCTAAGTCCCATTCCCATTGTTCTGTCACAATTCAGTAGAGTCTTCTGTCTAAAAATGACATCTCTAAACCAGGGCTTTCAACCCCTGCAGCTAAAAAATCACTCACTTATTTCCTTACCAACGAAAATAATTGGATTCACCCATGGGAGAACCTCAGATCTGTACTCAATTTTAAAGATGTTCCCCCAGATATAAACCAATTTAAAAGTTAAGCCTGCCGTCTCTCACTTTGCACCTGTGTTTGGGATACTCGAGCGAAGCTTTTCAATAACTAACAATAGGGACTCCAGCCAGTTAAGTTTTGGCAGACACACAACTTCCATAATGAAGCCATAGCTTAGTTATTCCCAAGGTAAGTGCACCTGAAGCTGCCACCAAATAAGCAAGCAGATGACCCCGCTAACTCTACCAGGAAAGATAGAAACATTATCACCCCTCTTGTGTTCCTCAGAGTCAAAAGCAGAGGAAACTCTGCACTGATGGCCTCTGCCTTCTTTTAACCGCTGAAAAAATCTTGTAATGAATTTATGAAGCTTTCCCTGGGAACTAGGGTGAATTTGACCATACTGAAGGGGAACGTCATGGCCACAACCAATAGCCTCGTGCATTGCATGAATCCACACTACAAACCCACTTAGAAGGGTAGTAACAGGCTACTTCCCCAACGTGCCCCAGCTGCACAGGTGCTCAAAGTGCCACTTTGTTTGGAGCGAAAATTTCACCGTCCCCTTGATTTCCTGATAGACCCTCAGGGCAAGGCTCCGTTATTTCTCTGAGATACTTAGCTGTTAAATAATATTCGTGGTAGGTATCATCCTTGGAGTGACTTGAAAATACTAGTTCCCTTTGTTTATGTATTCTAGGACAAAAACTATCCGAAGACAACCAATGATAAATGGAGGAATCAATGTAGAAATTGGTAATCCATCATACAATATGTATGAGGTGGGCCATGATCACAATGAAGGGGGATTTTTAGATCCAGATTTCACAGTAAATCCAGAAAAGGTAACATTGTTTTTACAATGGCAAAATAGGGTTTATTTTATGTGTTGTAATGTATAGCTTTAAATCTAATTAGTGTGATTTTTCTCTCAAATGAAGACTTATTTATAATGGCATGTATTTTGGTTTGTCTATTCACTCTGTATGGTGAACATGAGTCAAGTAAAGTTTATTTAGTGAAAACATTATAGATATTATGCATTTACTGTTTTGCACCCCAATATTTGTTGATGGATATTCTTTTGCGGTGATCTGCTTTTTTCTAGATGTTAAACTAAAACTGAACTGTAAATTGAGAGAGGCTATATCATAGACCCTCTTGACAAAACTGCAGTACAAGATCATTATTAAAATCTTCTTTATCTAAATTCCAGATGTTTTGTGGACCTACTGAATGGTACACTATGTTATGTATTTTCTAGCTCTTATGCTTTGCAAATGTCAAGATGTTGCATTTGTAAATCTGAGCCTAATTTGGTGAAAATCATGCTTACTTCCAAAACCGTAAGCCATTCAGAGGCCTGGTAGAATAGATGTACTACATCAAAAAAGAACATTGTCATTTTACTCTCTGTTATGTTATTTCTAGGAGCACTGCTCTTCAATGGTAGAGCTTCTGAGTGATGTGACACTGGATGGACAGGGTAATAGTGCAATAACTTTCTTAGAGCTATCAGTAGTCAGATGCATCCTATGGGGCAGCTATCATTCTGTGGCACATTTGACAAAGCAATAACTGGCTTACTGTTAGCTCTATGAATGTCACCACATTGTCACCCAGTCAATGCGCAGCATACCACAGGGAAGCTGAATATAAAGTATATATTAGGCAAGTTGCTCTTATGCAAGTTGAATAACTGTATCATGACTGATTGTTAAGCCTGAATGTAATATTTGACAGAAAATGCTGTGCTGATCTCGTGCTGCATAAGAATCATCCAAACTAAAGCAAGCTTGTAGTTAAAGTTTTAAAGGCAATTTTTATTGTAGAAGACCAGTTGTTGTTTTTAATCAGAGCACTGCTTATTAAACAATATGTCAACCTGCAAATGGAAAATTCATTATTATTAGCACAAAAACTAAAATATTCTGTTTATACGCAGGCCAGGTATATAGGGGGAGGGTCCACTGCATTCAAGCTTCCCCACACAGCACCGCCAATCTACCTAAACTCTGATTTGAAAGGACCACTAACTGCAGGGGTGAGAAATGATAATTCACTTCCCATGCTCATTCCATCACATCCCCTCTCTGAGCAAATTTGCACGTTATGTTAGAATAGCACCATTTTTGTTCATGTTTTTCATTAGTAAGAAATTATTTACAAGCAGAAATAAAATTTCTATTTGTTATTACAGGTGCCTCTACATATATATTTCATCTTTACTTGTCATGATAGCATGATCTAAAATGTAAAATTGAAAATATATTGCTTTATTTTATAAACATAAGTAAGTTATACCTTTTGTAAAGCTATATAAAAATGAAACCAAACACATAAACATACCAAATAGTAATAGGCATTTAATGCAACTTATCACAGTGAAATAAGATTCAAAAGTAAATGAAATCCTGTCCTACTATTTTAAGGGGAAATTGATATGCATTCAGTTGAACAATTTCTGTAAATCTTTACAAGTTATTAATGGATTGTTTAAATTTCAATCAAGTTTATTGCAAATGACAACTAAGTTAACAAAATATTTAGCTTTGTTTCAATAAACCAGAGTTTGTATATAATATAGCACAATATCTTTAAAAGATTATTACAAAATTTAAAACAATTAAAAGAGAGGGACATTCATATGCTTGATTCACCTTCATATAAAAAAATATATGTGTTCATCCTCGTCTCATTTGCATTACTGTATGATTGTAACGTGTTTTTGATGTAACTGAAATTCAGTTTATTTGGTCTGCTTTAAAAAACACAATATTGTCCAGAGGAGGCAACATGCCTCATGGATAGGAGAACAAGAGTATAATTCCAGCCCTGAGTTTGACTGAAATTACTTTAGTCAAATCACTCAAACCACTTTACTTTTCTGTACGTCACTTTTCTCCACTGCATAATAATAATATTTACCTCATACAGGTATTAAGGTATTGTTTATACTGTACTTTGATATTTCCAGAAGAGACAATATAAATGCTAAGTATGATTCTTATTTTATTTGTGGTATTGGCAATCAAATGAAAATTCCTATCAATTTAAACAAAAACTACATTTCTGTGTCATCTGGAACTCCTGTAGTCATTACTGGGGAAGTGAAGATCTCTGGTCACTGGGGTTGCACAGGTATAATTGAAGGTAGAATTTGCCCCTAGAAATTACTGCAGCAGCTGGTAATATCTTTATGTTCCATTCATATAGAAGTAGGAGTTTTTTGTTTTGTTTTGTTCTTTTCAATGTGACTTACCTCTTTCTGTGTGACAGGGAAGTGTAGAACACTAGACAGTCAGATAGTTATTTGTAATGGCAGGATAAGCAGCTCCTGGCTAATCTAAGTTACTATGATTGCTGCAGTGAGCTAGGCCATGGGAAATCCTGGCTTCTTATTTGACTAGGGGGAACAGAGAAATGAGGATTTTAAACCTTTGCTCTTTCTTGTTGGGCAAAAGGGCAGTGAAGCAAGCTAAGTAATACGAGTCTAGGTGCTACAGACAACAGGAAACATTGTGATCTGTGAGGAATTAGGCACCCTTCCCAGTGACTCTATATATAAAGTTGAGAAATCAGATGGGATAGCAAAGGCCTCTGTTGAGATAATTGAGCCATAATGGGTCATAAAAGAGGAAGTTCACACCCACATCTTACACACTTTCATATTTGTAGTGGTAGTTCAGTATTTTTATCGTGTATTCTTTGTATTTCTGGAGCACCTAGGAGCCTTAGTCATGGCTCAGTGTGCTAGGTGCTGTACAAACATAGAACAAAAAGCTGGTCCTTGCCTCCAGGAGCCTACCATCTAAGTAAAAGACAAACGATATCAGCTACAGATGGCTGGGGGGAGTACAAGGCAAAAATGAGACAATATTGGTGATAGGGAGTGGTCACAGCACACAAGCAGCCTGACCACTGTCAAGCTGTTTATAGGCATCATGGCAAAGGAGTGTTTTGAGGAGAGATTTGAAGCTAGATAATGAGTAGACTTGGCAGAATTAGATTTTGTAAAAAACAAACAAACAATAATTTCAGCAGATCAATTTTTTAAGCTTTTTTTAGTTTTATCCATTTAGTTGCCAAAAGTATGGGGTTTTAAGCATTTTTCCTATTTTTATCAATTTACATTTTCACAGTTGTGAGAAATTATAAGGGGGCTTTTGGACAATTATTATTTAATGACAATAAAATCTGTGATTCAAAAAGTTAAAGCTTTATAACCATTACAACATAAATGTTCAACATCACAGATCAAAATACTCAAAGTAAATATCCTTAAATCAAACTCCAGTAAGTTTTCAAGCAGCACTTTTCTTAGTTTGCCCATCTGTAATTTTCAGTGATCTATGGAAATATTTTTATCTCTTTATGCATGTATGGTGACAACATTTGCCAACATTTACCAATAAAAATCTAACCCTTCCAAGCCTAACACTGTGGTAGTTTTGCAGATATTTATAGGCGCTGCCTCCCATGCAGGAGCGATAGCCTGTGAGAAAGCACAAAGGTGCTTGTTTGAAAACATAGCATCTATATTTAAGTGCTTTGCAGAATAGGGATGGACTTAAGCACATGTTTAAGTCCCATTGACCTGGACTTTGGTTCAGTCCATAAACTAGCAAAATTATTGATATTGAGAAAATACTTTTATATTTACAGATACTACAATAACAGTTATGATCTCTTATTTAAGTTACAATATGATTAGCAAATTTGGTCAAATTGTACTGTATATTTGGTTTTCCAAAATGTGGTCAGGCAGTATACGGAGTCTATTGGTTACAGATTGTCTGGCTGTACCGAAAGAAGGACAGGAGACATTTGACATGGGTTTAATCAAGCCGCAATTTTATTATAAGGTATCTGGGACTACCGGCAGATAAAAGTGTACAGTGCAGGTAACCCCATGTTTATTCCGTAATTACCCATGGGGCTTTCACCAGCTCCTCCTCTTTTCCATTCAGGTCTCTCCAGCAAATCTTACCAGACACTCCCCTCATAGGAGGGTTAAAGTGGGCTATAAGAATGGGGGTTTGGCTCCCTGCCGTACCAATCGTCAGAGTCCCCACCGCCTCCCATTCATTCCCTTAAGGAACATCTCTTTTTAAGTCCTATTCCAAGCCATTTATCCGGTCACTGTATGGAGTACCTGCACTGGACATCCGCCACATGGAAGCACCAGCAAGTAGAGGTGCCTAGCTAGCCATATCCTCCTCCCCTTGTGGAATTACTCTTTCATGCCTGCTTTTCCCTACCCGGACCAGAGGAAGGGGGGAATTACTCCCTTTCCCAATTTCTTACTCTTCTGTTTCCACGTGGAGCAATGCTGTGCTGAAGTACTGTGTTCCCTCCTGCTTCATCCTGCTTCATGTAAAAGGCAGGCTTCAGGCACAGAGCTGCCCTATTTAAACCCTGCAGCAGCAGTTTTCATCTCTCCCTTCCCCCCTACTCCTCCAGCCATAAAGCACAGTTCCCTTCATTTGGCCTGCCAGCCAAATACCCACCCCCATTTCCCTTCTTTCCCCCGCCCCCCTTAAAGGTGCAGGGTGGTCATTCCTACAGATCTTAACTCCCTGGTAAGATTTACAGAAGCCCAGGTAAACATTAAACATGTTCCATTATGCTTTTATGTATGCGTGTTCTCCCTTTGTTTTAACAATACAATTTTCATTTTAAAAAAAATAGTTGTTAATCTAAATCACATACTGCATATTTATCTTTTTTCCACAGCCAACAAATTACTCCAATCCAGTGTATGCAAAGTTATATATGGATGGGCAAAACTGTCGAAACTCATTAGCAAGTGTTGATGAAAGAAAAGAACTCCTTCCAAAGAAAATAGATATTGGGATAAGGGAGACTGTGGCATAATCCTCTGTTACCTTTTATACTCTGTATAAATGTATAAAATATAAGGATTACTTTTCTATGTACCCAACAGTATTATAATTGTTTTGGCATCAGCATTACCTCTGTTTTTTTGTTTGTTTGATTGTTTTCTGGGTTTTTCTTTTGCTGATGACTTTTGACTGACCATTTGTAAGGTATTTTTATGAAAAAGAAACTGCACTACAGTACAATTTACAACAATGCTGCTGATACACCTTTGAATTTGTTAAAATTAAAAACAACATTTGTTTGTAGTGTGAATATGAGCAATCTATTTTGTATGAACTTTTTTGGTTCTACTTAATCAATGAAGATGATATCTGCACCTTTTGATTATATAGTCTGAAAGCTGTAGTACACTGTGTAATTTTGTTTGTTTTAAATGGTGAAAGAATGATTGAATGGTCTACTCTCTTTGTGCCCATTAGAATTTCACTCCAGATCCTGTTAAAAGTAGATCACTTTTCTTCACAAATCAAACATAACTTGCTTTTAAATTTAGTGTTAGGTTGCCAAGAAGTAAACAAGACTACAGAATCAAAACATCTAATGATCTGCATGAACACAAATGAGTGTTTCAGAAATTCAGTGATTGTACATGAAATACTAAACATATATACCATGTAAACAACCTTGTATTTAGTAAAACCTTATAGACCATAGTAGAAATACATCTTGAAAGTTGAAAGACCTTACTTGCTGTGGGACAAGGCCTATGAACTCCAGCAGTCCTGCAGTACAGTAGCCACCCTAGAGCACAAGAGGGCATTGCCTACACATGTATTATATGTTTATTCACTCAATCACATGCAATATTTGTGGATGATCAATCCCTTATCACACACCAAGCAGTAGAACAAAAATAAAATGTAAGCACACACATTGATAACAGTATTCTGATTTACCCAGTAAGAAAAAAAAATCATCCTTGCCCAGATATATTAAATTCAAAACATAGCAGTTTATACTAATGATGATAGTCTATGATACCGCTGATCAATATTATATATTACTGAAACGTATTTCAGACCAATTGTGAATTAATTTTAATACTTTTGGGTTAAATGTCAAAACCCCATTATCAAAAGTGGAGAGTATCAATGTAATTGGTTTCCAGTACTTTCTCTGGTACTGGTTTATTTTATGTAGTTGTGAAGAATAAAAACAAAAAAAAATTCCACTTGCCTTTTTGAATTTTGACAGAAATAAGTAGTACAATTTCTTTAAGTTGTAAAAAGAACTGAAATATTTTATACATAACTTTAAAGGCACAAAATACTTATGTACACACATACTGTGGAGGGGTTTTTGTTCCTCTGCTAAACATGATTGACTTTTACCTGTCATAATATATTAACCTAACAGATTAAATATGTTTGTGGTTGCTCTTTATTCCCTTTGTACAAGTATTACAAAAAATAACTGCTGTTTTATAAAAGATTTTTGTTGTACTATGTGCATGCATACTACCTATTTCTAAACTTTGCCATATTGAGGCCTTTATAAACTCTTGATTTATGTAATACTAGTGCAGGTTTGCTTGAAACAATGTTATGCATATCATAAACTTTTTCAGGTTCTTGTTTAAGTACATTTTTTAAATTGAACAGTATTTTTCATTTTGGTTATAATAGTCATTTTGCCTATGTTTCTACAATGAAGTGTGAAATACTTTATAAAAAAATTGTTGACTGACTTATTTAAATGAAGTTCTACATATTTAATTCATTGTGTTGGGTAATTTTTAAAGTTAGGACATACAATTATATAGGCAATATAAAAACCAAAAGGAAAGGAAATTAAAGGGAAGTAAGAAAATATATTATACAGGAAGTAAAATGGTTAAATTCAGTTAAAAAAGCCAGACAGTTTCTGCTCATTATAAAACCTCTATCTTAAAGGTTCTGCAATGGTGCATAAGTGTTAATAACTCAGAAGGTGTGTGTCCATATATTTTATTTCATTGAACATTTTAAACCCTACTTTTTCTTTTATAGAATCATTGAAGAAATATGTATATTCAGGTAACATTTAAGATGTGTAAATATCATCCGGTGAATGTCAGTAAGCAAAAAATTTCTGATGAATATCAGTCTAAAGTGCTCAGTCCTGCTCCTATTGAAGTCAATGGGACCAGGATTTGGCCCTAGACTTTTGCATCAGTGCTTCTGCTGTGGAACATGAGCTGCTGTTTCCATAGATGTGATTGCTAGTCTTAACGAGAGGCAGACTCAACCAAATTTCTATTGGTCGGTGTCCATGTAACATAAATTTGAAAGTGAAAACATCTCTTTAATAGTGATCTAATTCAACTTAGCTGATAGAGTACCCAGTGTTTCTGCACATAATGAGACAGATTCTGATCTTGTTTACACCACTATAAAATAGTAACTTTATTCACTTCATGAGGGATGCCTACTCAGTTGGCTTTAGTTGATATTCCAGATTTATTCTGTTGTAACGCAAATCAGAATTTGCCCTTGTGCCTGGAAGAAAGACTTTAAACCAGATCTTCAGCTAAGAGCAGAGTGGCAAAGATGGATGTAGACTACCTTTACATCCTCTTGAGTTTGGGGCCAGCTGCATCTTAATGCAACTTAGAACAATTTCAGGAATTTTCCAAGTTGTATCCGGCTGTAACAAATCGCAATGGGACTTGTCAGCCACCATAGATCACCAGAGTGCAGTGGCACCCCAGTCATGCCCCCTGCTAAACCTTCAGGGTCACCTTGGGATTCCCTTTACAGAAGTGAAATCCCTAAATTTTCCAGCTGCCAAAGCAGCTCAGGATATAGGCATGGCAGGCAAAGGGATGAGAATGGTGCTCATAGCATATATATTAATCCACACTAAAATCATTTGGTCTATATATTTATTGGGGCAGGAAATTATTTTTAGTATTGGATGTTACCAAAACGTATTCTTAAAATCTCCACATTCATTTTGCTAAGCCCTGACTGTTGTTAAATGCTTCTATGAGACATAACTACTGATTCTGTGCATCATGCATATGATTTTAGGAGCTTTTACTATATGTGATTCATGACAGAAAATGAGAAATTGTATTGTACCAGCAACTAGCAAATTTTAAGGCAAATATTTACTATTCATTTGCAATGAAGTGTAAGGAACTGTTGCAGCGCAGGCATGCGTGGATAAAGCTTAATAATTAATTTGATTTGAAGCAGAGTTAATTTATTTTTTTTTAGCATATATTTTTATATTTTTGAAGCAGGCAAGCAAGCAATTGCTAATTGGTTAACAAAATACACACAAGCACTGCTATAACTTTATAGGGTAACATTATTTTAGACAGCCTTTTAATTTATTATTTCATTATTGCTTGCTAAAAAGAAGTTAGCCAAAGCCAACTTCTCATAACAAAACTCACAGCCTAATTAACCCAACCTAAAAACCTAAACATCTCAAACTTCCCACACTCTCATGCACAACAATCCTACAAGGAACTACAAAATATACACAAGTGGTGGGAGATGGAATCAAGTTATATACACATTCAAGAACTATGCCATTGGTAAGAGGGAACTGGATGGCAAATACATCCGCTCCATCCTTTATACACTCAGCTATACCAAGAGGGCTGTACCCATGGACACACCTTTTCAAAAGAATTCCAATCTCCGGTGCCTGGGGTGCATGCACACTAGAAGTGGAATTCATGTTAAACACTTGAAGAAGAACTACATGTTTCATGTTACAGCGCAGCACCAAACTTTCATTCTGTAGCTTATAACATAAAAATAAACAGGAGTTAAAAGAGCATGCTACCTATTTGTACTTAGTTCTCATCTAACTCCCTAGGGACTTCAGAGGTTTCAGTGAAAGAGACAATGGCATCCTCAAAACTCTGAGGGAGACTCCTGGTGAAATACTGGCCCTGTTGGATCCAGTGACTAAACTCTCACTGACTTCAACGGGGCCAGGATTTCACCCATTATCTTTGCTTATAGCTATACTTCAGGGGTCGGCAACCTTTCAGAAGTGGTGTGCCGAGTCTTCATTTATTCACTCGAATTTAAGGTTTCACGTGCCAGTAATACATTTTAATGTTTTTAGAAGATCTCTTTCTATAAGTCTATAGTATATAACTAAATTACTGTTGTATGTAAAGTAAATAAGGTTTTTAAAATGTTTAAGAAACTTCATTAAAATTAAATTAAAATGCAGAGCCCCCCGGACCGGTGGCCAGGACCCGGGCAGTGTGAGTGCCGCTGAAAATCAGCTCACGTGCCACCTTCGGCACACGTGCCATAGGTTGCCTACCCCTGCTATACTTCAATTTGAATTTTTCATTCTCTTGGTGAGGCTTAACTACGATGGTGTTGCTGAGAGATGTATTAACAGGATTCTAACACACAATTGTATTCTATCCTCATCCGTCAGTTAGTCTATAAGGTGCCACAGGATTCTTTGCTGCTTATCCTCATCCGGTGGCTGTCAGTGAATACAGTGCATATTTGGGTTGTACTCAACTTTTTGAGCTCCCTTCTGGTCCACATATGTTTCCGTTGATAGGAATTATTATCATTTTATTATTTAAATCCTCAAATAATTTCTTTAATTTTGCAATAGTTTTAAATACATTTTTGGTGATTTTTTTTTAACTTTTTGGTCAACTGCAGATCTGGAATGATAAATGCCTTGTCAAATATTTATGCTATGGATTTCACACTACTTTTGAGTCAGTTTTTTGGAGAACATTTTGACAATTATGTCCCAGCTCTCATAGTGCCAGAGGGGTGATTGGTAGTCTAAAGATGCAATGTCTCTGCCTGTCTTTCAGAATATGATTGTCTGATTTTTGACTAGGCACTTGAAAATTACTTACAACCAGAATGTTTTTTAAAAGCAAAGCACAATTTTAGTTTACATTTTGTGTTAGCATGAAAATTAATATTTAAGTGATTGTAGGCTGATTATTCTGAAGAAATCTAGCTATTCTGATCTTCTTTAGAGTCCTAGGAGTCAAAACAATTTGTACTTCTTGTATTTTCTTTGATAGCACTTCCATTTGATTAGTTATTCTGTCGCCCTTTGCTTTATCTTGTTTCATGTACTGAAGGGAGGTAACTTTTTTTTATTTTTTTCATCGACAAGAATAAAATACAACATTTCAAAAGCTGCTTCATTTAAGCCCTCTTTGACTTACAACACCCTCTATGTTTTATTTGACAATGAGGTTATTCTACTTGAAATTAAAATATTAATGTAGCTTTCAGTCATGTGTACTAAAACATCTTTATAAATATTTGAAAATAAGCTGTTCAATGGTCTCTGCAAGACAGGAGGCTGGCCTATGACAGCCAATTAATTATCACAATCAAAGGAACGCTAGACAAAGTACCCTCACCATTAATTTGAAGGCTAATTAAAATTTGTGTCCCATAAACGTCACTTGACTCCCAGTTATGATTAAATAGGCGAGGTCATTAGAACACCACAAGTGGTAGAGCTGAAAGCAATCTCCTAGTATAGCAGCAACAGATAAAGCGTATTGTCATGCTTTGAAGGGCTGGACAGGAAATATGGATTAAAGTTCATCGTTCCCACTGTGAAGTGTGAAGGACTGACAGGACACCAACAATTTTCTGGCCTCACTGCTATATATTTAGTGCAGCACTTGACTCAGTGCTTCCAAGATTGAAACTCACTGGACTGTTAAAGTTGCACTGTGTAAACATCATCTGCACAAGTTTAAGAATATCTATCAAACTGCATAACTGCTCTAATCATGTACTATGCAGTGTTGTGGTAGATGTGAGGTAATAGCTTGTAGTGGACTTTGAGCTTTTGTGCTTACACAGAGCGACCTGAAGAAGAGCTCTGTGTAAACTCAAAAGCTTGTCTCTCTCACCAGTAGACGTTGGTCCAATAAAAGATTTTACCTCATGCACCTTGTTTCTCATCATGTGCTGTTACTTGTTATAAATTAATGACCACCCTAGGACTGAAAAATATACCATATCTCTGAGTAGTCCTGATTGGGTTAATCCAATCTGGTCATCTGTGATTGGATTTTCTCAGGGAAAACAACTACCAATTATGTGGCAAAAAATCTTTTTTCTCTCTTGCCAATCTGAATTTTCATGTTTTTGACCTGTTGGAAGAGTTTTGTTTATCCAAAAGCAGTAATTTCAAAGATGAACAAAATGATCTTGGAAGTATGGTATCCTAGAGTTTACATAAATTCTGCTTTAAAAATAGGATTGGGTTCTTTTCAAGAACATTAAATTAAAATGTATAATTACGTTTAAAAAATCCCTTGAAAACTGAGTACATTAATAAAGCAAGGAAAGAAGCATATGTCTGTCATAAACACATTTTGAAATAGTAAAATATCAAATGTGGTCACACTTTCAATTTTAAAAAATTAGGAATTATACTGTCATTCTTAAATTACTGCATCTGACAAATACATTGTGACAATCTTAAGATTGATACAAGATCTAAGTGTTTATCATTTCTCTTTTTTGTTGAAATCACTGCTGTAAGCATGCTTTCATGATGTGTCATTCTCTGTACGCATTATAAGCTCTTTGACTAGCACCAGACATTAAAATAATAATGTCCAGTACTGGGAGTTAAGGTATTTATTACATTATCCTTTCCCTGTCAATTCTAACTGACTGCACAGTTCACTTTTTTACAGGTTGCCTGGACTGTAAAGGAAGAGACATGCCCAGCCTATTAAATTTCATTATATATATATATGGAATTAGAGCATAGTCTTCTCATTCTTGATCTCATTCAATGTGACAGGAAGCATTTGTGTTCATCCAAAGACTATAATCAGCACTCCGGACTGAAGCAGAACCATTGCCTTTCTAACTTCTATTCAACATTTCCTTATCTATGTGGCAAGGTACTCACCTGTACATCTTAATTCCAGCTCACTATAGAACAGGACTTGGGCATCTTTAAACAAGCAGGAAATATTTGTTGCCATGGCTATAACAAGCTGAATCAAGTATGACTACAGACATGTTTGTTGTGAACTTCTCTTGTTTCGTACTTTAAAATCTTTTCATACTTTTAAACTGAGCTGGTATGATGGATCAGCAAGCTTTGAACTCATTGTTTTAGCATATATGCAGTGTGTCTCTGGTGGCATGTGACCAGGATTCATCACCAAATTTGGTCCACTGGTTGGATCATTTGAATTGTGTTCTCATGCAACAGATCAAATACACCCTCATTGCAGGCAGAAGGCTGTGAAACCCAGAAGAGGGAATTATTTAACTAAAAGTAATAGACTGAAACTGATAACTTAGACTACCTAAGTATTACCTACGTCTAGGTCCTCCTCTATGCTGATGCACAGCACAGGGGAATGTGCTAATGGCAGCATATCTCCATTGGATGATCTGCTGCCATCCGGGCGGGGCCAGTGGAGCCACAAGCTGCTGCCTCTACACAGTCTGGGGCTTACATCTCTGCAGGTCTCCAAAATCCTTACAGACTCCAAAATCCACAGATCCCCTAACCACTCTCACCAGAGAGGACAGGGAAGCCCGCACATTTTTGTTTCTCTTTAGCCTCTTTAGGCATACGAGGGACCTACCATGGAAGGTAACAGGGTGATGAATAATACCCAGCGTGAGTTTTGACACAAACAATTATGCCAAACCAACCTAATTTCCTTCATTGACAGGATTACTGGCCTTGTGAAATTCAAGATTTTAGAAAATTCTATGGACATGAAATGTACTAAAATGAACCATGAATTTGGTAGGGCCATGCATATGACGAAAGGCTAAAAAAAAAACCTGAATGTGTTTAGACTTGAGAAAAGAAGACTCAGCAAAGGGGGGGGGCCTTCGGTCTTCACAATTTACCAAGTGTAATAGATTTGCCATCACTGGACATTTTTAAAGCAAGAGTGCATGGTTTTTTTCTAAAACACATGATCTAGTTCGAACAGGAATTAATTCAGGGAAATCCTACAGCCTGATTCTAGACTTTTCACAGTCTCATATGAAAGTCTCATAATCAAACTAGGGAAATGTGGTCTAGATTACACTACGGTAAGGTGGGCACACAACTAATTGGAGAACCATCCTCAAGGAGTACTTGTCAATTGTTCCTTGGCAAACTGGGAGGCTGGATCTGGCAGGCTCCTGCAGGGATCTGTCCTGGGTCAGATACTATTTCATTAATGACTTCAATAATTAGATAAAGAGTGTGCTTATAAAATTTGCAGATGATGCCAAGATGAGAGGGGTTACTAGCATGTTGGAGGACAGGATTAGGATTCAAAACAACCTTTATTAAGTGGAGAATTATTCTGAACTCAACAAGATGAAAGTCATTAAAGACAAGCGCAAAGTACTACACTTAGGGCCTGGTTACACTTGCAGATGTAGAGCACTTTGAGTTAAACCAGCCTTCGTAGAGCGCAGTAGGGAAAGCGCTACAATCTGTCCACGCTGACAGCTGCAGTGTGGCCACATTAGCAGCTCTTGCAATGGCCACAGAGAGCAGTGCATTGTGGTAGCTATCCCAGCATGCAAGTGGCTGCAACATGCTTTTCAAATGGGGGGGGGTGGGGTGGAGTGTGACAGGGAGTGTGTTGTGTATATGTGGGGGGAGAGAGAGTGGGTTTTTGGGAGGCTGAGAGCAGGTCAGCATGCTGTCTTGTAAATTCAGACAGCAACAGAATTCCCCTCCCCCCCACCTCTCTCACTCACAGCATTCCTCAGTAATGGTTGCTTTGTCTCTGAGCAGATAAGCATGCGGGCTGTCAGAACCGGAGCTTTCAAAAGGCATATCGGCGTGCCTGCAGTAATTCCAAAACAATGACAAGCGTGGCCACTTGACTTAAGGGGATTATGGGATGTTTCCGGAGGCTGATCAGAGCGCAGTAATGCAACACCTCGTTCACACTGATGCCCAGGTGTTTCAGCCAATGCGCACCAAGTGTTCATCTTCTCGCCAAGGTGGAGTACCAGGAGTGCTCTAGCCCTGGAGTCAGAGTGCTCTATGTGCCTTGCCAGCGTGGATGAGTAGTGAGCTAGGGCGCCCGGGGCTGCTTTAATGCGCTCTAACTCGCAAGTGTAGCCAAGCCCTTAGAGAAAAAGAATCAAATGTAAATATACAAAATGGGGACTAATTGGCCAGGCAGCAATACTATGGAAAAGGAGCTGGAGGTTCTAGTGAATCAAAAATTGAGTTTGAGCCAACATGTGATGCAGTTTCAAAAAAAAGCTAAACTCATTCTGGGCTGTATTAAGAGGAGTGTTATATGTAAGATGCAGGAGTTAATTGTTCCTCTCAGCACTGATGACAACCCCAAGGGGGCCACTGTGTCCAATTTTGGGCACCACACTTTAGGAAAGACATGGACAAAGCTGAGAGGAAAGTAACAAAAATGAGAAAATGGTTAGAAACCCTGACATATGAGTAGGGTCATACTAAATTCACGGCTGTGAAAAACGCATCACAGACTGTGAAATCTGGGTTTTTGTGTCCTTTTACCCTCTACTATTGACATCATTTCTCACACTGAGAGGGCCTAACCTAAAAGGGGGTCGCAAGGTTATTGTAGGGGGATCACAGTATTGCCACCCTTATTTCTTCACTGCCTTCAGAACTGGGCACCCAGCCAGCAGCCACCACTGGCTAGCCGCCCAGCTCTGAAGGCAGCTCAGAAGTAAGGGTGCCAGTACCACAACCCTTCCTATAATAGCGCTTTTAATGTTTAGATTTTGCTGGTTTTAAATACATATTCATGCTTTGCTACAAAACTGTGAAATTTAAGATTTAAATATCTGAAACCATGAAATTCAAGATTTTTAAAATGCTATGATCGTGAAATTTACTAAAAGGAACCGTGAATTTGGTAGGGCCATGCATATGAGGAAAGGTTAAAAAAATGGAACCTGTTTAGACTTGAGAAAAGAAGATTGAGAAGGCGCAGGAGTCAGGGGGTGGGTTGGTGTTCAAAATTTGCCAAGTGTTGTGGTGGATTCTCAATCATTGGACATTTTGAAAGCAAGATTGCATTTTTTCCCCTAAATGATATGCTCTAGTTCAAACAGGAATTAATTCAGGGAAATTCTATAGCTTTCATAATGCAGGAGGTCAGACTAGATGATTTAGTTGGTGTTGGTCCTGCTCTGAGCAGGGGATTGGACTAGATGACCTCCTGAGGTCTCGTCCAACCCTAAGCTTCTATGATTCTATGAACACAGTGGTCCCTTCTGGGTTTATGATCTACAATTTTTTTTTTGTAGAAGCACTTGAGACATCTCTAATTAATTGAAATCTGTCTAACAAATGTAATGTTCATTAGCTAATCAAAGCATTACCAGTAGCATTTATTTTCCTTTTTTTTTTTATTTTGAAGAAGGATGCCATTGCACTGACTAGCAGAAATTATGATGTTAAAATAAAAGACACATGCTTTACATACATAGCGGTCTGTTATCAATTTATAGCTAATGGACAACATTATTCAATGCTGAGCCCTAACTATGTGTGAGATTGAACTATCTGATGATAATCACAGAATCAGAAAAAAAGGCTATGTGCTGCATTTGTAGTTCCCGAGATGAATAACTCCATTAGCAATTTAATGTTAATGACTGAGCCTAATAAATATAACTCTCAGACAAAACTGTCCTTAAAAGAATATTCAGGTTGTGAATTGAACCCACAAATTTATGGAAGCTTGCAGTTAAGCCAAAAACCAGCTACAGAGCACGGTTACAATAGCTAACCTTAGGAGACTACCCTGAAGGGCTTAGATAATGGAGGTTTGATACGTCTGCAGATTCACATTATAACCCTTGAGAAAAATGATCTATTTTACGCAGTGTAGCAATCTGGAAGGTCATTGAGTAACAAGCAATTCTCAGCATCAATAAACTGTGAAATGTGTTTGCTTTTTAAAAAAAGAATTAATTACAGTTGGTATTTTGAAGCTGATGTAATATTGGCCACCTTGAAGAAAAGTGATATTTGTGCTACTGCCCATATTGATGGAGGCCAAGGTGCCGTTACCATTAGCTCCAGAGACCCAGGTCTAAGGCCATACCTTGACTCAGGGTCGTGAAGCAGTAGCATAAGAGAACCAGTTCCAAAAGGGATGTTTGTTTCTTCTCCCAGATCATGGTTCAGCTGGTTGACATTTCTTTCATATCTCCTACTGTAGGGAGCTTTTTTCAGTTTGTTCTCAGCATGCAAGCTCCTCTTCTCCCAAATGCTGGCAGTGCCAGAAGAGATTAGCAAGGAGGTCACATGAGATGACTGGAAACTGAACTGGTATATTCAACATAATTCAAGGAAAGGGCATAAATTGTAACCACGCACTCTATTAAGGGGATGAGCCTCTAAATGTTACAATTGTGTAAAATGTTGGGTCTCCCACTCATAGCAGCAGTGACCAGAAACACCCTATTTCCCTTCAGCTGATCAGCAGCTGATTAAGCTCGATTTTCTCCACGCCTCACACCTGCTGTCCACATTCCCGTACATCCCCATCTGCTTCTTCAGTCTCCCTCTTGCTCCTCACGCTCCCCTAACCTCTTCACAGACAGGGCCGGCTCTAGGATTTTTGCCGCCCCAAGCAAAAAAAATTTTGGTCACCCCCACTTTTTTTTTCATCCCTCCCCTGCCCCCGGCCCTGCCCCAACTCCACCCCTTCTGAACCCCTTCTTTAAATCCCCAGCCCCGCCCCCTCCCCCAGGCATATGGCATTCCCCCCCATTGCTTCCTGGGGGTCCCCCACAACCTCCTGCCCTAGCTCACCTCCGCTCCACCTGCTCCCCTGGTGCGCTGCCGCTCCGCTTCTCCCCCCTCCCTCTCAGGCGAGGGAGGGGGGAGAAGCGGAGCAGCGGCGCATTCAGGGGAGCAGGCGGAGCGGAGGTGAGCTGGGAGGGGTGCAGGAAGTAATGGGGGGTAGAGGAACCACTCCCCGCTCCAGCTCACCTCCGCTCCACCACTGCCTCCTCTCCTGAGCACCCGCCGCTCGTCTTCTCCTCCCTCCCTCCCTCCTAGGCTTGCTACGCATGAAACAGCTGTTTCATGCAGCAAGCCTGGGAGGGAGGGGGGAGAAGTGCAGCCGGAGAGCATTCAGGGGAGCAGGCGGCGCAGAGGTGAACTAGGGTGGGGGAGACTGCAGGAAGTAACGGGGCCTAGAGGAACCACTCCCCACTCCAGCTCACCTCCACTCCACCACTGCCGCCTCCCGCAAGTGCCCCGCTGCTCAGCTTCCCCTCCCTCACAGACTTGCTGTGTGAAACAGCTGTTTTGCACGCAGCAAGCCTGGAAGGGAGGGGGAAGAAGCGGAGCAGGCGGCATGCTCAAGGGAGCAGGCAGAGGTGGAGCGGAGGCGAGCTGGGGCGGCGGGGGCAATTTTTCCCCATGCCCCAGAGGCGGCACCTATGATGGCCGGCACCAGAATGCCGCCCCTAGAAATGTGCCGCCCCAAGCACCTGCTTGTTTTGCTGGTGCCTGGAGCTGGCCCTGTTCACAGTTTCCAAACGATAGAGTACAGAGGGAAGCCATCTTGACTGAAGACAACCTGTGACCTCAGTCCCTTTGCAAGTAATGGGAGAGAGCCACCATTTTGGGTAAGGGCAAATGTTTGCAAAATAGCCATTGGGAAATCAGGAGAACCATTAAAAAGAACAATATACATTTGTGAGAGCAGGTTTTCCAAAGAACAGGTAGGGAAATAGGAGAGCGGGCAAGTGAAAAATATGGATACACAGTAATTTATTTCTTAATGATATGGCTTATAATAAAATATTATCTCTATATGTAAAATATCTCCCTCCTTCCACACACACAACTCTTTTTCCAGAACAATGTGCCCCACTACACAAGCCTTTCCCCACTAGCCTCATTCACCAACCCCAGTCTTCCTGAAAACATTCCATGCTGCTCCAGACAGCCACCAACCTCCCTCAGCACAGCCTCTCCTCCACATCAACCAGTGCATAGGTGACGCCTGCCTTAGGGATGCTTGGAATCTGCTCGGACCTTCTGCTTTTTGAATCATCATGTGGGATTCCAGGATCCAAACAGTAAAATGCTGTATGTTCCAATGACATTACAGGGAGCTGGAGACTATGAAGGCCATCACTAAGCCATGTGTCCCTCTGATCTGCTGTCTCCTAGTGCTGTTTCTGGAAGCCAGACATCTAACCCCAACCCAAGAAAATGTCTTTCTCTGTATGAGACTTAATATTTTATGTTGGCAATGCTTTGGGCTTGTGTGCTGTAGATACATGCACAAGGCATTAAAGGGGCTCATACACGCGTTGTCCCATCACGGAAACAGGATTTGCATTTTAGTTACTCCACCCTGAGGCCATTGTCTTAATGGGAAATGAGTACACTTGTAACCTACGCTTTAGAAAGTCTCTGAAAGCATTCCAATCTTACATGAAGTATAAAATGTTTTCAGAAAGCTGAAAAATGATTGTCTATGAGTAATATACTTGATATACGTAATAGTGATATTTGTGATGTGTAACTAGGAACATGGTAATGAAAAGTACTACTCATAGGACCAAACAGTTTTGTTCATACAAACACAAATATGGAGTTTTAATGTAATCTACTTGAGCATTTTATCACCATGCTTTTGGCTGATTAAATCAGTTTGTTATGCTCTTCGATGTAAAATCCTACCTTCACTCACTCAAAACATCTAATGTGAGCTGGGGGGGGGGGTGGGAGGTCGGGTCAGTGTTCAAAATGAGTGCCAGTAGAAATTAGAGACCACTTAAAAATCTGCCTAGCAAATCTGCTGCTTCATGCCAGTTTTTTTAGGTTCACTGTGCCGTCAGGGCACATAAAATTTTAAGGAAGTTTACTGCTGAAGGTAATAGTATCGTTTCCATTCATAATTCTACAGGAGAGTAAGAACTCCAGGAGAGTAAAAACTCCACTTTGTGATGGTCTACCCCTTCATTAGCCTTATACAAAAGGGAACAGCAGAAATGATCTCCAAAAGGAAGTCTACAGGTTATCAGCAGCACATAGAATGAAATACTGGAAGCCACTTCCCAAATTTTCCCTGCAAGCATAGTAATTGCAGTGCCTTCACTTCCCAACATTTCTGATCATTAACAGCTTGTTCTGATCAGGTGTTTCCTAATTTGGGACCAGTTCTGACCACCTTATTTAGGAAAAATTCTCATAGACTTCAATGGATATTTTAAATGGCTAAGAACTGCAGTATTTGACATAATTACGTGTGGGGGAGGGAAGCGTGGAATATAGTTTTTGGAAGCCAACAGGAATTAAGTAATCTGGAGTACTTACCTAATGCAGCGTTCCAGTGTAGCCCCCGAATTTGACATCCTGTATGTACCCCAGAATTTGACAGTACTGCCAGCTGAAACCCAAACATTACAGAGCTAGGGATAATCTTAGGCCCTGAGAGGCAAAGCCATGTAGCTGCATGTTTGCAGCTCTGCTATCAGCATGGGAGGATGGGCTAAGAAGTGCATGTATTGTGAGACTAGAAGAAATGTTTGGATGGCCAACTTTGGTTTTAAGCACCTCTGACACCTTTAACATGTACGTTTTATTGTTATGACTAGAAATGTTTTGATAAGAGATAATGGGTAGTTTTGCTGCAATTAGGAGAAATGGTGACAAATTGGGGGGGTACTGTGGTGACTCACTACGAGTCACTATAGGTTACGTGCTTTGTTTGAAGCTAGCTATGTAAGATTAGCTTTGGAGCAGGGCAAGGATTTGGCATATAAGCTTTCCAACAGACAAACCAAAGGAGGGGAGGCAGTGAAGTCTGGCCGCTGACACCTTAAAACTATCGCTTAACTTTAGGTAAATATAATTGTTTTGAGATGCTCTAAACTTACTACGACTCTGTGTGTGTGTGCGCGCACATGCTTGGGAGCTAATTAAAAAGTAGTTTTAGGTGAAAGCACTCTTGCTTGTATCAATCATTTGTCAGATGGACGAGCTGTGTCCTCATCGATTTATTCATGACACCGCTTGGAGAGAAACAATAAAGTTAACACTGCGTTGGGCTCTGAAAACCGTGGGTTACACCGGGGTCTATCATAAATTATATGTCTATGTGAGTTACCAATAAAAATAATGCATCTCGTAGTCTTGTTATTGAAACTTATTCTGAGTTGCTGCTTTTTTCTGTACCACTCTCAAACCCAACATGAACATTAAAATTAGGGCCAGAAGTACTTTAAACAGGGCCACCCAGAGGATTCAGGGGGCCTGGGACAAAGCAATTTTGAGGGCCTCTTCTATAAAAAAAAGTTGCAATACCATAGAATGCTATAGTCTCATGGGGGCCCCTGCAGGGCCGGGGGCAAATGGCCCCACTTGCCCCCCCCTCCGGGCAGCCCTGACTTTAAATGGTTACAAAGTTTGGAGTAGGGTGACCAGATGAGAGACGTGAAATATCGGGATGGGGGGGGCGGAGCAACAGCAACAAAGAAAAAATCCAGCAGCAGAGGAAAAATAAAAAATAAAAGCAAAAAAAAAAAGAAAACCAAGAGCCACCGGAACATAGGAAAAATTGATGGGGGCTGAGCACCCACCAGCAGCTCCCCGCCCGCCCTGCACCAGCTCACCTCGCTCTGCCTCCACCTCCCTGGCTGCCGCATCCTGCTTCTCCCGACTCCCTCCAGCACTTGCACGGCCATACAGCTGATTAGCACAAGCCTGGGAGGGAGGGGGGAGGAGGAAGAATGTGGCGTCCTTGGGGAAGAGGTGGGGCCAGGGTGGGGATTGGGGGAGGGAGCCAATGGGGGAGAGAGGGAGGTGCGGTTTCGGGGCTGGGGCGGAGTTGGGGGGGGGCTGTGTGCCGGAGGGCAAAATATCGGGACAATTCGTTTCCCGACTGCTGTTCAGTTGGGACGTGGAACAAACAAGTAAATATCGGGACAGTCCGGATAAAATCGGGAGGTCTGGCCACCCTAGTCTGGAGCAGCTGTTAGAAGTTTGGCTCCCTAGTTGAAGCTATCAAAAAAATGTTCAAATCTACCCCCCTCACTGTTCTTTGCCTCCCATTCTACTCCCTCAATTCTCCCAGTATGGCTACGTCTCCTTCTTCAAGTGTCCTGAATTGATCTGTGACTTCTGGCCATTCCCTAGGAATAATTAGCTCTGTAGAGAACCCCGAGTGGCCTATAACTACAACTTCCTTCATTCCTTTACACTTTTCTTTCCAGCCCTCAACAGGCATTTAACATTGGCTGCCATCTAGCCAGTTATTAGTAGCCTTTGTAGTTTCTTCTTGGCAGAGTTTAATTTTTTAATGTCATATAGTCTGTAACTTCCCTTGGCTCGTGTACAATATGCATGGGCAGCTAGCACTGTTAAGCCATGTAGGCAGGCCTAGTCAGGCTCAGATAATGAAGGAAAATACCTAGCCAAAGCTTAAATAATTGAATTTTTATTCAGTGTTTGGGCTGAAGCTGGTTCCTATTTTTTTGGTCCAAACTCTGACCACCCTTCCTATTTAAAAATGTTCTAAACCCGAGAGACCAGTTAATTGCATTAATGTGAACTACGTCTATGTTCAGCAATAGGGTAATGTATCTTAAAGACACAGTTCATAGCATAGTGGGTTATTTATGCTTAATGAACCCGGCAAATTAAAATGTTAGAGATCACTCATGGCCCGCTATATATTTTTATTGACCTGTTAAAATGTATAGTAAACGCCTTTACTGAGGAATAAAGGCAGCAGGAGGTTGTGGTTAATGACATATTGTGAAATACACTTTGCATATAATGCGCCTTTTAAAACTATATTGTATTTTTCCTTTGGTTCAGAAAAATAACACAGTGGCAGGGAACATCAGTTTTATGCATATATATGTTGTCTTTCTAGCCCATACCCAGGAAGCTGATATCTTGGGATTCAGTGAAAGCTGTTCAGCTTCTGTAAGAAAAAAAAACCTGTCCAAGTTTTGCTGCACACTAATTAATTTTTCAGCCTTTGCATGACCTTTCTAGGTGTAAAAAACAAGTGAAGTTTTTAATTAATTTGGCTTTTCCTGGGACATTTGTGTAAAGACATGACATTTTTCTTAAATATTTTTATCAACCTTAGGTTGGAGATGCATGATGATCCAGTGAGTAGGGCACTAAAATAGGGCTTGGAAGACCTGGGTTCAAGTTTCTCATCCAGGGATTGGCAATCTTTAGCACACAACCTGCCAGGGTAAGCCAGGCCTGTTTGTTTACCTGCCGCGTTCGGCTGATCGCGGCTCCCACTGGCTGCGGTTCGCCATCCCAGGCCAATGGAGGCTGTGGGAAGTGGCACAGGATGAGGGATGTGCTGGCCACCCTTCTCGCAGCACCTATTGGCCTGGCGCGGTGAACTGCAGCCAGTGGGAGCCGCGATCGGTTGAACCTGGGGATGCGGCAGGTAAACAAACTGATCTTGCCCACCTGGATAAGCACCCTGGCGAGCGGTGTGCCAAAGGTTCCTGATCCCTGTTCTAATCCAATACAGACCACTTGGGCAATTCACTTAGCTTCTGTCTCTCATTTGCCCATGGAAGGATAGCAGTACAGTGGGGTCACAGTCAGATGGCACATGACCAGGATTCATCGCCGAATTGAACCAATAATGTTCAATGTGTATATCAATGACTGCTAGCTACTCTCTTGTACAATTTTATATATGCTGATGACAGCTGCTGCAGCTATCACGCTCAGTCCTTCTCAAAACTTGACAAGGTCTTGAATGCTGATATGAAGCTCATGGTAGCCTATTGTAGTTGATGGCTCCTGCAGCCAAGCTTTTCCAGTACTGTTTCTAGTGTATTTCATCTACATAAAGCAAGCACAAGCCACGAGTTAAATGTTTTCCTTAACAGCATGATCCAAACTCGGTTTATCTCAGTGTGATATTGGATAGATCATTAACCTGCAGCAATCACTTGAGGAAGATGGCAGCTAAAGTCAGCTCTCATAACAACCTGCTCCAAAAATTGGCTGGTTAGATCTGGGATGGGATTGCCTGGATGCTTAGAACGTCAGCCTCAGAAGAGTATTGTGCTCCTGTCTGGTGTTGCTCGTCTCACATGAGGTTGGTTGATGTAAAGTTTAACAAAGTGATGTGTATTGTTACCGGGACCTTATGGGCAACTCCGTTGCCATGGCTACTAATACCTAGAGGCCTTGTCATGGCAAATATGAAGTGGTGCTATGTTACCATCGTGCTACTGGCCAAGGTCCATGACAATAGTGACCTGCCATTGTACACAGGCCACTTCAACCACCCACCAGCTCGCCTGTCTTCTAGACGCCCTTTATGGTCATTTATGCCACCACAGGACATGACGGTGGACTCTGCTTGGTGCAATGACTGGTCAGCGATGACAGTCATTAATCACTCTCTTGTCACTGACCCACCATCTGTCCACCAAGGCACCTGTGATCACTTCTGAACGGGTTTTGAACAGGACAGGGCAATTGTGTCGCCAATCTCCTTAAATGGGGCTTTTGTAATGACCCATGGTGCAGCTGTCATCAATGTCAGACTATGTTGCATATCTTTGACGAGAGCCCACTGACATTCTGACGGCGGGCTACCGGCTCCGCACCTGGCTGATGATGATGTCATCAAATGGGCTGGGCACATTGTGCATAGGTTGATATTTCCAATCAGTAAAATGGTGATAATAGCACTTCCCCACTTCCTGTGGGTGTTCTGTGATTAAGTACATTAAAGATTGTGAGGCACTCAGGTACTACAGTAATGGGGGCCCTAGAAGTGCTATGCTAGATAGATACTACGGTGATGGGCATTATAGAATCTAAGGCTTGATCTACACAGCCACCTTATGTCTGTATAACTATGTCAGTATAATCCCCAGCCCTGAGTGACACAGTTGTACCAACCTAACTCCTGGTGTTGAGAGCGCTATGCTGATGGGAGTCCTTCTCTAGTCAGCTTAGCGACCGCTTCTCGATGTAGGTACTGTACCTTCCTGATGAGAGAAGCTCTCCCATCTGCGTAGCTGGCACCTTCACTAAGCACTACAGCGCAGCAGAAGCATCAGTGCAGGTGCAGCCCTGTAAGTGTACGCAAGCCCTAAATATAATTTTTTCTTCATCTTCTCCCTCATTTCCAGCAATCCACTGCTGCCAGGACAGTCCCTCTTTTGATTCATGATGTTTATTCTTCTCACCTTTCCTTTTATCAGAAATGACAAAACAAGCGAACAATCTCAGCCATCCAAATGGAACAAAAATGAAGCAAAAGTGTTTTTAATCTTCTTTCTGAGGCTTGGGTTCTCGAGTCACACACCTGTTCATTTGTCAGCCATTCTCGATTCTAAAGACATGCCCTATCTATTTCACCCCACTGCTGCTCAGATTGTTTTGCCCCCAACATCAGTACTAGTAGGATGGCAATGATAACATACCAATGTCCCATCCCTGACATGTTTCATGTTGCGTGCAGATGAATGGACTGAAAGTCTATATAGTTGTTTAGAAACAATAATATCTATGGCCTGGAATGCACTTACATTAAATATCTTCTGAGTTTGTTTAAAACTCTAGATTTCAGTTTTTAATCAACCTCAAAAGTTATTTATTGCTCCATATAAATGAGCGCCATGACCACTATGCCTTAATTAACCACATCAACTTTGACTATCATTTTGGCACTCAATTTTATTGGAATCTATGTAAGTCCTGTCTTTCCTGGTGGGTCCTTAAGCACATGCCATTTTTGTGTATGGGATTCTTTTGACAATAATTGGTTTCAATTAACTGTCTTTAATGCAGCAAAGAATCCTGTGGCACCTTATAGACTAACAGACGTTTTGCAGCATGAGCTTTCGTGGGTGAATACGTACTTGCATCCGACGAAGTGGGTATTCACCCACGAAAGCTCATGCTGCAAAACGTCTGTTAGTCTATAAGGTGCCATAGGATTCTTTGCTGCTTTTACAGATCCAGACTAACACGGCTACCCCTCTGATACCTGTCTTTAATGCATTTCACATTTGCTTACAGTTGGCCTTGTTAATGTCCAGTATTGTTTTCTTGCACAGCTACTTTTGATACCTACTCTCACCCCTGCAGGCAATCACTGGACCCCACCTGTTAACTGCTAGATGGATTATCATACCTAGATGGGAGCCCATTTTCTGAGGCTAATACTTAAAAACAAACAAACAAACAAAAACTTTCTGATCTTATTGGTTACTTCACAGACTCTGTGTGAAATCAGTCTCACTCCAGGATCACACAGTGTCACTTAGTGGTGGCATTCTTGTCAATATTAGTAATTGTCATTCTCCATCATAAACAACCAAGATTTTTGCAATGCTTCCTTATTTTTGCTAAGCCTTTCTTACTTCTGACCTGGAAGTCTAAACCCTACCCTCTGATATTTTTTTCTTTTTCCATGACATATGTATTCTTTACCTCAGTCTACAGTTTACAGTATCTGCTGTGAGAGCCAGCCTGAGTCACTTGCTCATTTATTCACATATTTCATGTTCAAGTATAAAGCCTATGTTCTTTCCTCCTGCTGATTCTATCCTTCCAGGTGCACTTTATAGCACAGAATGTTAGAGTTTTGCCTTTTCCCTCTGACTTAAGCAATTAAATATCTATTATCACAAAATTTTATCCTTCACTTTAAAAATTTCAGCTTCGAGTTTTACCATTTTTTTCTTTGATCCTTGGCTAGATATTGACAAGGGAAATGCCCATTTCTCTGTGGTTTAGGCCAAGATTTTCAAACGAGACTAATGAATTTTGATTGCCAAACCCGATCTTTAAACCAACCTGATCTTCAGGGGGTGACTACTCAGCATTTCCTGAAAATCAGGGTTCCTCACATTGGCTCTCATTGTCCACCCCAAAGGTGAAGCACCAAAGTCACTAGTCACTTTTGAAAATGTTGGTCTGTGTTCTTTTATCACTAGCAGTCGCTTAGCATGTCATTTTTACACTTCCGTTACCTTAATAGCTGTTTCTGTTCTCACGTTGTTTGCCTACCTATCGTTTTCCTTTGCGTTTTCTTTGTCACCACTTCAGATACTCATTACTTTGCCCAGCTGGTGTGTCTTATCCCTTTTTTATGGTTCTGCTTGAACCCTAAAATGCAGTAAGCTACAACTCCCGCACTTTACCCCACACCCACTAAAACATTTTGTAACATGTTCTTGTCTGTAATTCATAGACTCAAACTAAACAAAAGAGGCTGAATCATCACCTGGTATGAATAAAGTAGCCCCATTGAAATCACTAGAGCTAAATTGATTTACCCCAGGGGAGCATCTGACTCAAGAGTGATACTCAAGCTTTACCCCTTGCATAAGCCAGCAAAGAGACCTATGGCAGACAATTCACGTTTCAGTGCTGGAGACCTCCATGTTATTGGCCTTAAAGCCTCAGAGGCTGTACCATACTCTAATAGTGTTTGATCTTTCCCAGGGTAGCATAGGATCTTGCAGTCAGTATCTTGATTCTATCCCTGTGATGTCCAACCATTTCAGCTTGAGAATCAATACAGTATTTCAGAAAGGTCTAAGTGTCACAATCAATATGTTGGATTAGACTCCTACCCTGTTCCCTCCCCTTGGGCTGCCCATAGTCTGCTGCTTGAGATTTCCTAAGTGCGAGGAAATCCCTGGCAAACCTACCATCAGCATAGCCAGTTAGTATGCCTCCCTCCCTGAAGCTCCTAGAAGTGTCTTGGAAGTAGAAAAGGGAAGTGGCTAGCGTGAGTTACTCTGTATCTATCCCCAGTTAACATATGGTCTCCCGCACACCTTTGTGAATCTGTGCAAGCTAGATCAGCCACCAGGCTGCTGTAACCTACACAAAGGCCAGGGCAGCACATCATGGGGCTTAGAGGTAATAAATGGTTGTTGAATCTCAGCTTCTCCTGTTTACCCCTCTGCCAGTCTGCCTTGTGTGGCTGGTCCCCTAAGTCTATGAAGACCCAGCAAGCTCCTACCATGCTCTCTTGGGGGCTCCCCACCAGCGGACAGTGGCTCAGGCAATGGAGTATTCACAGCTACTCTCCTCCCTTCCAGGCAATGCATCAGGTGGCCAGCAGGGGAGCTCTTCAGAGTGCTTCTGATTCCAAAGAAGTGGTGGGAGGCAGCTGGGGAGGAGGTAGCAATGGGGGTAAGCCAAACACTTCCATTTAAGACTCACAAGGCATTAATTTTCATTTAATAATCAATTACAAATTTTCTTTTTAACACAGCTGCCCTCAAGTGCCACAGGTAGCATATCACAACTCTAGCTGATGGAAATGTGCTCTTATTTCATGTGCTCCTAAACACCCTCTGGCCACAGAAGAGGCCACATTTACAATTTCTCCTGGACATCTGTGCAAATCTGTGTCTACCAGCTCATATATTTGTTCCAGACAGTCGAACTTTAGGCATCAACAGTTCAGGAGACACTTGGTTCCCCCACAAGGCTGTGCCACAATGTACCCATTTTGGTTTCATATTTCATTTTCTACTATTATTTCTACTGATGTCATGTAACCAAGTAGGTGTCTTTCTAAGACATTTGTATGAGAGCACTTTTCCTGCAATTTACTGTATTTCTTCAGTAACATCAAGGGCTACAAGTAACATCCAGCCTTAAGTTATATTATTAAATGAGTACACATGTAAGAGGTATTTATTTGCTAAGAAAAGGCCAAGGATTTAAGGTTTACTGGGGTTTTTTTTGTCACATAAAATTATAAAATCTTAGAATAATGAAATTCAGAATAAATATTTTCATGCTGTATGTATATATTACACATGAAAAATTGTATTAAAAGAACAATGAGGTTACAAACATAAAAGTTATGAAATGGCAGAATTAAGGTTGCCTATGGAATCTCAATTCATTCTTGTAGTCCAGAGATGGGCAAACTTTTTGGCTTGAGGGCCACATCTGGATGGGGAAATTGTATGCAGGGCCATGAATGTAGGGCTGGGGCAGGGGGTTGGGGAGTGCAGTATGCAGGAAGGGGCTCAGGCAAGGGGCTGGGGTGCGAGAAGGGTTCGGGGTGTGAGCTCTGGCCCAGCGCCACTTACCTTGGGGGGGGGACATGATAGAGGTATATAAAATCATGAGTGATGTTGAGAAAGTGGATAAGGAAAAGTTATTTACTTATTCCCATAATACAAGAACTAGGGGTCACCAAATGAAATTGATAGGCAGCAGGTTTAAAACAAATAAAAGGAAGTTCTTCTTCATGCAGCGCACAGTCAACTTGTGGAACTCCTTACCTGAGGAGGTTGTGAAGGCTAGGACTATAACAATGTTTAAAAGGGGACTGGATAAATTCATGGTGGCTAAGTCCATAAATGGCTATTAGCCAGGATGGGTAAGAATGGTGTCCCTAGCCTCTGTTCGTCAGAGGATGGAGATGGATGGCAGGAGAGAGATCACTTGATCATTGCCTGTTAGGTTCACTCCCTCAGGGGCACCTGGCATTGGCCACTGTCGGTGGACAGATACTGGGCTAGATGGACCTTTGGTCTGACCCGGTACGGCCTTTCTTATGTTCTTATTATGTTCTTGAGCGGCTCTGGGGTGGCAGCGGCGTGCAGTGGGGCTAAGGCAGGCTCCTTGCAACAAATGGCTTAACAGAACACTTTATCCACACCATGACATAAGCTTTGAGAGTGGCAACAGAACAACTAGGTTTATTACAGGCCAAACTTGCAAACTTCTTGTTAGCATATCAGAAAGCCATGCAGGCAACAAGAAATCAGTCACCTGCAAATTTGTTCTTGGGGCACAGCCTCTGATCTTGCCTGGATTTATTAAAACCTGCTCTGTCAAGGGAGGTAATTAACAAGCAGAATGCTCAATCAAAGGACTGTGGATGTTCTGCACTTAGAGAGCTATGGCTGGGACAAGCTCAAGATTACAGAGGTGACCACAAGCGGGTTCCAAGCACTAGCCAACTTCAGATGAGACCTTATTCTTATGCTGTTGCAGTGACATCTGATGTGATACGGCATCGCCACATCAGGCAGCTTGGGCTTTACCTCCCCCAAACAAACTGTTGTGTCACTGTCGCTACCTGATCTGGCTATTCTGAAGTTCAGGACACTGTAAACCCATTAATCCCTAGCACCAAGGAAACAGAAGCTGAATTGTCATTTAAAGCATCTGTTCAAGTGTCTACTCCAGAACTGAGAGACTCCACCCTGTGCGACAAAAGAAACTGCCTTAGTGACTCAGTTTGTAGTTGAAATAGTTGATAATTAAGGCTGATGAATAGTACAGAGGCAGAATAATCCTCTCACGCTGGAGTGCTCAGCTAATCTATTCTGACCTCTTTAGTTACAATTGCAATTTATAATGTTAGTTTAGACATGTTTTGGGAGGGAGGGGGTAACAACACAATAAGAGAGGAGGACTCTACTGTATGTGATGTAATTGAGCATTTTCCTTGCCTAATCACTAGAGAGCATCTTGTGTATCAATACACTAGCAGTGGAGCAGTAGAGTGTGGCTGAGCAAGAAGCAACAGAGCCCTTGAATAAACATGTGGGTTACATAGCTCTCTGTCCATATCTAATTGGCAAGTTCCTGGGTGCAGAAGTAACAGATCTACTAGAGTGGAGTCCTGAGCTCTGCACAGAGATGGTAGGAGCTGGAAGGAGCTGGGTTTGTGGCTTCATTGAATGGAAAGGGGCTCCCAGTGGCAGTAGGCTGCAAGTGTGGCTGCCTCCTCCATGTCAGTTCTGCTGAGCGGACAGAAAGCTGGGATGCTGCATGAGTTTGTGTCAGTCTCAGCCTTCTTCTTCCCACCCCTCCGGGGTGGGGGCAGGGCTGAAAGTTGTGAGGGGGAAACTCACTTGCGTCACCCACAAATTGAAAGCTGGGGGAAGGAGAGTACGTGGGTGAGGGCGCAGGGGAAATATGATGTTGTTCCTCTAAACTGAAAGTTATCGCCCAGGATGCCCCCTTTGAAGCTATCAGCAGACAGAGTAAGTTAGAGAAGCCTTTAGGCTACTGAAATTTGTACTGGGGAGGGAGGATGCAGGCTGGGTACAGTTCAGCCCCAGGATCCAGGGCTTTCTAAAAGCCAACTTTGTCTTCCTCCCCAGATTTGCACTGAGCACAGCTGGTCATTCTGATTGATTTACAGACGTCTGCCTGGTGACCCACATATCTTGTCTCATACAGGCCCATATGCAGGGGAAAAGAGCCTATTTCACAGAGAACATTGAATGCCTTGACCTATTTTCACCTGCTTTGTAAAATGTAAAGGTGTCCTTAGTGTTTGCAGAGTGCCATGCAGTGTGTTAATTTGGAAGTGGCACTGTATGAACTTCAGCGGCAGGAAGGAACCATGGGACTGCATAAACTCCATAATGCTATTTGGCTAGTTCACTTTAGACCCAGTCCCCTGACAGGTATAGAAGAAGCTATATTTTTCTGTACTGAGCATAAATAAAATAAATATAGCTATCTCATAGAGTTGGAAGGGACCTTGACAGATCATTGAGTCCAGTTCCCTGCCTTCACTAGCAGGATTTTGCCCCAGATCCCTAAATGGCTCACTCAATGATTGAACGTATAACCCTGGGTTTAGCAGACTAATGCTCAATCCACTGAGCTATCCCCCCACTGTGGTTTGGTGTGCCTTTGTGTAATGCCCTTTTGATCCTAAACTACAGTGGCATAGACTCAAGAGTGATAGGGATACACCTTCCAACTTCTACTTTACAAGGAGTCTAGAGGGGAGGTACTTGCTTCCATACAATGTGCACTTTGCCCTCTTATACTCTGCGAACCCTGCTGTCTAATCAAGCATTGGAGTGAACTTCATAGTTCATTGAACCTGGGTCACATAAATTGTGAAGTAGATTATTAATTCACCAGACAGAGTGTCGCTACATTAAACTCAGTACACCTGGGGATCTCTTTGCTGCTCTGCAGCTCACTGCTTGCTTCCCCTGTTCTAGCAGGCTGCAGCATCTGTTGTGTGAGTACATCGCCATACTGTAAACTACTAAAGGTTTTTTTTTTTTTTTTTTTTGCTCAGCAGCCCAGCTGGAAATTTAAGATAATAGCCAAAATAATTAAGTAATACCCACAGCACAGCTCATACCAGTATTTTCTGTACGAGCCATCTTCAAGGAGAGGTGTGTGAACAGGAGACCGAAATATCAGAAAGCTGACAGCAGAGGCAGACATGAGAAGAATTATAGGCATTCAGCAAACATTAAAAGGACAATAACACACTGGCTTATGGCTATTTATTTTTTATGAGAGACTTTGGCAGTGTTTTGTCTGAAGTTTTGATGGCCATATGTTTTCCAGGGAGGCACAGCACTGTTTGTAAATGGTGCTGTAATTGAAATTGAATTTCATGAAGTCTATGTGAAATATGATAACACATTAAAATACATATCCTTTGGAGAGTTTCCGCATTGATTTTTGTTGCATTAAATCTGTTTACACATCAAAGGACAAAATTACATTCTGTCTGTCTTCATTTCAGTCACACCCGTGCTTTTGTTTGCCAGAGAGTACGCACGGCAAAGCACAATGCTGTGCTGTACATAACACTTCCAACACTAACACTTCTGTTAATAAAATGATGCCTCAGACTGGAATTGAGCTCATGTTTCCATCTGCTTAGCTCTTTCAAGTCCTTTCTCTTCAATGCTGTAACTATATTAATGCATTGGGCCCAATCCATTGAAACCGAGGGGAATTATACCATTGATTTCAGTGGTAGCAAGTGCAGGCCATGTTGATGTACACTAGCTGAGGATCTGGCTCAGCAGAGTTTTCCATATGACACAGAACATGTTATGATGTGAGATTTATGTTAGATTGTGCGCCTCAACTATTGTTCTAAAGACAGATTTTGCTTTAAATGGATGGGTATTTTCTGTATGCAAATGTCATTGTTTTGTGTGAGAATAAAGTGTGGTGAAGGTGGGGGAACTAATACTGGCTCTTTAAATGAACCAATATGAATCATCAAAATAACAGTGAATGTATTGCTGGGATAAAGAAACAGAGCTGCTTCTTGCTTTACTCACAATGACGTATATCACTTTCATCAGTTCTATTATCATCCTAGATGCATCCTAGGTTGGATGTGATGCTGGAGTGAGGAAGTAGAACACAAAAACTCATTTTTCAGGTACAACAAGCATAAGATATTTTGATATTTTTCTTTGTCAGTGTGGGGAGAATAGCTAAATGCTCTGACTAGTGAATATTGGATTTGTCACTGAATTTAAGCCCTCCGCGTCTCCGGGAATCTTATTTTTCTTTCACCTCTACAAGATTATCAACCATGTTATTAACTCCTCTCTAAGCAATATATATTTTCTGTCTTTCAGGAGACTTTTTTTCTTTGATTTAGAGAGATAAAACTTGCTGTAGTGGATTGGCTCATTCGACCACCCAGGCTGATAACCTGACTCCAACACAATGGCTGCTTCCCAAGAAGGGTGGCACCCTTGCCCCCCTGCATAATGCACCTAGCCAATTATTCAGTGTTCTTCACTGTGTAGAGATATAGGGGGCAGTCCTTCCTTACCCCTGCAGCATTCTGCTCATGCCCTGGAGCAGGAATCGGCAACCTTTGGCACGTGTCCTGTCAGGGAGATCTGCTTGCAGGCTGGGACAGGACGATTTGTTTACCTGCAGCATCCGCAGGTTCGGCCGATCGCAGATCCCATATCCCTCGGCCCCCGTCACTTCCCGCAGCCCCCATTGGCCTGGAATGGCAAACCATGGCAGTGGGAGCTGCGATCGGCTGAATCTGTGGACACTGCAGGTTAAAAAAAAAAATCCCGGCCCGCCAGCGGATTTCCATGAAGGGCTGCATGCCAAAGGTTGCCGATCCCTGCGCTGGAGCATTGCCTGTATTATCGGAGCTTGTGCAGTGTAGCTGTGAATCCTTTTATTGACGATAACATTATAAAATTGCTTTTAAAAATCCAGCAGCAGCATGTGACTGTATGACCTCGTGTGTGAGTAAATGCCACAGATTGTCTACACAGTGTGTGCAGCATTTACTCTCTGTCCTTGCCTTTCTCTGGTATGTATGTGTTTTGGTTTTTATTTCCAGTTGTTCTGACCGTGATTTATACAGGAAAACACAGTTCCGATATAGCGTATCCACACTGGGGGCTAAGGCTGACCGAGACACGAGGAGATCAAGTTGTGACATTCTGGGGATACAGTCAATGTTCTGAAAACAGAGACATAAAAAAAGTTAAACTCTTAGCTAAATTATTAGAATTTGAGCCATGGATTCAGGGTGTGGTGTGAAAAATGGAAGATAACGTCAGGAATCCTTCTTAAAATGTTCATTCTAGTTTTTAGAGACAGTAGTCCCCATTTTAAGTATATGAGAATATTGTTCAAATTAGAAGAACCCTTAAAAATGGACAGCATTTAAGGTGTGCCCATTATGAAAGATCATTACAGAAGTAATATGTTCACTTGCTTTTATTTAATGGATTTATTATTTATGTAACCCACAAACCTCCTGGGTGTGGTGTTCTATCCCCTCTAGTGGCACTGAGACCACTTAAAGAGTCTGCCATAGCCTGAGCTAAGAGGCATGTGGCTTTTAGCTCATGCAGTAGGGGCTCCTGCATTTAACTCCAGCGGTTTGATCCCACCCGCTGACAACCGCGGTCTGTCTGAGTTACATATCAGTATATACTGTGATAGAAAAAACATGATTAATATATGCAATCTTACACAATAAATATGCTCCCCCCCACATTTACTCTCAATTCACCATACCTTTACAGCTGTAAAATTTAGATATAAACTCAAGTCTCTTCTGTTCCCGGCCCCCAGAGTCCTCTCTCCCGTTTCCACTGCTCAGATTCACAGAAATGTTCCCACTCCCTAAGGGGAGAAAACTCAGTCTATTTTGGACTAAGAGGGAGTAAATTCCAAAGGCAAGGGGCCCTAATGGAGATCATTCTACCAGCAGTCCCCACTCTTCTGCAGCTAAGGAGCTACAGCTCAAGTCCACTGACTGATGGGGCATGTGGATGTATGTAATGGGGAGAGAAGTTTTTCATTTGAGCATCTCAAAGCCCTTTGTAATGGATGCTAAGTCTAACTGTTTCCAGTTTACAGATGGAGAAACTGAAGTACAAAGGGTAGGATTTTCAAAAGTGCTTAAGACATAGGAGCACATTGCAGTGAAATACAATAGGACTTGTACTCCTAAGTCACTTTTGAAAATTCCACTTAGTGAGTGTAAATGATTCAGCCAAAACCACACATTGAGTCTGTGGTACAGCTGAGCACAAAACCTATGTCATATGCTCCCCTAAAAAGATGATATAACGAAAGACTTGGAGTTAAAAATAATTAAATAGGACTAAAAGAAAGTTGGAGCAGAAGGGTGGAAAAATATGACCAGGAAACAGAAAGGAGAGAGAAATTCAGAAAAGCCTGTAGGGACTTAGCTGTTTTGAGACCAGGTAGGCAGGCAAATTGGTATTAATGGGGAATTACAATCTCTGAATGCTGTGAAAGGAACTTTTGAACTGCCTCACCATGCTGAAATACAATTAATAATATCATATTAAAAATTAATAATATCTCATCTACTGCACAAAGTATCAAGTAATACATTAATAATTGCTGTGGCTGCATACACTCAGTGCAAAAAGTTAATGTAAAAAAACCTTTCTAGATGTGGCAAGTTATGATTCACATTTTGTTAACCCACATAATGACCCACAACATGGATGTGCGCATATGCACAGGCATACACACACACACACAACAAAATTAACCTTTATGGTCATCCCTAGCCAGGCTCTGTACACAGATTCCTCCCCTCTCCCCCATCCGAAACAAACACTGATCAATCCTGCTAGAAATAAGAATAACCTGTGCACATAGGGACTATGGACAGGGCATATTCCGCAACACTCTGCAACCGGAATGGTTCCTGGAAAATCACCTTCTCCATACATTTTAGGGGAGGTCAGAATCATGGCAGAATATAGCTGCTATGCATTCCCCCATGCTGTGAGCACATTTTCTGTTTTTTCTGCAGTGCCTATTGACTAAAGAATATACTTTTCCTCTTTGTTTCAAACAAATGTTGTACATGGATAACTGAGCAAAGATAGACACATCAGACTGGCTTGTTTGCTAGATCTCATTGAAACTGAACTAAAAATTAAGCCCAAAGATGAATGAAGTCCATGAGAACCAATAGGACTATTCACAGCAGTAAGCACCATGCTCAATGGTAAGCATTTGTAAGATCAGGTCCATAATGTGTCTTGCACATGCTTTGGAGTAGGAAACATGGCTTCAAATGTGTTTATACAATCCCTAGTACAATGAGACCAACATCTTGATTGGAGCCTGATAGTTATTAAATCATAATGATCATATAGGATGTATGGTCTTGAGATTATGGCAAAAAAAAAAGGGAGTTAGGACTTATTCTGCTGCTTTCTATTCTTGGCAAACCACAAACTCTTCATGCCTCTGTGGGACTTTGGGGTTACTAATATTTGTCACTAAGCACACTGGCCCAGATCCTCAAAAGGTATTTTGGGTATTAGGTGTCTAAATATCTTTGAGGTTCTGAGCCTCAGATACTACTGTGGGTAGTACTATAGACTTGCCTATAAATAAATGTGTCCTCAGAAAATATTAATTTGGCTAACAATCTGGAAAATACTCAAGATATTATGTTTGAGCTATTAAATGAAGAAACGTTAGGATATTCAGAATTACTGTATTTTCCTGCAGAAAACTGGTGTGTGCTGATTAGGCTATGGTATTACATTGAATGGCCATATAACAGCAATATTACCATTTTAGCAAATATGTATCTGGAAAATATGGATTAATTAGTTATTGGGGTGATGGCAAATAGGTGGCTGGTTATTACTGACGTAATGCTGTGTAAATGTAGATGTTAATATATTGTATAGTTCTGCTAAATGTTTGCCATTAATTGTAAATTAGCTGACATTAAAATGGAAAAGGATAATACATGAGTTTTTTTCTTGTGATTATGTATATTGCTTAACATATTTATGATATTATTTATCTTTCCATTTACAGAAAAAATAAACTATAAAGTACAGAAAGATTTCTAATTTTTCTTAAGGACAAATAAAAGTGGAAATGTTGATAGATCTGATGACTGCATTAAGTCAAAATAAATTTTATAATAGTCGATACTATTTTATATATAAGTATCTCTTAAGTTTAAAAGATCTTTAAAGCTGAACTATATTCAAAATCAAATGCAGCGTGGAAAATAATATTAAATATTTAATGGCATAATTATGTCACGAATGTAATTGTTTTATAGTTCAGATTAAAAAATTACAAGAACTGTTTTCCTTTTCATTATAAGTTATAGTGTGTTATGAATTTTCATAAATATTTTGGTTCTGAGCCTGCTGCTGTGGAACACAATGGGAGGTTTGCATATAACTCAGTGGAAGTAGGTTAAGTCCTTTTTTGTTGTTGTTTTTAGTTGCAGTGATGATGAGCCTAGCCAGGCCAGCTTCTTTGAGGAATTAGCCCTTGCCTAACTGAGGCAAGAAGGATTTAACAGTTAGTTTATGCTACATTGTTCTGCTGTTCTTATATAGCTCTTTAAGGGTCATATTCTATATTTTCTATGTTCTGCAAAGTTGTATTTACAGTCCATTTATGGCATTACTTACATATTTACTATTAATAATAATCCCTATACATAACCAACTGTGGGATGTGACCTATGCAGTGTCAAACCACACTGACATGTCACATAGACAATGTGGCATTCACTAGCTAAAGAGGAAGGTCATATATTCAATAACATGTCACAATATGCTGCATTTCCCACTCTCATTTTGAATAAACAAGTTACATGAATGATCTCCCAGCCACTCATGAGCCAACAATAGGGAGGCACCAGCCGCCCAGCCTTTCACCTCAGAACTGTACTGTCTTGCACTAGTCAGAAGCTTGGCCAGTGAAAGTTCATTAAGTTCATCTCTCCCTCAGTGTGGAGAGGACACACACTAGCCTAGGGAAACTGAGTTGAGATTTCCCAAGCACTTCACCCAAAACACACTGTTTTAGGTAAAATATAAAACAGATTTATTAACTACAGAAAGATAGATTTTAAGTGATTATAAGTAGCAAGTGTAGAGATCAATGTTGGTTACTTAAGAAATAAAAATAAAGTCTCAGTCTGAGTTCTACAAACTACACAGGATTTGAATCAAGCACTGACAGATTATACAGTTCCTCAGTACACAGCCTGGGACTCTTTTTCAGCCTGGGACCACCCTACCCCAGGTCAAAATCTTTATCCTTCAGACATGTTTCCATTCCAGGTATTAAGTTGTGGAGGGAATGAGGCCAAATGATGATGCCACTTCCCCTCTTTAATAGTTTCTTCCAGTTTCTGGAAAGATCTGTGCTGTGATGTGGGGGGTCGACCCACATTGGTCAAACTGTCTCTATTATCTCTACACTGGCTTCCCATAGAATTTTGAATTAAGTTCAACATCTCAGTCCTTATCTTCAATGTGCTCCACCATAGCCTGAGTCCAGGATACCTAAAGAACTTCCTAAAGCTCTGGGATGAAGACTGTAGTTGACAAGAGGTACTGCAGGACTCTGCAATAAGAGTAAATCTTGTCTATGCAGGAGATAGAACTTTCTTGGCAGCCGGTCTGAGATTGTTGTAGAATGAACTCCCCCAGGAACTACGGATCATCACAAACCTCATCACCTTCCACTTCAGCTGCAAAGTGCATTTCTTTAACCTTGCCTTCTGTAATGAAGATATAACAACATGTATATTGAAAAAAAAAAAAGGCCACCCTGCTAAAAGAAGACTCCACTGCACAGGCTTTTCCCCGGAGAGAAGCTGAATGAATAGATAACCCATTACAGATGTGCAGTCACATTGCTTAATGGAAGGTGCTCAGATCCTATGATGAAGAGCACGGCAGAAGAATACAATCGAAATACAATATTGAAATGAATATTTTAATATAATATAAAAGCCAAAACTAAATGAAATTATAAAGTTAACACAAAATGTCTTTACCTTATTGAAAGAAAATTTTTGATGTTATTTGAAACAAAATAGTACAACATTATCAAAAAATAAAATGAAAAAGTTGAAACAATTTGTCTCACATCAAAATTTCATCAAAATCAACATGTTCTCATGAAACATTTTTGGTTTTGATGAAACTGCATTTTCCAATGGAAAAATGTTTTGTAAAAAAAACCCCAAAAAACAACCAGTGCTGTTAATTATGGTAACTCTGGATATTCTGGATATCCACATAAACATCCAATCCCTTTTTGACTCTTGTTAATTTCTTGGCCTCAATGACTTCCTGTGGCAATGAGTTAATAAACAGTCATGACTTAAAGTACCTGTTCACCTCTCTCTCTCTTCTGATGCAGTTGAGAATCTGAAGAGTTTATAGTCAGGAGGAAAATCAACATAATGGTGGAGGAACAGAAAACATATAAAATATAATTGAGAACTTTGATGTTTTCTTCTGTGCTACTCCTTATGCATGGACCACTCTCCCTGATCTAGCTGTGAGGTCACTACCCTGTCCTCCCTCAAATCTTTTCTTAAAGAATTAACCACTTAACAATGGCTCTCACCCAAGAAGGGAAAACTTCAGGCTAAGTCCTCAGTGTGAGTAATTTGGTGAACCTCTGCTGATTTAAGTTTACATAAGCTGAGGCTCTGTCCCTTTAAAATTGACTGCACAAATTTATTGTTTCTAATCATGCCGCCTATATAATTGTATGACCTTACTACTGATACCGTAGATCCTCTCTCCCTTTGTAAACTCTTAGCAGCAGGGACCACGTCTTCATGTGTGTTTGTACAATGCAAAGCCGATGGGCCTCTGAGCATTCCCACACTGCAAATTAATAATAATGATTTCAAGAGACAGTTAAGCACAACTTCAAAATAATTTACAGGGTTCTAAATCTGGATTTTTTAAAAAATGCAATGAATTATTCACTAAGTACGTTAATATTTCCTCCAGCTCATACTGAGGTAGTGCCATTTTAGAAGTGAGATACTTCAAGATGTGAGAGTATTACCGCTGCTCGGTCGCTTGTGGTACAAAACTTAGCAACCGAACAAAGGAAGACAATAGGGCATCAAGAAATATACAGTGTCATGTTTATTGTTTAATTGTACCTTTCCTTAGTCTGCCATATTACATCAATAGTGAGAGGAGAAAGCGACTGTGTCTGGTTTGACCTCAGAGTCCATTCATTTAAATCTAAGTATGGGCAAAAGAGAACTGAGCATGTGAAAGGGGAATACATTTAAGTGGCTTTGTCAGCCTCAGTATTTGTCTCTCTGAGTCTCTCTGTGGTTGTTTTTTCTCTGGCCATTGGCTTAGGTATACGTCACGACAATTTCTATAGGAATTGTAATGGATTTTACAGGAGCTTGATAATATGCATCACTGAGCCAATAGATGTTGTAAGTGACATTAGATCCAAAGGTCAAAGCATCCCTTAAAACTGCAAAACTTGTAGAGGGAGCAATTTTTCAAGGGAGTGGTGTGTGCAAGGTAGAAAGTATAATATGATACCGTCTTCCTGAGCCTGGATTGACTCTGCTAGGAGATTTCAACCTTAGATTGCTTGTTGTGCTTAAAAAACTGGCGAAGCATGAGTTTAGTGGGAAATGCTGATGCAAAGGATACTCCACAAGAAAAATGATGGTTAAAAAATGTAATTTATCTTGACCTTCCATTCTACTAGTGGAAATAAAAACCAAACCAAACACCAAACCAATCAAACAATGGATACAAAACTGAACAGACCAAGTAATCCAAATTGCAGCTGTTAATATATGAACTGCTAAAGGGAACAAAAAAGTCACTCAGAAGTGCAAGATTTTGTCATTTTGCTGAAGGACTTGTTCAGCTTTTTGCAGAGATTGTTGTAGTTCTGTTGGTCGCAGGATATTAGAGAGACAAGGTGGAGGAGATAGTAGCTCTATTTAACTCAAAAGCTTCTTGTTTCATCAATAGAAATTGGTCCAATAAAATACATTACTTCACCGATCTTGTCTCACTAATTTTCAGATGTTTTAGGGAAAATAGGTTTTGCATAATATAGTATTAGTAGACATTTTCATTTTTTCTAATTTTAATTGAGATAGTTTTTTATTTGGACTTAAATATGTCCCTGCAGTCAGAGGTGCTGATTTTCTGGTTTTCCCAGAGGTGCTCAACTCCTGCTCTGCTCTGGCACCTCCCCCACGCCACCCCTTCCCCCCAAGACTCCGCCCCCATCCTGCCTCTTCCCACCCTCCTCCACCCCCTTCCCCAAGTGTGCCCTGCGCTCTTTCTGCCCCCCCTGCCCTCAGCGCCTCCAGCACACCACTGAACAGCTGATCACCAGTGGGTGGAAGGCGCTGTGGGGAAGGAACAGATCGGCAGGGCCCGCCGGTGGGTGCTGAGCACTCTTTTTTTTTTTTTACATGGATGCTCTAGCCCCATGGAGTCACCGCCTAGGCCTGCAGTATTTGTCTACCAAATGCTTCAAAACTGTACTAGTTCAGGAAACCCAGAAAGTGAGAGTGACTGGAATTCAACCTGTCTAGTTTCACTGCCAAAGCTCTGTGATTGCAAAAGATGAAAAACAAATATTATTTCACTTTTGGAAAGCTACGGTTTTATTAATAACAAAGGTAAGGGACTGTATTGTCATACGTAGTGCCTATATAACATGCAATTCAAGTATATTAATTCAAGCAAAGGGAACATATTCATAAAAATCTGTGGGCCGGATTTTATGCTGCTGTAAAACCAGCAATAACTCTGTTGCAGACACTGAGGCTGCACCAATGTAAAACCAGTGCAAGATCAGAATCAGATGCATTGTTACATGGAAAGGTAAATCAGTAGCCTACACTAACACCCACACTCTATTTTTCTCCACTATTGTTTTCACATAACACCTGTTGAGACAGGGAACCAGAAATTTTAAAATCCCAGTTGTGAATTTACTGACAGACTTTGGTAGGCATGGACTATTCCTCTTAGAAAGCTGTTTAAACTTGACAATATAAACTATAAAGATATTCAGTACATTCCGTTTCTTGGTCATTGGTAAGAGGAAATCTTCATGATATAATTTTAGTTTTATATGTTCCAAAATGCTTTATTGAAGAATCACTTCATCTTCCATGGAAATGTATTCACCTCTGGGATGAAACACAGTTTATTCAGGAATGGAAGAGTAGATTACCTTGCTGAACCTGCAGGGGGACTTTAAGGAGGCAGAATGTTTGAAGTTGGCTACAACACCAGGCTATTTCAATATAGACAAAAGTAAACTGGGCCTAGCATCCTTTTTATTACAAAAAAGTGGCATAAGATCTTTCATGATCACAATAGTCGGGCCATCAATTTTACATTTTATCCAAAAAGCCAGACCTCCATAGTCAGTTTCTCAGGCGCTATGCCAAAGCGTTGTCTCAGTACTGACTGAGGGGAAGTACACCATCTTTTACATTACCAATAGCGCCTGCTACAGAAATGGTTAGGGTTTTGGAGGTTTCCTATCTCCTGATGTATCCCAAAGCAGCTTAGCTCGTGAGCGCTAATGAGATCACAGCCCACTGCAGTATGGTACAGGCAACATTGCAATTGCCGGTGCTGTTGATGAGAGTACTGTGGCTTTTGGCAAACCTTAAACAAAATATTAGCTTACATCACTGATGCTGGAAACTAAAAATGTCCATTTTAAATGTTCAAATCTGTTAATCACGCAAACATATTCACAGTTCCAGTTCAATCTACAGTAATTGCAATTTTCCTTTAGTTACTGGGTCTATGTGTTATTCTTTCTTGTTGGTGTGAGAGAGAACAAATGTGTGAATGACATTTCAGCCTGGTAATTGGTGCCATTTATAGTTCTATGTTAGTTCTTGCAGTCTACGGGCTGTGTTGCTGCTTTTACATAAGGATCATGCACCTCATTAAAACTATAGTATTGAATGCATGGCCTGGATTCTTGACTTCAAAATGATTATTGCCATGTAATACATAAAGGATGAATGGATTTGAGTCTCCAGTACCAACAAAAGCGGTGGCTTTTAAGACCGCTAAAGCAATCTGTTAGGCCCTGTTTATATTGGGTTCCTAGCTGATTTAGGGAATTGTGTTTAAGCTTTGCTTTGGTGTTTCCAAGTCTTTGTCCTTGTATCAGTTTGCCAAAGGGGACAGTTTAGCAGTCTAAGCAACAGACTCCATGGAAACAGCTTTGTGTTGACCTCAGCTCTTTTTTTCAGCATTTTAGGTCAAATGCAGTTTACTGTGTGGAGAGCTACCTTAGAAACTCAGGTCCTGTCAACTGCATACAGTGCAAAGATCCCATAGCATTTTCTGTACAAGAACAGGTTTGCCACAGTATCCTGGGCCAAGTTTCCTCCACCACACTGACATGTGTGCTGTTGTACAGTATGTTAGCTGCTGCAAGATAGTAAGATTTTGGTGATTCCTCCATGTAAAGACTGGACCGTGGCTAGCTCTGCCTGGGTGTGCAAAATGGAGGTGAGGGGATGAAGAGCACAGTCTTGCTCCTTGCTTTCTCAGCACACAAAGATGACCTTGGCCCGATGCTGTGGCCTGCTCCTTTTTACATGTCCAACCAGCTCCACAGAGAGGTGGTTTGGAACCTTGTCCCCCATCCCTTTTTGGCATAATTTACACCCCAAAAGGTACAGAGGGGGAAGTTGCTGAGGTCCCCTGTCACGTATAGGAACTATTATTGGGTCTGGCCTGTGTGTGGGATACACAAAAGCAGGGTGAAAAGGCTCTTCATACCTTCCTAGGGTCAGAGACAGTGTAGTCTAAAAGGTTCCTGAGTTTGGCTGACATAAACCATTTCAAAATATTTGTCAGTCGTTGGAAAATGTTTGCCGCATCTGTCCAGCTCTAAGCCATTCTCTGATACCATCAGGTGAATACACATTTTATCTGGCTAGATTTGACAAGCCCCTTAACTATCCATATATCTGTATCTAGAAAGATTTCCACACATTAAAGAGCTGCATCCAAGTCTCAGTTATGGTTTTGGGGGCAAGGTGACCATTTTGTGACCACTGAACCTGTTCAGTGGCACAAAGGTAGACATGTATGGGAGAGCAAAATTAACTAGACCAGTTGAGATTGTAACCTATAAAACACCCAGAAAAAAATATCTATAAAGATACCAATTGCATTTAGCATTATTCCAGGGGTGGGATGACGCCCTAGCTATTATTAAATTCACAGCATTCAAAAGTTACTGCAAAATGTGGCTTTTCTCTAAAGGGTTTTGGAGCCAGAAAAACATGTGAAACCAAAGGCCTATAGCCCTTTCTGATGACGTTGCCATCATCCTTGTGCATTTAATCATTGTGCCCCAGTTGTATTTTCTGGGTGAGCACTTATCCAATAATCATTGTCAGAATTCACTGAAAAGGTGGACAAGTGTTTGAAGACTCTTGGGAGGGAGCAAACAAATTTCATGCCTCTTGCACTTCTAGGCATTGGGTCAAGAGGACTTAATGAAAAAATGTATTGATGAAATATGTGAGTAAATCCCAGGCACTTAGAAGAGGAAAGAGATGAATAACAATATCACCTACACCAGTGACTTCTCTTCAGAAAACAGTGGACATGTCACAATAGAAAAATCATGTGCAGGTTTTTATTGGTTTTCAAATAGTTGTGACATGCTAAACAGCAAATAAATATATCAAGTGAAGTTCAGAGACAAGTGGTACATATCATCATGGCTCAGTAGGTTACCACTTGCATTTTGTACCTTACTACAAGAACATATGGGGCCAGCTTTTCTAAGCAGGGTGAGACAGCAGCACACACATTAATGTGCCAATGCCCACTCAGAGCCCACAGAGCTTCACATTTGTGCACCCACAGCAGGCCAATCTGTATGGGATGGGTACATAGCTCTTACATATCTGTAGGAACAAATTTTCATTTGCAAACAGGAGGGGCAGTACTACTGCTCCTTTTAGGCCATGACTATGCTATGAGCTGGGATGTGATTCCTCTGCACATGTACACACTGAGAGCTAGTGCAAGTATGTGTTTGTGAGCAGGGGAATCGTACCCCTAAGCTTGTAATGTGGACATAGATGTACCCTCCAGCCAGTGTCAGCCTCTGCACACCAGTGGGGGCAGAATGGGGTTGGGCCTTGTGCATGCTGCCATCCCACACTGATGTGTCCCTCTGGAGCAGAGGTTCTCAAACTGGGGGTCGGGACCCCTCAGGGGGTCGCGAGGTTATTACATGGGGGTGGAGTCATGAGCTGTCAGCCTCCACCCCAAACCCCGCTTTGTTTCCAGCATTTATAATGGTGTTAACTATATAAACAAGAGTTTTAAATTTATAAGGGGGGGTCACACTCAGAGGCTTGCTCTGTGAAAGGGGTCACCAGTACAATAGTTTGAGAACCACTGCTCTGGAGCGTGCTGCTCCTGAGGCTGCATTAGACTGACTGCCGCCTGCACACAGGGAGGTGAAGCACTACCGTTCCAATGGGCACACGGCGGGGGGCGGGGAGGAGAGCTCCTTATGTTCTGCTCTTGCTCGGTGTGTCTACTCGAAGAGCAGCCACACTCTGACCACCTTAGGGAGTACACCTAGGGGATGACTTCCTGTGGCCTCTTCCCCCCCTTTGATGCTCACAAGCTGGGACTGCCAGTATCTAGCTGTCTTGGCCAACTGGTTAATGCTTGGGTGCCTAAAATTAAACCTCTGAATCTATATGGAGTTGGAAAAAATTGCCCATAATCATTATGTTAAATTGGCTGTTTTATTAGGGCTCTGGGAAATGCCTTGAAGCTCAGCTCATCTGATCGGGATGTAACCACAAGCACACAAAACGTCTTTTTTTTATTTCTTACCTCTATTCTATCGTATGTGTCTTCACTAAAGTGAACATAAAATGAAAGCATTCCATCTTTGTAACCTTTGAGTTCACAAATGCGCAGATGTGGCATGATCATTTTTCACATATTATCCACGAGGCACAGCCAGCCAAGTTCTGGTCTCTTTTGCGTGGGTGGCACTCCCACATGTGTTGGTTGAGTTGCAAAGGTATTGTTAAGAGCAGATTATGGGCCAGTGAATTTTGGTCTTTGTTGAAATCCATGGCAGTTCTGTTTACAGGGTATTGAGTTTACATGTGTGGGGGTTTTTTTTTTTCTCAGAAACAATGAGGAGTCTTAAAGACTAACATTTATTTGGGAAAAAAAAACCCACTTCCTTCAGATGCAGGGAATGAAAATTACAGATACAGGCATAAATATATATTGGCACATGAAGAGAAGGGAGTAATCTTACAAGTGGAGAACCAATGATGAAGGCCAATTTAGTCAGGGTGGATGTAGTTCACTCCCAATAATTGATGAGGAGGTGTCACTACCAAGAGAGGGAAAATAGCTTTTGTAGTGAGCCAGCCACTGCCAGTCCCTTTTCAAGCCCCAATTGATGGCGTTAAGTTTGCAAATGAGTTGTAGTTCTGCAGTTTCTCTTTCAAGTCTGTTTTTGAATTTTTTTTGTTGAAGAATGGCTACTTTTAAATCTGTTATTGGGTGTCCAGGGAGATTGAAGTGTTCTCCTACTGGCTTTTGTATGTTACTATTCCTGATGTCTGATTTGTGTCCATTTATCCTTTTACGTAGAGACTGTCCGGTTTGGCCAATGCATTGGCCTTTCTGGCACATGATGGCATATATTACACTAGTAGATGTGCAGGTGAATGAGACTCTGATGGTGTGGCTGGGTCCTCTGATGGTGTCGCTAGAGTAGATATGGGGACAGAGAAGGCAATGGGATTTGTTACAGGGATTGGTTTCTGTGGCGTGGTCTGTAGTTGCTGATGAGTATTTGCTTCAGGCTGGGGGGGCTGTCTGTAAGCAAGGACTGGCCTGCCTCCCAAGGCCCGTGAGAATGGGGGATCATTTTCTAGTATAGGTTATAGATTGTTGATGATGCACTGGAGAGGTTTTTTGGGGGGGCTGTACGTGATGGCCAGTGGTGTTCTGTTATTTTCCTTGTTGGGCCTGTCATGTGCCAGCAATGCCCCTGTGCCATGTACATTGGCCAAACCATACAGTCTCTACGTAAAAGGATAAATGGACACAAATCAGACATCAGGAATGGTAACATACAAAAGCCAGTAGGAGAACACTTCAATTTCCCTGGACACCAAATAACAGATTTAAAAGTAGCCATTCTTTAACAAAAAAATATTCAAAAACAGACTTGAAAGAGAAACTGCAGAACTACAACTCATTTGCAAACTTAACGCCATCAATTGGGGCTTGAATAGGGACTGGCAGTGGCTGGCTCACTACAAAAGCTATTTTCCTTCTCTTGGTATTGACACCTCCTCATCAGTTATTAGGCGTGAACTACATCCACCCTGACTAAAGTGGCCTTCAACATTGGTTCTCCACTTGTAAGGTTACTCCCTTCTCTTCATGTGCCAATATATGTCTATGCCTGTATCTGTAATTTGCACAGCATGCATCTGAAGAAGTGGGTTTTTTGCCACCAAAAGCTTATGCCCAAATAAATCTTAGTCTTTAAGGTACCACCAGACTCCCCATTGTTTTTGTGGATACAGAGTAACACAGCTACCCCTCTGATACTTGTTTTTTTCCTCTATAACACATGGTAGGCATCCTACTGAGTCAGGGAGCTCTCCAACTTCGGCATCTCACTTTCCTTTTTTACACTTTTCCAGGAAAGGTGACATAAGGACGTTTGTACCTGAGAAACTTTGCTTTATTTGTGCTATATGCTGGATAAAGAAGCGTAGCTTAAGGTGCAACAGCCACCCGGGGCTTGATGCTCCAGGCAAAGGAATAAGTAAGAGCTGGAGAGGCGATTGAAAAGGCTTCCGAAACACCATGTATCTGTACAATGAGACAGATCCAAATATGAATTTAATTAAACTTATCTGGCACCACAGTAAAACAAAGGCTTGAAATATTAACACAGAACAAGTTTTTGAATTATGTCACCCACCTCTTTTCATAGCTTTAGAAGAGCACAATGAAAATGTGACTTTTGTTTTATTGGGGATAAACAAACTAGACAAAAAATAGAGCGAGGGCCAGTCCACGGAGTTCAGATTAGGAGTTGTCAGACTGCCACAAAGCGCAGGGGAGTTTCCACATCACATGTTCCAGTATGGGCCAATTACGGGATAACTTCAAGTACTTTCAGTGAGGAGTCGCTGTGGCACTGTAGAGACTAACGAATTTATTTGGGCATAAGCTTTCATTGGCTAGAACCCACTTCGTCCTCATTGTTTTTGCTGATACAGACTAACACGGCTACTGCTCTGAAACCTGTCACCATTCAAGTACTTTGCTGACTGTGCCAGTACAGCTGACCCCCTCTCTCCTTTGTGCTTTGTCCATTGTGAAATAACTCTTGTTCTGATTCTAGGTCTATAAAGAGAATAAACAAGAAATACATACAACCCCCAGCCTTAGGATTACAAATGTACATAATATATAGAAATATACAGTGATCCAAACCCCCACCACTGTCAAATTGCACATAGGAAACATATATTAGCTATAAGTCATTTACTTTGGTGTACTTTTCATTGTGTACTTTCATTCATTCTTTATGAAAATCAATTTAAAAAATCAGAAAAAATATACACTCTCCCAGCCTTCCTCACCACACACATACTCCACCGCCCCCTCACCATGCACATATTCACTCACCAGCTTCCAGTCCCAGTCTTCTCGCCCTTTCAACCCCTAGTTTCAGCCTCCTTGCCCAGCCAGCTACACTTCTTCTCCCCCCTCCAGTTCCAGTTCCAGTTCCACTTCCACCAGACTCCTTCTCCCAATCTATTGCTTTCTCTCCCATGTGGTCCAGCTATTGTAACCTCTGCATTCAGACCAGTCTTCTTCCTTCTCCATGCTACCCAGGTGCCAACAGGAAGGGAGCACTGGGAGCACTGGAGAGGTGAGGCTCCATACTGTCTGTCCAGGCCCAGAGCAGCTGGAAGCAGCCATTACATGGAAAACCTTTCTGAGCCCCTGTAGCCTGGACTGGACGAAGCATGCTCAGTGGGGACTGTGCATCCTGAGTCTGGTCAGTACTAGGAGCTGTGAGAGAATGCTGTTCAGTGAGGATGGAATCTTTGGAAATTCTTGCTGCTAAACTTGAAGAAGGGTCTCAGCATGTGCAAAATGTAATTTTTCAGCTTCTTATAACTTGGCCAAATCTCTGAGATCTCTGCGCCATTAGTGATTATCTTTGAAAACTCAAGGAGGACAGGAGAGATCCCAAGGAATGAAAGAGAGCAAATCTAGTACTTATGTATAAAAAGGAGAATAAGGACAACCCGGGGAATTATAGGCCAGTCTGATTAACTTTGGTATCCAGAAAGATAGCAAATAATCAGTTTGTAAGCACCTAGAACAGGGGTCGGCAACCTTCAGCATGTGGCTCATCAGGGTAATCTGCTGGCGGGCCACGAGACATTTTGTTTATGTTGACCATCTGCGGGCACGGCCACCCTGCAGCTCCAAGTGGCCACAATTCACCCTTCTCAGCCAATGGGAGCTGCGGGAAGCCGCAGGCAAGTGCTGGCCACTGCTTCCGGCAGCTCCCGTTGGCCGGGAATGGTGAACCGTGGCCACTGGTTGCTGCAGGGAGCTGTGCCTGCGGATGGTCAACATAAATAAAACGTCTCATGGCCCGTCAGTGGATTACCCTGATGGGCCATGTGCTGAAGGTTGCTGACCCCTGACATAGAAGATGATACATACCTAGAAGATAAGTAACAATTAACATGGATTTGTCAAGAACAAATTGTCAACCCAACCTAATATCCTTCTTTTACAGGATAACAAAACCCCTTTGTGGATGGAGGGGAACAGTAGATATGATATATCTCAACTTTAGTAAGGCTTTTGATATTCTCTCTCACATGACCGTCTCATAAGCAAACTAAGACAATATAGGCTAGACGAACCTACTGTAAGGTGGGTGCACAACCGGTTTGAAACACAGAGAGTAATTATCAAAGGTTCACAGTCAAGCTGGAAGAGCATATAGAGTGGGATCTGTCCTGGATCCCATTCTATGCAATCTCTTCATCAATGATTTAGCTAATGGCATAGAGAGTACGCCTATAAAGTTTGTGAACAATACCAAGCTGGGAGGGGCTGCAAGTGCTTTGGCACATAGGATTAAAATTCAAAATGATCTTGACAAACTAGAGAAATGGTCTGAAATAAGTAGGATGAAATTTAAATGCAAAGTATTCCACTTAGGAAGGAATAATTAGTTACACAAATACAAATTGGGAAATGATTGCGTAAGAAGGAACACTGCAGAAGAGGATCTGAGGCTATAGTAGATCCTAAATGAAATATGAGCCAACGATGTAATATTGTTTTAAAAAAAGCAAACATCATTCTGGGATGTATTAGCAAGAGTATTGTAAGCAAGATACAAGAAGTAATTCTTTCATTGTACTCAGCCCTGATAAGGCCTCAGCTGTGTTACTGTGTCCAGTTCTGGGCGCCACACCTCGAGAAAGATGTGGGCAAACTGGTAAAAGTCCAGAGGAGAGCAACAAGAATGACTAAAAGTCTAGAGACCATGACCTTTGAGGAAATATTGGAAAAAAAAATGGGCTTCAGTCTGGACAAGAGAAGACTAAGGGGTAGACATGACAGTCTTCAAGTATGTACAAGGTTGTTATAAAGAGGACAGTGGTAAACTGTTCACCTTATTCATTGAGGACAGGACAAGAAGTAATGGGCTTAAGCTTCAGCAAGGGAGGTTTAGGTTGAATATTAGAAAAAACTTCCTAACTGTCAGGGTAGCTAAGCACTGGATCAAATTACCTTGGTAGCTTGTGGAATCTCTGTCACTGGAGGTTTTTAAAAACAGGTTAGAGAAATACCTGTCAGGGATGGTGTAAATACTACTTAGTCCTGCCTCAGTGCAGGGGTCTGGACTAGATGACCTTGTAAGGTGCCTTCCAATATTACATTTCTATGTTTTTATGAAAATTGGGTGGATTTTCATGGCGTTGGCAAAAGGCACATTCATGACATAAAGGACTGCCAAATTTCAAAGTCTTGCTCCAAAGTATGAGGACACAAAGTTGTTCAGACAAATGGGCACAAGCATTTTTTATTTTTATTTTTTAAACATGGGCAAAACAATGTATTTTCCCCTATCCTCATTCTTAAACAGCTGAACCATTTAAAATGTAATTTAAACAAAAAAAAAATCCAAAAAAACCACAAAACCCCGCACCTAACCAACCAACCAGCCTGCATCAAATACTTGCCATGCAAAATTTCAGCCAAAATGATTAAAGCTTGGCAAAGTTATACACAACTGAAAACACAGTCTTATAATGAGAAGTGTCACGTAACCTTAATAATAGCAGTGCTATCAGCTGGCCAGTTATACAAGCATGACTTCACTTGTCATTGAATTTCAACCCCCGCATGAAGCAACACACAGCATTTGGAGAGGATGTGAAGAATACTTCATCCTTTTGATATTAGATGGAAATAAGAAAAAGGAAAACTAGAATTTGAACAAGACACCATCTGGTATTTGTTCCAAAGCATCATTTCACTAACACATTTTTTTCCAAAATAGTTTCACATTATGCCATTTTATTTAATTTATCAACTGTCTCAACCACCTGTAAAAAGACACATAAGTCTACATAACATTAGTAATCTCTCATCATGCTGTCTATGTTAAAAAAATCCTTTCAGATCAAATACTTTCTTAGACCAAAAAATCTGTCACACTATGAAAGTAAGGATATCGGAAAAGTGCCTATGATGATTTCATCTGGGACAGTCTTCCTACAATTTAATGAAGGACATTAGAAATTTCAGCACACTTAGTGAAAAGCAGTTTGGATAAACACAACAAAACTATTTTTCTAACTCCTCTGAGCAAACTGTTAGTTTTACCACACAATTTCATTCAAAAATATAAATCCCCCTGTGGAATGCTTGTGGGTGTATATAGTACAATGTGATACAGGAATGAAAGTAAGAGGGGGGGCTGAATGGAATTGTGGTCCTCCTCTTCTGACAACAACAGAGAGGAGTTTCCTCTCCTATCCCTGCCTTGGGGGAGCAGCACAATAACATCACCCCTTCTCTTTGGCTGTGTGAATCCACTTTAACCGTTAGCAGTATATATTAACCATTTACATTACTCACTTCCTTGCTTTCATTATGTTAAATTACAGATGAAAAAAGACTTCCACACAGCTCAAGTTCCAGCTTTCTCCATCTTGTTCACCAGATACCTCACACTGTCTGGAAGTCCATGCAACACACAGAGACATTGGGTGATTGCATAATATACTGCAAGCAAACGTATTCCTAAGAAGATGCTCCCCATTAGAAGGTTGTTTAGGTACCTCTGGGAAACATTTGTCTCTTCCTCCAAAAGGCAATGGGGTGATCCTTCTCAAATTACGTGAAGGTCACATGATCCAAACCACATCTATGCTATGGTTTATTGAAGCTATTTGTTATTATTGGGATCTTCAAAAACAGAGGAAGTAATAAACATAACATGGAATTAATAAACATAACTCTAGTGCTTTCACACTTCTATTGTATATAGGTTCTTGTACCATCTTCATCTCCACAGTATCTGAGCACCTTCCAGTAGCGAATTAGCATTTATCACATGTGATTTCTTCTTTCTTTAATTATTACTAGATTTAATAATTGTAGACAGCAGAGCAGTTGTCATGATGCCTCAATTTTCACTGTCCTACCCAGAAACCTAAACTCACACATCTGCCCATATTCTCAAATATTACAAGGAAATCCCTTGTCATTTATTTCATTCATCAATCAATAATAGTCTCTGTCTCTCTCTCTCCCCTATGATGTATCATTGTCATGTTTACCCTGTACCTCTTTCTCTCTTTTGCAAAGCATGCCAGCAGCATCTCAAACCCTTTTCCATGCATGTGGTATCTGAGCATCTGTGTATCCAGCTTTGGTTACACTGTATGCCTTCACATGATCTAAGGAGTTCTCCCCCCTCCCTCCATCCCCCGCCGCTTCCCCAAGTCATTTTTGTGGCAGCCTTTGCAGTGCTTTAGCAGACAGTGAAATGGTTTTAAGTGCATACTCTGCACTCCAGCTGGCCTCACTGACTATTCACAGGACGAGTTAGATTCTCTTAGGGATACAGAAATGATCAGGTGCACATTACCAAGTCCTTTGCCCATGCAGTTTGGTGGATATTTGTTTTCTGCTCAACGCAGTTTGAATGGTGATGTCTAAGAGAGACATAGGAAAATGTGTCAGACAGGGAATGGGATGTCTGATCCTCCCAAACAATGAAAAATAAAATAATTTAAAAAAAACCAACCCAACAATAAAACCCAGTGTGCAGGAATAAGTGATGTACTAAAAAATGTGCTAACCCATGAAAAACATGTCACACCACCACTGGGCATTCATGGGAAGGTAGAGTTTCTGCAGTGCATTAGATCCATGGTAGGATGTAGAGGGAGACTACAACTTCTGCAAAAGAAAAAGCAGATACAGCTGAGGGCATCAGCCATCTTTGGTCGCAGGAGTTGATGTGCTTACCAGAACATGGAATGATAGGCCCTGTATTCCACAGGCATCGGAGCAGAATTGGTGGCAAGACTGGCCCCCTACAGGCTCGCAAAGTAGCTAACCAAACTGTGCCTCTGACAGAAAAATGAACACCATAAAGCTGTAATACGCAGGCCACTAGGACCACTAGATCTGATAGGGAGATGCAAGCTTTGGTCCACACTGGTGCAGAAGCCTGTCTTCCACAAATAATATTAATCACATGGCTCATTGGCCAGTGTAATCTGGGTTGTTTCAAGCTCTATAAATTACTTTCTCCTACCATTGTCTCCTACCACTTTCTCTCTGTCCATGCCCATTTTCTGGGCAGCCTGTGTATTCTACTGCCCATACTGCATTGCATAGGTGCAACATCGCAGTGCTGTATACAAAAATACAATTGTAATGGGCAAGAGTGTGTGTTCGCAAAGGTAGTATTATACAACTATTACACTCCCATTTTACTGAACTTTAGCTTATGTCTATGCTGAGTCTCTGGCCAGAGTACTGTCTATTCCAAAAGTATTACACAGAGTTAAGCATGAGAGCTATGAGATGCAAATCCCTGAATGTAGGCGTTAATAACAGCTTCAAAGTGGGATACAATTTCTTAGTAAACAAAATAACATAAAAAAGAGTGGTAAATAGTATTTGGAATACTTAGAATTTTTTTTAACAAAAGCAATTAGGCAGCAAATTTATTTGTGGTTTTTATTCAGCTTTCCCCATTTTGCTGCTGTAGTCTCCCTCTACATCTGGGCAAGGGTTTGACGCTTTTAGACTTGGGTACACACATACAAACATGTTCCCCTTTGATCTCACTGGGGTAATTTCTCAGCCCCTATAGCGTTGCCTCAAAATGTGTGCATCACCTGGATTCTTCAGAGTCTAAAAAGAATGGCAGCCTATTAATCCCCTTCAAACACTCCAAAATCATCCAAGCAAAACAGTGCAAGCATCCTTACAGCCAGCAGCAATTACATTCCCCAAGATGATAGCTGCCTGTCTTGTAAGTTTCTAGCAGCACTGGGAATCCACAGCCTGTATCCAAAGTGGTACAGGTATTGGGATGCAGCCTTCACAGCAGACACATACCTTAACCTTAATTAATCAACCACTGACTTCACAGGGCTTGCTCCAACTCACAAATTTATAGTCTTCTTGCCTCCCCGCCCCCAAGCTCTGATTGGTACAGGTTTCAGATGGCAAATGTGTGGAACCTGCAAGACTGGTTGCCCTTAATGGAGATTTTCTATACAGCTTCAGAAGCAGCTATCTAGAATGTCCAGTAATTACCACGCCCTACTTCTGGATGTTTCTGGGCTCTCTTAACTCAGGGCTAGATTCACAAGGGAGACTTGGGCATTGCATTCCCTGCTGGCTAGTGGAATTCACAATACCAAGTTAGGGTATGTCTACATTGCAATTAGACGCCCGTGGCTGGGCCATGCCAGCTGACTTGGGATCACAGGGCTCAGACTCGCGGGGCTGTTCAACTGTGGTGTTCGGGCTTGGACTGCAGCCTGAGCTTTGGAATACTGCCACCTTGCAGGGTCCTAGAGCCTAGGCTCCAGCCTGAGCCCTAACACCTACACTGCAATTAAACAGACCCTGTGAGCCTGACTCAGCTGGCACAGCCCAGCTTTGGGTTTTTAATAGCAGCGGAGACATACCACAGGCAACTAGGCTTCCTATATAATGCATTGGGAGAACTAGGTGCCTAAAAAAGGGACATATAGAAGCCAGCATGCTGAGTGGGGAAATACCTACATCAGTCAGCAGGAAATGCCAAGGAGAGGGGTGTGGCTTAAGCCTCTTCCCGCAAGGGGACTTAGGAGCCTAAGTATGGATTGGAGGGAGGTGCAACAGAATTCACAGCCATGAACCCTCTCTTGGAATTAGGTACTTAAGACAGGTCAGTCCTTTCTCAAGAAAAAACAAGGAAGAGGAGCCTGTACTTATAGCTAGTGGCTAAATCCCTCACTCCGCCTGTTTCAGAGCAAGGTCTTGAAACCAGGGCTCCCAACTCCAGAGTGAGAGCTTTAGTCACTGGGCAATGGTCATTCTCACTCATTCTTTGGCCTCATGAATGTTTAATTATTTCCTACAAAGTGGAATGATTTCAGCAGGAGAGAATGAGACCCCCCCACCTAGAATCTCCTAGTGGTTGTGGACTCACCTGGGTTAAATCCCGCCTCTGAATCAAGTAGAGTGGGGATTTGAACCTTTCCTGTCCATATCCTAGCTGAGTATTCTAACAACTGGCCTTTGAGGTATAAGGGGGCACGTCCACTTAGCTCTGAGGTGATCTTTGAGCATCCCTACTAATTGGCCCCTCAGAAGAGGGCAGCTAGGGAATGCCTAATTTGTGAATCCCCCAGAGTTTGGCACTGAGCTGCTCTGCAATGTCAAGACTTTATGCATGCTCAGCAGCAGAAATGTAGGTGCCTCGGGGACTTTGCTAGTAAAAACATAAGCACCTAGGGGCTTTACGTGCCTACAGAATGAGGTGACCACTGAGCATGAGTTTTGTGAATGACAGTGGTGCCTAAATGTTGGGCTTAGGCACCCACAGGGCAGTTAGGTACCTAAATGTAGCTCCAAGTTGCTCTGTCTTGCTGTTTGCAAAGACATGGTGGATTCAACTAAAATCCGTGTCTCCGTCTCACTTTTTTTGCAGGGCCGCCCAGAGGATTCCGGGGGCCCAGGGTCTTCGGCGGCGGGGGGCCCCTTCCGTTCCGGGACCCGCCGCCAAAGTGCCCCGAAGACCCGCGGCGGGAGCCCCCCGCCGCCGAATTACCGCTGAAGCGGGACCCGCCGCCGAAGCGCAGCCCGGTCTTCAGTGGTAATTCGGTGGCGGGTGGGGGGTCCCCGCCGCAGGCCTTCGGGGCACTTCGGCGACGGGTCCTGGAACAGAAGGGGCCCCCCGCCGCTGAAGACTGGGCTGCGCTTCGGCGGCGGCGGCGGCGGCGGGTCCCGCTTCCCCCCCTCAGCCCCAGCCCCGGCCTCTTACCCGAGCGCGTCTCCGGCGGGGCCAAGGCTCCGTCCCGCTCAGAGCCGCGTGGTGAGGGGGCGGGGTTGTGAGCTCCACGCCGAGCGGAGGCAGCTGCCTCGCCCCCTCCCCATGCCGCTCTGAGTGGGGCGGGGCTCAGGCCCCGTTGGAGCTCCCAGCCCCGCCCCCTCACCACGCGGCTCTGAGCGGGGTGGGGCTCAGGGGCCCCGGCAGAGACTCGGCGCTTGATGCGCTGAGGCTCCAGGAGAGGGGCGGAGGCGGGAGCCTCCGCTCTTCTCTTGGGGGCCCCTGCGGAGCCCGGGGCCCGGGGCAAATTGCCCCCTTTGCCCCCCCTCTGGGCGGCCCTGTTTTTTTGCATGTAAAAAATCAAGTGCTGAAGTATAAGCATGTGGGTTACACAATGACAACACACTAAGAACTCCAGCTACTGAAGGGATGTGTACTCAAAGAAAATGGTGAGAAAAGGGGAAAAAAGTAGTCAAATTCGGATGGGCTTCAATTTGAGTGGGTTCACGGCATTCCAGAGTGTCATTTTAAAAAGAGACATTTCAGGACTCTTAACAGGCTGAGGTAGCAGGTAATCATTTTGCTTAATTCATTTTTAGTTTCAGTATTTTAACACAACTAATGGCTCAATTGCTTCTGGCAAAACACAATTGTGAGTGCAGCTTCTGTATTCTGTTATTATTTCCAGTACACTGAAGCATCTGGCTGAGAATGAGACCTTGGCAGGATTTCTGCAACTCACACACAAATATATGAAGCTGGCAGGGTTTTTGCATCTTGCGCACAAACCTAGCGGGGTTTCTTTGTTGCTCACTCTCTCACACACACACAGTTGGTCTGATCCTCATCTCACAGAAATCAGTGACAAAATTCCCATTGATTTTAACAAAACCAGGACCAGTGCGTAAGATAATTTCTGAAAAGTCTGTTCACTCCTACAAGAATAATTCTCTCAGGACATTGCATACAAAAATGAACAGATCAATGCAGTGACTCATTTTTTCCCCAGCTAACCAAAAAAATGCAACTTTAGTGCTGCTAACTTCAAGAAAGATAGTAAATTATTTCCAAAGCAAAACATTCCTATTCAAGTCAACATTTGTGTTTATACATTACAATGAGTCATTTTTTCCCTTTCTTTTCATAAGGTATTTTCTTTCCCTCTCTAAATTCCTCCTTTCCCCAACTGCATAGCACATCCATTGGCCATGCCAGTTGCTAGCATTTTAAAACTCCTCTTGAGACCAAATTTATTCATTCACTTTTTGTTGAGCACTTGTATTCATTTTATGCCAGAAGACAAAGTTAACCTTTTGAGACAGTCAGATGCATTCCTGGTTTACCTATTACTGCTCTTAGTAGCAGAGTGGGGGTAAAATTGAATAACCTAGAACTATAGTCTGTATACTTGAGATTTTCAAAGGAACCAAAGAGAGTTAGTTTTCCAACTTCCAATGGATTGCAATTCAGTGGGAGGTTGATGACCTAATTACCTCTAGGCTCTGTGGAAACGCAAGCCTATGCAATTGAGACAACACCACACGAGGGTCTGTCTTGTCATATTTTGTTATTTTAGGTACTTTAGTCCTAGGAATATTGCTCAAAAGTTATTGCAAATTACTGAGACCCAACAGGAATGTTAACTATCCTTTTTATCTGTGAGAAAATTCTTACTTGCTTTGGAAAACAGTGATTTAACTGCTTTAATAAAATGATGGAAACTTTGAACCAACACAGAAGTTTACCTAAACAGTAAGGACTAGACTCACAAAGGGACTTAGGTGTTGCAATGTCTAGAAAAACCACTGAGATTCCTGCACAATGAATGGAGAAAGATAGGCACTTAAAAATAGGATTCACAAAAGTCAGCATTCTAAGCAACTCCCTGCCTAAGCTATCAATGAGAGATGCCAAGTAGAAGGGTATGCACTAAGTCTTGCCCCACTCATGGAGTTAGGCATCTAAATCTGGGCTGGCGGGAGGCAACTATCTCTGTTTGGGATTCTCAGCTGTAAACCATCTCTTGGAGAAAGACACCTAAGGTGTTTCTTGTAAGAAGGAGGTGGCCAACAAGGACTTCCTCAACACTTTTAGTCTAGTGCTTAGGATGGAATGAGGGAGACCATTGGTTTATGTCCCTTTTCTGCCTGACAAGGAGAAGAGATTTGAAGAGGGATCTGCCACCTTATAGGCATGTGCTCTCATCACTGATGTATGAGGTTGCATGAGTAGGTCACCCTCAGTCTCTTCTGTTGAAGCTCTTCCACTGTGAACAAATAATTGAATAGCGGAAAGCTACAGTAATGCAGAATTAAAGTTGCTGGATGGTATGTCGTCCCCTAGTAAAATATTCCTCCACACACCACTGGAGAGGGTGCCCCACAGGTTGAAAACCTCTGATATGGGCTGTATAGTGTGTGACATAAATTGGAATTGTGGTATCACCCTGTACTTAAACCCCCTCCCAACCTGCAGGGTCCTAGAGCCCAGCCCGAGTCCGGAAGTCTAGAGAACAGTGAAAGAGCCGCGCAGCCCAAGCCCTGCGAGCTCAAGTCGGCTGGCACAGGCCAGCCGCAGGTGTCTAGTTGCTGTGTAGACATACACTAAGATTCTTCCACACAAATATCTGTGCAATTGTTCTCTTCCCCTTCCCTTTTTCCTTGTCTCTCCCCTCCCCACCCTAAGTTGTAAAACTGACTACTCCTCCCCACATGGCTGAGATTCAAGATTTAAGAAGATGACATCCAAAAAGAACCTCACCTTTTTGCCTCAACTCTGTGCTTTGCCATGACATACACATTTTGTTTTGAAAACTGCATTTTTCTGTGAGCAAAAATGTTTGAAATTGCAACAAAACCTAGTATTTAACTGGCAGCAGACAATGTTTGTTAGTTTCAGTCCACAGGAAAATGTGCCTGAAGAGCTCTACTTAGGTTCCATTTAAGAAAAAAGTGAAGATGAATTTCTGTTTTAGTTTTCATGTGAAAATCTGGATTTATTAACACCATTTTCTCAAACAGTAATTGACTGCTGGCACCATTTCCTTAGGCCCTCATAGGATTTAATTGGCCTTACTTATTCAATGCATACACTATTTTAAAAAATGAAGGCAGTCGGTGCAGGCTGGTATTATACTGCCAACTTCAATTCCCTTCTTCAGAGACATTCACATAATCTTCTGTCTACCAGGACTAGTGGGGGTATCATGTGGATGAAAAATTACAGCTGATTTGGATCTATGCCTTCTGTATCTTCTGGCTTGTATAAAAAAAGGTTGAGGCTTCTGCTATCTCTTTGGGCTTTTGATTGATCATAACTGACCTGTAGCATTTCATCTGAAATGCAAGTTTCTCCCTAAAGCTGTTTTGTGTGTATGTCGTGTTGTTTTCTAAACTGGTTAACAGCTCCATCTGTTTGGCAATCTTCATTTTCAAACATCGTAATGTGAGAATTTCAGGAACAGTAAAAGGTCATTCAGGCCTTGCAGCTTTGTTCTCTGTATGTCTAGATTTTTTCTATTGTACTTGTTGCAGTCTGTCTAGTCTTTTGTGCATTTTATATTAATAAGTCTCTAATGCAGAACTTAATTATCTGCATCTGAAAATCTAAGACTCCAAGCAGTCCCTTTTACAAAGCTTGAAAGAGCTTCTAAAACACCAGAGGCCCGTGCTTTTCTTAATTGCAGTGTGTTTTCTGTAGTAAAGATCAAATTATGTCCCAACGTGTTTACAAGCAAGTATTCTATGGTTTGTGGTGTTAATATTTCTTAAATAGTTACTCAACGCTGTGCAAATCAGACAGAGGGTTCTCCCCTGTATGGTACTTCATGTCCACTACTCCCAGTGACTTCAGTGAGTGTTGACAGTACACATTACCTTGGAGGACTGAGCCAAAAGACATTCCCTGCACCAAGGAGAGACAGTACACAAGTTACAAGTACCGGTATATATTATCCACATGTAACCCCCCAAGCACTTTGATTGTGTGTTCTGATTCCATCATCTGCATACTTTCAAAATGTATCAAACAGCTTGAAATTATATGTTCAGTGATTTTGGTTTTATGGGGCTCAAGTTATCTGCTAGCATAACTTCACTGAAATCAATGAAGTTATGCCCGCACTGAATTTGAATTGGTTTATTTCACATAAGGGGCCAAATTTATTGGATCTGCCTCAGGAATAAATTGCCTGAATACATTTTTTTAAATGGTTATCTTGAGGTAATGTTTCCCTATATAAACTCAGAAGGTATGAAACTATAGTACTTGATTTCTAGTCTAAAGTTCTATCTGTAGTATCAAATCACGATTTTAGGACTTTTTGTCCCCTTACAGAATTTATATATTTGAGACTCTAATAATAAGAAATGAGGCCTAAATGTGGATGTGTGAGAAAGGATAATTTTTCTTCATTTAAAAAAAGATGGCTGCGTTCCACATCTCTCTCATTTCAATTATGGTAAACTCTGAGACATATATAGTGTAAGTAAAGTTAAAACAAGAGCTTAAAATTCTACAATTCTTTACTTAAAAGCTGATAACAGCATCTCTTCATCTGCTATCAGTTTATTATTGTGGTAAAGTCCTTGTAAGTGTACTAGGTAGAGTACTGATGTGGAGCACTTGCTCTTAGAGCACTTCCGAGAGCACAAGAATCAAAATCCATTTAACTGGATGAACATTACAGTATGGTCCACTAGAAAGAAGTGGGGTAACTTTTAAATTGGTTTTCCAGAAACTAATTTGTAAGGAAGTGTGACATGGTTAAGGTGGGCCCTGTCCGGTGAATATTTTCAGGGAATAGGGGCTGGGGCCTGCCCCTTACATGCCTAACTCCCTCAGCTCAAGTCTGCACGTCTGGGCTTAGCTATAGGGTAGAGTGGCCCAATGGTCAGAGTTTACAAAAAAGGCCCCACCTCATTCAGGTTAGTACGGCCTAGCGGCCGGAATCTATGAAACTTCCCCCCACTGTCAGGGCAGTGTGGCCCAATGGCCAGAGTCTATGCAAAATACCCTGCTAGGTCAGGGTAGTATGGCCTAGTGGCCAGATTCTAGGCAGTGTGGCCTAATGGCTAGTGTTCTCTGCCGGCATCTCCTCCAGACTGACCTGGGTTGCTCTCCTTTATACTGGTACAGCTGGAGCATGCCCAGTGTGTGTGTGTGGGGGGGCGGGCATGGCTTCATCAGTCCACAATGTGGCGTTAACCCCTTCCAATCTGGTGTGGAGCGAGTGCACCCCGTCACAGGAAGGCTTTTGAGTATTTGTAATATTTGTGTTTGAAATATTTATTTACAGTTAAAGATAGTTCAGGATTTGATCTGATAAAACAATGCCCTAACTCCTAATTTAACAATTGAAATGGGTTATGTCTCTAGCATGTTCCACTGAGAAAACTGCTATAATTTCATTCCTCTGATGCTTTCATAACAAAAACAATGGTCAGACTGATGCCGTCAATGAGACTGCTCATGTGCATGTAAAGTTGTGAGTGTGTGTTTGTGTGTGTGTATTTGTTTGCAGGACTGGGATCAAAATAGGTATTTAAGATTTTAAATTGGAAAATAGTCTGTCATCAGTAGGGTGAATGAACAGTCCACTTTAAGGTGGATACATAGGCATCTTACTTGCAATCTCTGTTCTGTGAAATCAGAATTTTTAGCAAAAGAAAACTCTTTAAAAGAATGCCGTTAGCTCTAGGATAATGAAGTCATGCAATTGACTGAAGAAACAATGATCTTCAGCTGCCTTAGATAAAATAAGTTGGTGAGAGATAATATAGAGATCCACTAAACTTCTGTCATGCATGGTATTGATTAAATTATGGTAAAGCTCTATGTATTACCTATCAGTGTTGGGATAAGCAAACCTCAAACAGAATTTTATTTAACAATACTCAGATATAAATTTCTATTGGCTCTGGTTCATATAGCCTGCAACCAAGTAGACCTTTAAAATATAAAAGCTAATCTCACTCCCCTTATCTTATCTCCTTCCTAGTTCTTAGGTAACATGCCTGAGATGATTTAACAGGTTTGCTGCATATATGTCAGAGGTATGATGAATAAATTATAGGCTGCATGAGACCTCTTTCCAATAAGACTAGTGCTTAATGGTAATTACAAAACCCAATATCTCTATTTTTATGGCACCATAAATTCTGGTTAAAAGAAGGAAAGGCTGCCAAAAATAATCTATCTTGTATTTTCCAATGAATGGTAGTAACAAAATGAGTAGTGTTAGTCATTCTGTTTAAATTCAATCTCTTGGGAGGCTTTAGCTGGCGACATGAGTTATAGTTAAGGGTCAGTTGTTTAGGATATTGTCCAATCCTAATATTTTTGTATAGAAAAAAAATTACTCTGAGATGTAAATAAGCGAGAAGGTACATTTCAAATCATTTGAAATGGATAAAGAAAGAAACAGCCTTACTTTAATTCACTAACATTTTCTGATTTGTGTAGCTCCTTAAGTCCTAGTCTCCTTTTTTTAACAGCATGTGTGCAAACAGTGGTCAGATACGTTGTACTGATTAGCCTGACTGTTTGAAGGATTAGCTCAGTTTGATGCCTAGCCGTGAATGCAATTAAGAAAAGAGGACCATATGCTATGAAGGCCTTAGTTGGATAATGAGAGTGGTGAGATGTGAACAATGTGTGCCAAAGTCTTGGTAATGTGATAAATTTAGCAAATGGAGACAGTCAAACCTACAATTAATAAACTTGGGAGAAAAATAAACTTGGACTTATTGGATATAGCTCCTATTATAGAAATATCTAGAGAACATTTGTGGGTTAATGCACCATTGACAATCTTAGAAACCAACCCCAAATAACATGACAAAGAAGTACTGACAAGGATTCCTTCATGCACTGAAAAAAGTAGAGTATTGTCAAGTTCCTGGTTCTGTCTGATAGGCAAAAAATAATATGTTTATAGGTATGGATAATATATTTTACAGTAAGTACACACTGAACCAACAGAGTTGCTAGTAAATTATAAAAATTATAAGCATCTTTGAAGACAGTGTTGGGGGGTAGGAAGGACAAAGCCATTTGCACTCTGCTCGCCATTTTTGTGTGTGGTGGTTTAGAACGTAGAAGTTGTGATGATAGTGAGAGGAGTGGCTCTTGAATATATGTTGAAAATTAATTATGAAATGCATGGAGAGTGGCCCCTGATTATCAGATTAATTGGAAGAGCAGCTTCTCGTTCGTCTTTCTTGACAGCATTTTTTGTTAGAGGAGGGAAAGCTATAAGAAAAAGTAAGAGCAAGTGGGTCAGAAACAGTTGGGGAAAAATCCTCTAAAAATCATCCTGAGGTCAAATGAAATAAATTTGCTCTAGTGCCCATCTGGTGGTTGTTTGTCCACATCATAAAATCACCATCATACATTTTGGCACAGTTCAGTACCACTCCTTCTCTCCACTGACAGCTTCTAGAGACTGGCACCGCCAAGGAGTTTGGAGACCTATATGTCAGTGTATTGAAAGAATGGTACGGGGAAGATGGGCAGTATCTGACTATGTTATGCCTGACTCTGTTCTATTCTGTTCTGTTATATTAAGCCCTGTTTCTATTGCCATTGAAATCAATAGCAGAATTCCCATTGACATCAGTGGGAGCAGGTTCAATCCTTTAGATTTGCTATAATTAAAATTATTCTTTGCTGAAAACAGTCATATACACTGGGATTTTGCATCTGTGAAATCCTGACAGAACTGTTTCTGAAGAAACGAGGTGGGTCAGTCTGTCCTCTGATGCCTGCCATACTGCAGTTAGAGCAGGTGGAAGACCAGGGGTCAAGTCCTTGCACCAAATCAGGCAGTGGGGATTCCCAGGTCTGGGTTATGACCACTGGATATAATGGAGATGTATGTCAGCCACCCCACAAAATTCCTGACCTGCTAGGCCCCAGCTGTTTTTAGTGTGAGGCTCGATCTGTTTGGCAGCCTCTGAAAATGCCTCCCAAATCAGGCCCAGTGGCAAGATAGATGGAGGAAGCCTAGTCTGAGAATCCTGCCAGAATTAAGCGTGAGCTAGGGTGCTGAGCAGCTCAGTGGCATCAGGATTTAGGTGGTTTTATGTATGTCCAGTGGTGCAAACTTAGGTACCTATGGGATTTTAGCAGTGGAAACGTCAAGAATCTCTAGACTGAGAGCTGGAGGGGGGGGTTCCGGTGGTGTAGACATACTCGCACTAGCTCTCAACATGTTAGCATGCTAAAAATCATGGTGTAGCGGGGGTAGCATGGGCAAGAGCGAGCAGCAGCAAGAGCTAGCAGTGCCAAGTACAAACTTGTCTGAACCAGAGCACATACTCAGCACAGCTAGCCCTTGCTGCCGCTCCCTGTTGCCCTTGGCACCCTGGCTCCAATGCTATGTTTAGCACACTAGTTTGATGAGACTTAGTGCGAGTATGTTTACACAAGCTGGGAATCACACCCCTATCTCTAGCTGTAGACATAGCCTGAGGTGCATAGGGGACTTTAGGCACCTACAGGGTTAGAAAGCAGCTGAGCAGTGGTTTTGAGGATCTAGTGGCATCTAAATGTTGGCCTTATGTGCCTAAGATGCATTGCAGATACAGCCACTAGACACTGCTTGAATAAACATGATCAGTTTTTAAAAATGGACAATTTAACACATCAAGCTGAGCAAGCTGGAGCAGATTTTTAATAAAATCTGATGTGATTTGTGTTTAGCATTTGATAACACATGACTCAAGCTGAGTTTAATGCTGATGGAATTTTGGCCAAAAAAAAAAAAACGGGGAGGGATTTTTTTGTTGAAAAAAAACCCCTAAATATTTCATTTAGATGATTATGAAATGAATATTTTATTTCAAATTTTTGGTCTGAAACATTTCATTTAGAAATTTTGCTAAATTTAAAAAACATCCCAAACCAAAATACTGAAAAGAAATTCATTTTGAGTTACACTCAATGTTTTGTTTGACCTGAAACAATTTGTTTTATTTTGTTTTTTGTATTTCGGAGAGAAAAACTGGTAAAAATATCAGTTTCAGTTTGGACTGAACCAAATTTTTTTTTCTGACTTTTTGGTTTGGCACCTGAACCAGAAAAAGTCAATTATTTGCACAGGTCTATAAACAATTTCCCCTGAACTGTAAATGTAGGTTTCAGACAAGATGGTGGAAATATCATTGGTGATAGAAGGAACAGGCGAGGGTTTGAGGTGGGGAAAATAAACAATTCAGGTTAATCTGGTGAATTTGCACTAGGTGTTTTCCAGGAAATTTCCCGCTATAGTACTATCACAAGTGCAGTTGCATCAATAAGCACATTGTTGGAATGCCAGTGTGGGCAGGGCACCAGAGTTTTAAGATGTTTTTAAGTCCAGTTTCAGTGATGGGAAGATGTTCAGGTAGTTACTTTATCTCAACTTTGTCCATCTTTTGATTTTGTCAGTTATAACTGCTTTATTGTTTATTGTTATAAAAGATCAAAATGAAGAGAGAACCAAGAACCGTACATTGGAAGTTCCTATGTCAGGAAGAAAATATCAGGGCTGTGTGCAATCTTGTCTCATGAGCTTGAGAGCAAGGCCCAAAACAAGTTTTCTTTATTCAGAAACTGAGCTGTTCACTTTAATTTGTCAGGCATTTTGTTTCCTTTCAAAGGACAGAGCATATGACCAGTATTACTCAGACAACTATTTCACTGCAGTGAACACACAGTTCTGGATGAGACAATGCCCAACATCAATATATAATTTAGTTTCCACTCAGTGCACAAGCTTTGACAGAAAAAGTAAGCTGCTATTTGTTTCTGCTCAGTTGGGCTACCCACTATAACTGGCATTACTGACTGCACTCAAGAGGGAGTCATTACTTCCTTCCATCATGAAGATATCCTTCCAACCAGAAAAAATGTCCATAGGAGGATACAAGTTGTATTTTACACCTGAGAGCATTATTTTGAACCTGGTTGACAAACACCCAGGTGTCAGCCATGGTGCTTATGTTCTGCAAGTGCCCTAGCTCAACTAGCTAAAATTTTACTCTAAATAAGTTAACTGTCTTTAATCTTGTTCTATCTGTCTTCACACCCCCACCCCCACCCACCCTCCCACACACACCCAGACACACTCACATCAGCATTTGTTTTCATGGGTTCAAAAGCAATGCAAGTAATTTCTGTTTGCTGTCTAATAAGCTACAGTAGGGTTACTTAATAACATGCCATTTTCCTTTGATAACTAATTAGTTATCCTCAGTATTGCATTATACAAGGTATATTCTATAGTGAGCATAAACAAGTGTAAGAGAATAGTGCAGAGCTTGAGGTAATGTTTATTTTTTGGAGGTAAAACTAGCAAGTTTTGCAATATCACAACTGTATGCCCAGAGCTGAAGACCATTGCCCCTTTCTTAATTCTTTTTCTTAAGGGGGAGGCAGGGTGGACAGGGAAAGATGGTGTTTTTTTCTTTGTAACTGTCTATCAAAGGTTGGAAGATTTTATACCATAGTGCAATATATAGGCCAATAGTGGATGAAGGCTACTGTATCTCACATAATTATTGACTTTTTGTGCATGCCATGACTATGACACAGGAAGTAGTAAACTGGAAACAGAATAAATAGAGAGCAACCACTGGCAAAAGCTTATGGAACAAATCTGCACTCACACAAATGTCCCACTGGGGTTTACAAGAGTTTTGTCAAAGTAAGATAGTTAGGATTTGACACCGGGTGTTGTCTCAACTAATTATTCACTCTCAAAAACTGATGGAATGAGACACTGTTAGGCAAATTCATCCCATAAATTAACCATGGTATGGAATGGAAAACCTTGGAGAGAAGCGTAAATGGCTCTGCAGTAAATTAATAGCTATGGAAGTCAGGGAGAAGGATCTGGTAGGAGTGTAGGAGGAAAGGAGGAAAAACGGTGGTCAGAAAATGTAGGAGACAAAACAAAAACTTCAAAAGAACTGTAAGGTGCTTATTAACCCAGCTCTTATTTCAACAAAGCACAAGGACAGGAAGTTGTCCATGTAACTGGGTTCTCCCTTCTTAGGACTGCTTCTCCTTCAATACCTGCTCCTACTGATCTTCTGGTAACCTGCTCCTGCATGTCTAAGTTTTGCCCTCAGGCTCTGACCTACTGGTATCTGACCAGCTCTGTCTGTACAGATGAAAAATAGATTTTTGTAAATTAATTATTAAGGAATTATTATAAAGTCCAATAGGTCAATAGACATCTACAACCATAGCTTATAATCAGGTAAGATATCTTCTACTGATGCTCTCATAATGTCATGACGGGGGGCATTGATGGTCTGACCTGTCCTGACTCCTGCTCCAACCACTAGGTCAGATCGTCAATGCCCCCATCATGACATTATGAGAGCATCAGTAGAAGATATCTTACCTGATTATAAGCTATGGTTGTAGATGTCTATTGACCTATTGGACTTTATAACAATTCCTTAATAATTAATTTACAAAAATCTATTTTTCATCTGTACAGACAGAGCTGCTTGCACTAGAGCAGCCTAGGAGTGATTGTCAAGGATCATCTGGGCCTCTGACTACCACCCCATGCTACTCATCCATGTGGGCATTAATGATATTGTGAGGTATGACCCTGGGCAGATCAGAAGTGACAACAGGGCTCATAGGAAGGAGTTGGGGATGCAGGAGGTGTTTTCTTCGATCCTTCTGATCAAGGGTAGGAGCCCAAGGAGAGACAGATGCATCCTGGCCATGAATGCCAGGCTGCGAGGATGATGTCACCAGGAGAGCTTTGGCTTCCTTGACCATGGGGTGCTGTTCTGTGAAGAAAGACTGCCAAGCAGAGGTGGGGTCCACCTATCAAGAACATATTTGGATACAGACTGGCTACTCTACTGAGGAGGGCTTTAAACTAGGCTTGATGGGGGCAGGAGACAAAATCCCACAGGTAAGTCAAAAACATGGAAACCTGGGAGAAGGGTTACAATTATAGCAGGGATAAGGGAAAGAGAAGAGAGAACATAGGGGGAAATCAAATTAGTATCTTAGATGTCTGTATACTAATGCGAGAAGTATGGGGAATAAGCATGAAGAACTAGAAATGATAGTTAATAAACATAACTATCACATAGTTGGCATCACAGAGACTTGGTGTGATAATACACATAACTAGAATATTGGTACAGCTTTCTTAGGAAGGACAGACAGGGAAAAAGAGAGGAGGTGTTGCCTTATATATCAAAAATGTATATACCTGGGCTCAGGTTGAGATGGAAATAGGAGACAGACTTGATGAAAGTCTCTGGGTAAGGATAAAATGGATGTAAAAAAGGGCGATATCATGGTAGAGGTCTACTACAGAATCAGGAAGATGTGGATGAAACTTTTTTTAAACAACTAACAAAATCATCCAAAGCACAGGACTTGGTGGTGATGGGGAACTTCAACTACCCAAAAATCTGTTGGGGAAATAATACGGCGGGACATAGATTATCCATCAACTTCTTGAAATGTATTGGACACATGATTTTTATTTCAGAAGGTGGAGAAAGCTACTAGGGGAGAGGCTGTTCTAGATTTGATTTTGACAAATAGGGAGAAACTGGCTGAGAATTTGAAAGTATGATGCAGTGTGGGTGAAAGTGATCATGAAATAGTAGAGTTCATGATTCTAAGTAATGGTAAGAGGAACAACAGCACAATAAAGAAAATGGATTTCAAGAAGGCAGACTTTAGCAGACTCAGAGAGATTGTAAATAAGATCCCATGGGAAGCAAGTCTAAGGGGAAAACAAGTTCAAAAGAGTTGGCAGTTTTTCAAAGAGACATTATTAAGGGCACAAGAACAAGCTATCCCACTGAATGAGAAAGATAGAAAGTATGGCAAGAGATCACCCAGGCTTAACCAGGAGATGAATATAAACCAATAACACAAGTAAGTAGGGACAAAATTAGAAAGGCCAAAACACAAAATGAGATTAAGCTAGCTAGAAACATAAAGGCTAACAAGAAAACATTCTACAAATACACTAGAGGCAAGAGGAAGACTAAGGACAGGATAGGTCTGTTACTCAATGAGGAGGGGGGAACGATAACAGAAAATGTGGAAATGGCAGAAGTGCTAAATAACTTTTTTGTTTCAGTTTTCACCAAAAAGGTTAGTAGAAATTGGACATCTAACTTGTCAGTGAAAATGAGGTAGGATCAGCGGCTAAAATAGGGAAAAAACAAGTTAAAAACTACTTAGAGCTTGTCTACACTACCGCATGGGGTCGATCTAAGATATGCAAGTTCAGCTATGTGACTAGCATAGCTGAAGTCGACATACTTAGATCTACTTACTGCGGTGTCATCACTGCTGATGCTCTCCCGTCGACTCCGCTTGCGCTTTTCGTTCTGCTGGCGTATTGGAGTCAATGGGAGAGTGTTCAGCAGTCGATTTATCACGTCTATCAACCCCCGCTAGATCGATCGCTGCCTGCCAATCCGGCTGGTAGAGTAGACAAGCCCTTAGACAAGTTAGATATCTTCAAGTCACCAGGGCCTGATGAAATACATCCTAGAATACTCAAGGAGCTGACTGAGGAGATATCTGAGCCATTAGCGATTATCTTCAAAAAGTCATGGAAGACGGGTGAGATTCCAGAGGACTGGAAAAGGGCAAATATAATGCCAATCTATAAAAAAGGGAATAAGGACAATCCAAGGAATTACAAACCAGTCAGGTTAACTTCAGCGCCTGGAAAGATAATGGAGCAAATGATGTAAGCAATCAATTTGCAGACACCTACAGATAATAAGGTGATAAGTAACAGTCAGCATGGATTTGTCAAGAACAAATCATGACAAACCAACCTAATAGCTTTCTTCTATAGGGAAACAAGCCTTGTGGATCTGGAGATGTGGTAGATGTGATATATCTTGACTTAATAAGGCTTTTGATACTGCCTCGCGTGACCTTCTCATCAACAGACTAGGGAAATACAACCTCGATGGAACTACTATAAGATAGGTGCATAACTGGTTGGAAAACCATTTCCAGAGTGCAGTTATCAGTGGTTCACAGTAAAGCTGAAACAACATATCAAGTGGAGTCCCACCGGGATTAGTTATGGGTCTGGTTTTATTCAATATCTTCATCAATGATGTAGATGATGGCATAGAGAGTACATTTATAAAGTTTGTGGACGATACCAAGCTAGGAGGGGTTGTGAGTTGTTTGGAAGATAGGATTAAAATTCAAAATGATCTGGACAAACTGGAGAAATGGTCGGAAGTAAATAGGATGAAATTAAATAAGGACAAATACAAAGTACTGCACTTAGGAAGGAACAATCAGTTGCACACATACAAAATGGGAAATGACTGCCTAAGAAGAATCACCGTGAAAAGGGATCTGGGGGTCATAGTGGATCACAAGCTAAATAGAAGTCAACAGTATAACACTGTTGCAAAAAAAGCAAATATCATTCTGGAATGTATTAGCCAGAATGTTATAAGCAAGACATGAGAAGTAATTTTTTCACTCTACTCCATGCTGAGTAGGCCTCTACTGGAGTATTGTGTTCAGTTCTGGGTGCCACATTTCAGCAAAGATATGGACAAATTGGAGAAAGTCCAGAAGAGAGCAACAAAAATGATTAAAGGTCTAGAAAACATGACCTATGAGGGAAGATTGAAAAAAATTGGTTTATTTAATCTGGAGATGAGAAGACTGAGAGGGAACATGATAACCGTTTTCAAGTTTACAAGGAGGAGGCAGAAAAATTGTTCTCCTTAATTTGTTCTCCTTAAATTTCAGCAAGGGTGATTTAGGTTGGACATTAGGAGAAACTTCCTAGTGGTCAGCATGGTTAAGCACTGGAATAAATTGCCTAGAGAGGTTGTGGAATCTCTCTCATTGGAGATTTTTAAGAGCAGGTTAGACAAACATCTGTCAGGATACATAGTCCTGCCATTAGTGCAGAGGACTGGACTAGAAGACCCCTGAGGGCCCTTCCAGACCTATAATTCTATGATTCTATCTACAGATCCATTATAAACTATTTAGAAATGGAACTTTAATGTAAAGTGTGACCAAAAATGTTTTCTAGGGCATAGGCTCCTGTTAATAAAGGTTTAACAGAGCAGCTGAGAACATTCAGAATCCAACATTTTGTGATAGTTGACCCTGGCCTTTAGTCTACTTTCTTTACAGTTAATCTCAAGTCCATGGTCTTTCTTTCCAGAGGAAAATATAATTATACCTGTGTAGTTATACCTGTTAACTTGCCCTGCAAACACTCTTATTCCAGAACAAGAATGCCTTTTTTCTAGTTTAGCATATGTCACTTCCAAAATGATTTAAGCTAAATTGCAAAAAGCCACTCTTGTTCTGGAATAAGCTAAATTGCAAAAAGCCACTCTTGTTCTCTCTTGTCCACAGAGGGAATCAAACTGGTATACAATGTTCCCTCTAATTTTTTACGTCCATGTATGGAATGAGTTTTGTTATGTGCACCAATATGGAGGTGATGTGTGGTGGGGGTGGGGCTGAGAGGTTTGGAGTGTGGGAGGGGGCTAAGGCAGGGGCGGCTCCAGGCCCCAGCACGCAAAGCGCGTGCTTGGGGCGGCATGCCGCGGGGGGCGCTCTGCCGGTCACCGGGAGGGTGGCAGGCGGCTCCGGTGGACCTCCCGCAGGCATGCCTGCGGAGGGTCCGCTGGTACCGCAGCTCCGGTGGTCCACCAAAGCCACAGGACCAGCGGACCCTCCACAGGCACGCCTGCGGGAGGTCCACCGGAGCCACCTGCTGCCCTCCCGGCGACCGGCAGAGCGCCCCGCCCGCGGCATGCCACCCTGCTTGGGGCGGCGAAATGTCTAGAGCCGCCCCTGGGCTCAGGGCTGGGACAGAGGGTTGCGGTGCAGAGGGGTTAGGGCTCCAGCTGGGGATGCGGCCTCTGGGGTGGGGCCAGGAATGAGAGATTTGCAGTGCAGGCTGCCCCAGGGCTGCAGTGAGGAGAGAAGTCTCCTCCCAGACCTCTCTCGCAACAGCAGCCAGGGGCTGGGGGAGGGGCGCCTCTCCCTGCCCCAGCCCTGCACACCACCCACATCTCTCTTTCTCCAGTCCAAGCCCCTGTGGCTGCACGCCTGCACGGCCCTTGATAACCTGTCGCCTGGCTGCACAGCTTAGCTAAGCTGATATACCTGTATAATTATTTCTGTAGACAAGCCCACAGATTCCCACCAAAGGAAATGTTTCTGCTTTACCTCTAAAGAATTGCATATGTAGCTATTCTTTTGTCACTTTATTGTTTCTAAAACAATATCTTCAGGCTTGTTACCTTGACAAGCACATTGCTCTAATATGAAAGAAAGATCCTAATAGGAACTAAATGAAAATGGAGCATTACAACTAGGCAAACTACACATACTTCTCTCCCACGCAATTACCTATCAATATTACTGCATCTCCTTGCCTTAGAATCATTTCACAAACTCATGGATATTTTAATAACGATGGTTTAGTGCTCAGTCCAGAATCCCTCCCTTTTCTTCCTCTTTTGTTTTTGATGTAGTCATTAAACTTGGACACTGCCTTTCTCAGATAAATAATGTAATTGATGATATCATGAAACAGGGATCTTGTTTTAAATATGATTATAATTCTCTGGGTTTTTCAAAGGAGCCCAAAGACTTTAGGTGCCCAAGTTCCTCAGGATCCTTTGAAAAGTCCTGCATTATTTCTATACTGACCCATGCTCTGCTAAATGACTTGCACACAAATATGAAGAAGGAGTCTCTGCTGTCCTACATTTTGGGTTTGATCCAAAATCTTTTGAAGTCAGTGGGACTCTTCCTATTCATTTCAATGGGCTTTAGATTACTCACTTTATGAACATCTATATTTCATGCTGGCTGACTAGTATGAAGTTTCCTTCAGACTTTCCTACAGAGGATGCTGTATCAGTGGTCAGGGCTGGCTCCAGGCACCAGCAAAACAAGCAGGTGCTTGGGGTGGCACATTTCTAGGGGCGGCATTCTGGTGCCGGCCATCATAGGTGCCAACTCTGGGACATGGGGAAAAATTGCCCCCGCCGCCCCAGCTCGCCTCCGCTCCACCTCCGCCTGCTCCCCTGAGCATGCCGCCTGCTCCGCTTCTCCCCCCTCCCTTCCAGGCTTGCTGCGTGCAAAACAGCTGTTTCACGCGTAGCAAGCCTGGGAGGGAGGGAGGGAGGAGAAGACGAGCGGCGGGTGCTCAGGAGAGGAGGCAGTGGTGGAGCGGAGGTGAGCTGGAGCGGGGAGTGGTTCCTCTACCCCCCATTACTTCCTGCACCCCTCCCAGCTCACCTCCGCTCCGCCTGCTCCCCTGAATGTGCCGCTGCTCCGCTTCTCCCCCCTCCCTCGCCTGAGAGGGAGGGGGGAGAAGCGGAGCGGCAGCGCACCAGGGGAGCAGGCGGAGCGGAGGTGAGCTAGGGCAGGAGGTTGTGGGGGACCCCCAGGAAACAATGGGGGGGGGAATGCCATACTCCTGGGGGAGGGGGCGGGGCTGGGGATTTGAAGAAGGGGTTCGGAAAGGGTGGAGTTGGGGCAGGGCCGGGGGCAGGGGAGGAATGAAAAAAAAAAGTGGAGGTGACCAAAATTTTTTTTGCTTGGGGCGGCAAAAATCCTAGAGCCGGCCCTGTCTGTGGTGCAATTCTACCACTTTCCTCAGGCTAACAACTTGCTTTATGACATACCAAATCATTGATCTACACACATAAAACTGATCTACACGCATACACACAAAACATCAGCTAGTGAAGGGTTCAATTATTAAAGAAAACAATGTGAGTATAAAACCATTTCACAGAGATTAACATTTTTAAGACAGCAGCATTTTCTTAAAAGAACAGATTGAACCATGATTACAGATCAGGAAGGAATAACGAAAATATTCATTTCAGTACTAAATAGCCAAATGTTTGCATATCTTCCCTCCTCTGATCTAATTCTATTGTGAAAAAAAAATATCACTTTATATTGCCTCAAAGCTTAGAGCTGCTTATTTTTCCTCAATTCCTCACACACACATTGCTAGGGACAATTACCCTTGTTTTATAGAACGAACTTTGCAATATGTTGCTGCTGCTGTTTTATCAATATGATCTTGTACTCATAGCAGAGTGATTCAAAGGATGAAATGAAGAATATGAGATGCTAATATCTGCCATTTCCCTTAGCCACACACAGATCTGCAAAAGGATGCCCAAGTAATCCCTACTTGGACTGACTCCACTAACTATTCAATAGGAGTCAGATCCAAAGCCTATTGAAATCAAAGGAAAGGCTGCCATTGATTTTAATTAGCTCTGGATCGGGCCCTAGGAGAGTATATATATATATATCAAACAGGAAGATACTTCTGATGAAAAAGATTGTATTAAAGGGGCCAAGATTTGTATTTAATTGGTACATTTGACAGATGTCATGATTCTAAGGAAAGGAAGAAGTGAATGCAGCAGAATGAGGACAATTTTAAAAAATAGACTAACTCAGAGGACTGGTAGGTAAGGTCCCATGGGAAGAAAATCTAAGGGAAACGGAGTTCAGGACAGCTGGCAGTTCCTCAATGAGATAATATTAAATGTACAACTTCAAACTATTCTGATGCAAAGAAAAGATAGAAAGAATAGTAAGAGGCCAACATGGCTCTATCAGGAGCTCTTTAATGACCTGAGAATCAAAAAGGAATCCTACAAAAAGTGGAAATATGGTCAAATTGCTAAGGAGGAGTACAAAACAACAGCACATGTATGTAGTGACAAAATCATAAAGACTAAGGCACAAAATGAGTTACATGACCAGGGATGGGACACAAGGCAATACGAATAGGTTGTTTACAGTAGGAGCAAGAGAAGGACGAAGGAAACTTTGTAGGTCAGGGGTTCTCAAACTGGGGATCGGGATCCTCAGGAGGTCGTGAGGTTATTATCTGGGGGGTTGGGAGCTGTCAACCTCCACGCCAAACACCACTTTTCCTCCAGCATTTATAATGGTGTTAAATATATAAAAAACATGTTTTTAATTTATAAGGGGGGGTCGCACTCAGAGGCTTGCTATGTGAAAGGGGTCACCAGTACAAAAGTTTGAGAACCACTGCTGTAGGTCCTCTACTGCACAGGGAAGGAGAGTTATTAATTGATGACATCAGGAAAGCTTAAGTGTTAATGTGTTTTGCTTCAGTCTTCACTAAAAAGGTTAATGATGATGAGATACACAACACAATTCATATTGACAACCAGAGGGAAGGAATGCAAGCCAAGATGGGGGAAAGAATGGGGTTAAAGAACATTTAAATTAGTTAGATGTATTCAAGGCATCAGGGCCTGATGAAATTAATCCTAGGATACTTAGAGAACTATCTGAAGCAATCTCAGAGCCATTAGCAATTATCTTTGAGTACTGCTGGGAGATAGGGGAGTCCCAGAGGACTGGAGAAGGGCAAACGTACCTATCTTAAAAAAGGGGAACAAGGAAGACCCAGGGAATTCTAAACCAGTCAGCCTGACTTCAATACCTGGAAACATACTGGAGCAAATTATTAAACAATCAGTCTGTACGCACTTGGTGGATAATAGTGTTATAAGGAACAGCCAGCATGGATTTGTCAAGAACAAATCATGCCAAGCCATCTTAATTACCTTCTCTGATAGGATTACTAACCTAGTGGTTAGAGGTGGGGGATAAGCAGTAGACATGATATCCCTTGATTTTAGTAAGGTATTTGACACAGTTCTGTATGACATTTTTATAAGCAAACCAGGGAAATGTGGTCTAGATGAAATTACTAAAAGGTGGATGCACAACTGGTAGAAAGACTGTATTCAAGGACAACGAGGAGTCCGGTAGCACCTTAAAGACTAACAGATTTATTTGGACATAAGCTTTCATGGGTTAAAAAAACCCACTTTTTTGTATTCAAAGAGTAGTTATAAATGGTTTGCTGTCAAACTGGGAGGTGTATCTAGTGGGGTCCTGCAGGGATCAGTCCTGGGTCCAGTACTATTCAATAGTTTCATTGATGACTTGGATAATGGAGTAGAGAGTACACTTATAAAAACTGCAGATGACAACAAGCTAGGAGGGGCAAGCACTTTGAAGGACAGATTTAAAATTCAAGATAACCTTGACAAATTAGATAATTGGTCTGAATTCAATGAGGTGAAATTCAATAAAGTGCAAAATACTTCACTTAGGAAGAAAATAAATTAAATACAGACCTACAAAATGGGGAATAACTGTCTAGCTGGTGGTTCTGCTGAAGAGGATTTCAGGTTTATAGTGGACCACAAACTGAATATGAGTCATCAGTGTGATACAGCTGCAAAAAAGGCTAATATGATCCCGAGGCATATTAAAAAGAGTATTGTATGTAAGACACAGGAGGTAACTGTCCCACTCTACTTGCCACTGGTGAGGCCCCAGCTGGAGTAGTGTGTCCAGATCTGGGCAACACAATTTAGGAAGAATGTGGACAAACTGGAAAGAGTCCAGAGGTAGAGCCTTGTGCGGATACAAAGTTTATATCCATGGATGCGGATATAAAGCGGATATCCACGGAGCTGCAGGGCTCTACCAGGAACCGCAGCAGAGAAAGCAGCAACATCCAGGCTGCCGCTCGCAGGAGCCAGCACCCAGCCTGGGCAGCTCCTCCGGCATGGCTGTACTGACCCCCAGCCCTGCCCACTGGGCAGGCACCAGGCACACCGGCAGCTATCCCTGGTCACACTAGTGTGTGCAAGCGACTTGTATGCTCCAGGTCAGGAGACACACACTGCTACATGGAAAGGACTCCTGTCTAGGAGAGTGTGAGCTCCTTGCACACACTTGTGAGACCAAGGGCAGCTGTCGGTGAGCCTGGTGCCCGCCCCAGTAGGCAGGGCTGGGGGTTGGCAAAACCACACCTGAGGAGCTGCCCGGGCTGGGCGCTGCCTCCTGTGAGTGGTGACCTGACAAGCTGCTGCTTTAACTGCTGCAGTTCCCGGTAGAGCCCTGCAGCTCCGTGGATATCCGCATCCGCGAATATAAATTTTGTATCCACAAAGACCTGTATCCAGAGGAGAGAAACAAATGATAAAAGGTTTAGAAACCTGACCTATGAGGAAAGCTTGAAAAAACTGGGCATGTTTAGTCTCGAGAAAAGATGACTCAGGGGTGACCTGATAACAGTCTTTCAATATGTTAAGGGCCATTATATAGAGAACGGTGATAGATTGTTCTCCATGTCCACTGAAGGTAGGACAGGAAGTAATGGGCTTAATCTGCACCAAGGGTTATTTACGTTAGATATTAGGAAAATTTCTAACTAAAAGGGTAGTTAAGTTCTGGAATTGGCTAAGGGAGGCCGTGGAGTCCCCATCATTGGAAGCATTTAAAAACAAGTTGGACAAACACCTGTTAGGGATGGTCTAGGTGCACTTGGTCCTGCCACAGCACAAGGGGCTGGACTTAATGACTTCCTGAGGTCCCTTCAAGCCCTACGTTTCTATGATTAAATTGTGGTTTGTTACTATCTATTTATTGTATTGTGCTGAATGCAAATTTAAGGGTCTGATCCTGCAAGCTTTCTTGATTCAGTAAAGGTAAATGGTAACTTGCCTCTTCCATACTTGCAGTAAAGTCTAGGGTGACCAGATGTCCCGATATTATCAAAACCATCCCAATATTGAGGGCTTTGTCTTATATAGGCTACCTATTACCTCCTGTACATCCCTCCATCTGGATGTTTCACACTTGCTATCTGGTTCCCCTAGTAGAGCCTAAATGAAATGGAAACACCTTGGAGAAAGTATGAAGGACCGAGTAATTGCTAGAGAGTTCAGTCTACTGAAAGGCCCAGCTGTACATCATATAAAAGGCTGGAGTATTCAAGAGAATGTTTTTCTCACCTGTAATAAGTTAGCATTAGGGGATTGTTTTCTGCCTTTCTTGTCTCTATTGTGTAGTTTCTATTCCTTTGTTGCTGTATTTAAATATTGTTGTAAACCTGCTTCTATTTTATGTTATCCAGCTGGAGTATTGTTTGTAAAGGGTATAAAAAGGAATAAACAGCATAATTATGTTCACCTTTGAGACATGCTTCATTTAAAGAAAGAATTCCACTATTCCTATAACAGTTAAAACAAAACTGAGTGGTGGTGACAATGTATATAAAGTAAAGAGAGCCTCCAAAAGCTACTTGTTATGAACAGATCAATTCTTTTATAATCCTTATATTCTTCATGTCAGGCACTACCTCCTGGTAGCCATGCCTAGTGGTTGGAGTGGAAGTCGAAGCCAGATGTAGGGTTGGGATTGGGTCGAGGGTAGTGTTTGAACAAAGATCCGGGGGCAGGCCAGGGCCAGAACTGAGATCAGAGAATGTAGACAAGCCAAAAGCAGTATGGTAGGCAGAGTTCAGCTGTGGGCCAGAGATCTAAGCCACATGGTCAGAGTCCATGAACAGCCAAATCAGTACTGTAGTAGGAGTCCAGATACAGGCCAAAGGTTGAAGTTGGGTGGTCAGATTCCAAGGGGTCAGGAGCTGGAGGCAAGGCTGGAACAGGGAGTAACAGAGCTGGAGCAAGATCAAAATTGGAACAGGGCTTGGGCAGGGAGTCTAGAGAATCTGTTACACTGTGAGGCAGCTGGAGGGTTCCTGGCCTGGTAGTGCTGTTGCACAGAGTGATCTGCTGTTCTGGCAGGGTTGGGGAAATACCTGAGCCTGGGGTCATCTGACCCATGATCTACTCAGGGATAGTCTGCTGCAGCTTGCCTGAAGGCTGAGTCACTGCAGGAGCTGTGGGAAAGGTCAATTAATCCACCTATTGAGTGTCATGGGGAATAGGGAGGCGTAATCCCATCCATATCTAAGGGCCCTTTCCCCCAGTTTATGGGAGGAACCACTGGACCCAGAGCTCAAATAATTCTGGAGGACAAGAATTAAAAAAATAGGGATAGGAATGAGGGTCACAGGGTCAAAAGCAAGGAGTCAGAGGGGGACACTGAGCAGAGAACCCCAGAGAGCACCCACTGCTCCTCAAATGCATCCAGGGAGCCAGTGGATGCAGCCCAGGGGAACTCTGCCTGGTGACATGACTTAAGGGAGGATCAGAAATAATCCCCACCGTTGCAGAGCACATCCCCATTCAGGTATGTTGGACAGCCACTTTGGCCAAATCCAGGAGGAGGATGACAAGGAGTTCTTGTGACTTCATGGGGCCACAGATAGAGTATGAGACTATGAGGAAGTACAGGGAGAAGTGCAGCCAGAACATGAGGGGAAGATTCTGGAAGACCTGGAAAAATGGCTGCAACCTGGTGTACTCGAGGTAGATGTGTGTCAGGGTCTCCCTCTCACCACAGAAAGGTGCAGGTGTCAGGGAGGGGGATGAACCACGCCAGGTACATGCCTGTGCTCATGGCTCCATGAAGGAGCTGCCAACTAATATCCCCAGTAGGCTGGGGGACCAGGTAGAATACAGACTGGCCCACCGGGGTTGCTCACCTTCCATAGGTGGTAGTAGGTCTCGCCACTTGGTGTTGGGGTGGGACCAGGGTGACCAGACAGCAAGTGTGAAAAATCGGGACAGGAGTGGGGGGTAATAGATGCCTATATAAGAAAAAGACCCAAAAATCGGGACTGTCCCTATAAAATCGGGACATCTGGTCACCCTAGGTGGGACATGAGGGTGAGGAAATGAAGAGTGTGTAGTACAAGTGTGTACAGCTGTTTCCTTGGCATGGTTCAGAGGCAGACTGGCTGCGGGTCACACAGCCAGCTCAGGTGGTGAGGAGGGGGCGACTGAAGAGGTTTGTGGGGTGAGGGCCCAATGGTGAGGTCCATAGGGCCAGAGGTGTGGGACAGGTGGGGCACATCCTCCTCTGGGAACCACTTGAGGAAAGTCCGAGAGGCGGGTGTTAAGGCTGCCCTTACCTCACGGCATATATGCTGGGGAACACAAGTGGTGGAGAGCCCCATGTGCCGGCCAAGCACCAGGGGGTTCACCCAGTCCCGCCGATTGCAGTCCAGGAGATCTCCGATCCAGGTGGCACCATCCAGGACCAACCTCCGGTGCACCAAGGGGGACTCCACACCCTGCACACCAAAATGATGGTTGTGTATCTGGGGCTCGCTGAGATAAGCTGCTAGGTCTGGAGGAGGTCCTGGTAGAAGACCATCTGCTTGGAGAGTTCTCACGGAACCCCCTTGGATGGAGGTAAAAGAGCTGCGGGTCATATCAGAGCCCATGGAGGCAGTGGAGTAAGGTGTGTCACTCTGGACCTCAAAGCAGCATCCTGGAACCCCTATATCTACCCCTGCAGTATAATTGTGATACATTTCATACAAAGCATTTCATGTAAAATATCTTATGAAAGGTCACGATATGTAGAAATACATTGTTCTGTCAAAATATGTATATTGTTAGTGCGTATGAAGTTATGATTTTTGCTGAATGTTTTTTACTGAAATATGTTTGCTAACAAAGGAAGCGAACCACATCCAGGCGGGTGTTCAGTGACCGTTAATCAGCAGGGGATTTGTTATCAAAGGATTTACAATTCAATGACAGTTGCACAAGCACCACACAAGGGGGACTGCTCAACTCTGTGACTCAGCAAAGCCAACCAGGACATGTCTAGGCTAGTATTTTTCAGGCACATGGACTGAGTGTATAAAATAAGAGACAGTGGTATCATGCCTTGCCCTTTCTCCTCCCCCATTGGAAGCAACAAGAATGCGGAGAAGACAAAGACTTCAACTGAGGAGACTGGTCTCAGGTTTATGGAAGACGCCTGTTTATTAAGTACCGTAACATCCAGTGCGGTGAGAAAAATTCTTGAACCAAATACCACCGAGTCTGATAAGGTTTAAGATGTAGACTGTGCACTTACCTTTTATTTTCTATGGTAACTCTCTCTGACCTTTCATGCCTACCACTTATAATCACTTAAAATCTATCTTTCTATAGTTAATAAATCTGTTTAATATTTTACCTAAAATACTATGTTTTGGTTGAAGTGCTTGGAAGATCTCAGCTCAGTTTACAAAGGCTTGTGTATGTCCTCTTCATATTGAGGGAGGGATGGACTGGGTAATAAATCTACACTGGTCAGGCTTCTGATCAGGGCAAGGCGGTACAGCTCTGGGGTGCAAGGCTGGGGAGCTGAGGGGAATTGGTTGGTGCCTTTCTCTGAGAGATTCGTGAGTGGCTCTGGGAGCATTCATGAAATCTAGCTGGGTGTAGGGCTCCACATGCTGTTGTGCTGAGTGATCACAGCACCTGGAGGGGTTGTTGCTTGTCACTAGCAAAGCATGGTGAGAGACAGCTCAGGCTGGAGAGTTAAGGGGCACAGTGGTACCCCAGTTCCAGGTTCTACCCTGGGGATTCCATCACAGAAAGCATGCACCAGCATGCTCCACGCCAGACTACCTGCACCGTAAATGAGTCTCTGCAGGGCCGGAAGGTGGAAGATGTGGACCTGAGCAGGTCCTGTCCCCCCTATTCTAGGGGAAGACTCAGGACCCCAATGCAGCCCTGGCCAGAACTCCAGGATTTTCTTCTGGAGGCAGATCAGGCCAGGGTACCCAGGGCCTGTGTTCCCTGAAAGCTGTGCACTTGAGCGGCTACGCAGGAGAGATTTACATGTCACCCAGCTGATTAGGAGAGCGTGCACAGCTGGCAGCATTGGTCCAGGTGCCCCTCCCCCCATGTTGCTCTGTCCTGCTGTTGCTCCTGGGACCCTCCTTCTGGCTGTGCAGAGCGCGTGGGGTGGGGGAGGAGGGTGCTGATGTCAGGGTGTCCCCCTCTGCCCCTGTGCCCCATCTCCGAAAAACAGGGAAGAGGCAGGGGACTCAGCCTGGCTCAGGAGGCTGCTGTAGGGAAGGGTGAGTGACTTTCTTAAAGAGACAGTGCACTGTTTCTGAGATTTCCCAGCCAGCAGCCAGCTCACACCGTCTCTGTGATTCTCTCTCCCCTCCCCATGTACCCCATCTCCACAGAGCGGGGGAGGGGAGACAACAGGGCTCCGGACAGAGCAGGAGAACATTCAGTGAGTGTCTTAAAGAGACAGCGAAGGGCGGCTATCAGAAACTTTCCCAGCAGCCAGCACACACACTGTCTCTGTGTAACACTAACACACACACACACACACACACAGAGTCTCTGTGTCACCCACTGTGTCCCACACACATGCAGTCACACACATTGTCTCATGCAGGCTGTGTCACACACACTGTCATACACAGTCTTTGTGTCACACACACCCTGTCTCTGTAACATACTGTCACACACACAGTTTCATGCACACACACATACTGCTTCGTGTCACACACCTCCCAACACATACTTGTATTATTGTTGTGGTTACTTCTTGCTAGTTCCTGCAATGCACATATGTTCTCTGTAATTTTATTCTTTCCAAGTGTATTATTTTAGTGTTTTGACTGGTCTATGCATTTCATAATTTTTATTTCTCTTACACTTAAATTTAATTCTTTAAGTAGTGAGTTCTATAATGCCCTAACCTGTCCTGGCTGGAGAAATTATCCCCATTTAACTTTTAAAAAATATATATTATATCTAGGTTTTTTGTTTCTACTGGTGGCGCACATCTGCACATACCTCGGTGCGCATAACAAAATTTATTCCATACATGGATGGAAAAAATTAGAGGGAACATTGCCCATGGCAGGCTCAGGGTATTGAGCTAGTGCCAGAGTATCTGCTGGAGGGGCACCTATTGAGCATCTGTGCCTAAGGGAAGGAGTGACTAAATCTTAGGCTCAAGTAATTCGGGGGGGGGGGGCAACAAATGATAAAACAGGGATGGGAGTGAGGGTCACAGTGTCAAAATCAGGGAGACAGAGGGGGACACAGAGAAGAGAACCCCAGAAAGCGCCCACTGCTCCTCAAAGATGTCCAAGGAACCAATGGACATGGCCCAAGAAACTCTGCCCATATATGTGACCTGAGAGATAAGCGGAAATAGGCCCCACAATTGCAGAGCACGTCCCCCTCCAACATCCTCCTCTTGGTATGGTGGACAGCCACCTTGGCCAGCACCAGCAGTAGGCTGACAAGGAGGTCTCATGATTTCATGGGGCCACAGGCAGGGTGAGTGTATATCAGGAGATATGGTGAAAAATGCAGTGAGCCTGCCCACATCCAAAGGCCCCTCCCACAGCCGAAGGGGAGGAGCTACTAAATCCAGAGCCTACATGAGTTTGGGGGACAACTAATGAAAAAGAGCAGCAGCAGCTACGCGAGGCGCTCTGGTTTAGCTGCACTTGTGTACGTGAACAAGTGGAGGCCCAGCTACAAATATATCCCTAAGTGAGGAAAAGTTTTTAAAACATTTATTTAACAATCTTTGTCTTTTGGAGAAAATGTGAAAATTGCCATTAGCTAAGTTTATTGTTTATAACAGGAACTATAAAATGCATAACTATTGATGTGTATATTTGTTACCTGCTTGTCTGAAGATGTAGGATTTAAAGTACATTAATATAAATCTTCAAAACACTGCTTATGTCTTCTGTTTACTCATATAAGAAATTACATTCAAAATCCAGAAAATAAGCACATCAAAATTCCTGCTGCAGAGATAATTCGTCAGTAATTTAGTCCTGTTTGCAATAGAGCTATTTTTTTCCACATAGTTGGATTTGGGTTGTAGAATAGCCGTAAGGATAACAACAATAACAACAACACTTAGCATTTTTATAGTACCGTAGTTTTCATCCAAAGATCGCAAAGTGCTTTGCAAACATTAATTAATTAGACCTCAAGACCCTGTGGAGTTAATTACAAATTATCAGGCATAATCTCAAACTGTTTTCATTGTAAAAATGTGGTAATCTTTCCACAGGTAAACAAAATGTGCCAGTTTATAACATTGAGACATTTCCTTCCTCTATTTCATGTTGGGGCCATAATTAGTTAAACATTTGACTTTATCAAATTTTAAAGGAGAGTTAATAAAATGACTGCATCAGCAATTAATGTACAGTTTTTGATTCCCTACATCAGCAGTGAGGTGATTTTTTTTTTCATTTAACCGTATCTAGAAATTCTTTAAAGAATTTATTAGATGTGTATGTCAATATCTCAGAGATCCAGAGAGCTTAGATTTGTTACTGTTCCACTTTCACTCATGTTTCATATGAGTGTTTTCCTCAGAGTACAGAATATGAGCTAGATATAGCCTTTAGTTCTGGTACACTTGACAGTGGGTAGAGGGGCAAAAGCTGCTTGCTCATACCTGTGTTGCCCTGAGAATATAACTGCCAGAAAATGTTGTGTCTCAGATAGTAACAGTCATGAGGAACAATGACAATTCATGTATTTTCAAACTGCATGAGACTATACAGTCAAGCATGGACAGCCCGTTCTTTGTTTATGTAGGTTGAACTGTACTATTTGACATTTTTAGAAGATAAGAACATAAGAACAGCCGTACTGGGTCAGACCAAAGGTCCATCTAGCCCAGTATCTGTCTACCGACAGTGGCCAATGCCAGGTGCCCCAGAGGGAGTGAACCTAACAGGTAATGATCAAGTGATCCCTCTCTATTCTAGTCCTTACTTAAACTGAACAAAAGAGACTGCCTGGCTCAAAAGGAATAGACTAAAAATCCACAGAGACAAGCAATATAAGAAATACCATAACAGGAACCTTACTATAGCCTCACCAACATTATAGTACAAGACTAGATATAATTCCCATATTGTCAAAGACCAGAAGTTGTAATTTTACCTTTATCTCATAAATCATAGTAGTAATTAAAATCTTCTTTATTTATGTAGGTTGTGTCTGTTGTTACAACTCGGTAATTGGTCTGCCTTTGATGTAAGATGAAACTAGATTATTTATGTAATTATCTAGACGTAAAAGAAGCTTTGTTATCTTTTCATATGCTGCTTCTCAGGAATAAAAAGGAAATAATGATACTCTTATTTGCATGGAAAACAACTTGTGGACATTCTGTTTTCTGAAAAAAGTGCCAAATATTTTAGAATAAAAAATATAGTACGCATGCAGGTTTATAGAATACATGTTCAAAAGAAGAATGAAGAATGCAAAGCCAAGGGGAATAGTTCTATTTAATCCTTGAAGATGAAGACCAATACTTTTGGTCTGTCAGGAGAGGTGATTACTCAAAAGATGGCACCATCTGCGTGGGACTAAAAACAGAGGAGAAAGAAACTTTGTATTAGTAAAAGTAATTGAAAGTCTCATGTTCCTATTTACTGGAGGTGGTGAGAAATGTGAACTGGACGCAATAAGAATTGAAACAATCAGTGAAAAATCCTAGAGCAGTGGAAAGTTCATGGTCTTTATTTAAAAAAAATCATGTCAACCTTCCCCCCAAGCCAAAAAAAAATACAACATTTTATGATAGGGATGGGGAGAAATACTTTACCAGTAAACTTACTCATAAAGAAAATAGTTTAAAGATAGTTGAGAGATCTGAGTGATAAAACTCTTGGTTTTATACTATTCCTTTAGTTAGGCAGAAAACAGCTAATTCAATGAAAGTGTGATTTTTTTCCTGCAAGTTGCTAGTTCTATAAAGGGAATTAGCTGCTGCAACACAGCATTTTAATGCATAACTTTTAGATGCCTGCCACCCAGTGGATTTATTAGCTCTGTATTAGGCACCTAGGCTTCCTGTACAATACATGGGGAGAGAGAGATGCTGTTTCATTTATGAAATGTGATGCTGAATGCAGTTTATGTTGAACAAGTGAAATTTTATGAAACCCTGTGGACTGCTCTGCCCTATGACGAAGTTCCTTCCAGCCTAACTTCCTGCCTTTCCAGTGTCTCGTCAATAACAATCCTGCAGAGGAACATTGGCCCTCTAACTTCAGTTCTAGTCGTAATGATACAGGTGCCTAAGAATGGGATCCAGATAAAACAGAATGCTGAGTTGGGAGCTGCCTAAGTTAGGTAATGGGAAATGCTGAGGAGATGGGTGTGGCTTAAGCCTTATCCCAGAAAAAGTCTTAAGCATGTGGCTTGTGTAGCTGCGGCACAAGCCACATAGCCCCATGAGGGGAATAGCTGCCAGCGCTGGAAGCATGGCTCCCAGCGCTGCTGCACTGTCTACACTGGCACTTTACAGCACTGAAACTTACAGCGCTCGGGGTGTGTTTTTTCACACCCCTGAATGAGAAAGTTGCAGCGCTGTAAAGTGCCAGTGTAGATAAGCCCTAAGTCTGGGCTGGAGAAAGGCTCCTATCTCTTCTTGGGATTCTCAGCCAGGAACCCTCTCCTGGAGTTGTGTGTGTAAATCCTTCCCCTCCTTCTCTCAAGAAATGCCAGGGGAAGGATATAATCAAGAGTCTCATTGTATTCTGCTGTCGTACAAATATGAAATCCCACTGAAATCAGCAGAATTGCACAAGTGAGAGCGAGAGGACAAATTCTATCTCAAAGTAAAATGGAAAATAATATTATTTATCTGTATGATTTTTCAAGAAGTGTTACCAAACTAATGAAAGGAAGGGTGCTTGGCTTAAACAGTTTTTGGGCCAACAAGATAACTCAGAGACATATACATAAGTTTAGTGCTATTGAAGGCATGGTGAGAACAAAGCACTAGAAAGCCCTTGAAAAATTTGAACCCATAATGAGGGAACGGAATTGTTGTTTTGAGCTATAGAATGTGCATATGCAAATAAACATGTTAGCTGCTCAGAAATTCTGCTTTTCAAATAAAGCAAGAAATTACATGGTAGGAAAAATTGTTAGCAATTACATTTCCAAAGAGACACTGTGGAACAATATCAATCTGAAGAATTTCCTCAAAAACATTTATAAGAAATTGCAGCTCCAGAGCAACATTCACTAACACAAATGAAACCACATAAAATCCCAGAAATGAATGCTTGATTGGCAAGCCTTTCCATTGGAAACATCAAGCAAATTAAAATTATCAGCACCTCGGGCAGCAAAACCTGTAAAAGGAGGAGGAGGATCTGCTACTTTTATCTGAGAGTCAGGAAATCTACAGTCTATTCCTGAGTTCTCAAGAGGCCAATTCTCTTACTCTGGACAAATTGCTTATCCTTTCTGTGCCTCTGATTCCCCATCTTTAAAATGGGGATAGTAATACTTATGTACATCAGAGATATTATAACCATTAACTTGTTTATGTTTGTAGCAGACTTTGAGGACCATGGATGGAAGGTGCTATTGAGTTTAATATTTGTATTGCTACCAAAATTAAAATAAACCAATATAATGAGCCCTTTGCTATCAAACCTCTTAAATTCTTACAGGATCCAAGGCCAAGTCTACACTACAAACCTATATTGGTAAAAACAACATCACTCAGAGGTGTGAAAAATCCATCCCCCTGAGCAATGTAGTTATGCCAACCTGACCCCCCCTGCGTAGACAGCACTATGCTGAGGGGAGAGCTTCTCCCACTGACATCGCTACCACCTCTCGGGTGGGGTGGATTAACTATGCCAACAGGAGAAACTCTGCCATCAGTGTGGGAGTGTCTTCACTTAAGTGCTGCAGCTGTGCCAGTGCATTTGTTTTTAAGCGTAGACCTGCTCCAAGCCACCCTTCTCCAATCACTCAGAGGAAACCAAAATAAAAAATTGTGCAATTATTAAATACACGGCAATTCAGATTCCACAGGAAGCCAAATTCTCAGTTATGGGCAAAGAACTGAAATCTCATATTTGGACATTCAGATTGACATATACTTAAATAAGTGACTGTTTTAGATGCGTCTGTCTTTATAAAGATAAAATATGGACCTCTTACAAGGTGAAAATTGAACTAATATTCACCAAGTTTCACACCTAATTTATTTGAAAGCTACATTAATAACAAAGGTTAATTTTTAGATATCATAAAATATTACACTGACTGGAAATTGAGATTGTAATGAATTATTTACTTATGCCCAGATTTTCAAAAGTTTTTAGGCATTGCTATTCTATTTAGATGGCTAAGTCCCATTTTCAAAAGTGAATTAGGTATGTAAGAACCTAAGTCTCACTGAAAGTAAATAGGACTTAGGCTCTTAAGTGTCTACAAATAAGTTATTTAAAATGGAACCTCGCCAGCTAAATCATGTAGGCCTTGCAATGCTGAGCAGAGCCATGCATAAATAACTTTTCAAATCTGGGACCTAGTTACTAAGTAATAAATACAGAGCAACACCAGTAATTAAACTGTAATTTGTGTCAATGCTACTATCACATTTCCTAATGATTGTAATGATCCAAATAACTTGTGCATAACTATACATGAAAAGAAAAAAAGGCTATCCAGTGGTAGAGAGAATGGTGCAGTGATCCAGTAGTAGAGAGAGTGATGCAGTGGAACAGGATGTGAGCTGGGCTTAAATAAAGGACAACAGGTCTGTGGGGTCCAGGGGCTCCCTTGGGTCCCTGCTTCTAGTCCTTGATAATGTCTTTCTCCCCAAACCCTGGCAGACAACCAAGTGGGAGGTTCTTCAAGCAAACAAACAAAAAGTCCTCTCCCCTCCTTCTTCCCTTATGAAAGAAGGGAGTCCGTAGGAAAACAGAGAGGCAAGGGTGACTTGGATATCAGGCAGTCTCCCTGGGTCAGCCCTTTGGGCTTAGTCTAAAATGGAGGTCTACCTTCATTCCCTCCTCTGGGGGCATACTGATATGAGGCTGGATCATGCAGCTTTTAGAGCAGTGAGGCCTGTTACTCTCTCCCGCTCAGCAGCCCTGTCTCAGCTGTCTGAGGCAAGGCAGCCTTATTCCTGTTCTCCACCCCTTCTTGTGGCAGGGTTTCCTTTTTAAGCTCTCCCCCCACCCCATCTCCAGACAGAACAAGCATTGCAGGTGCACCTCAATAATGTTAAATAGGCCCAGAGGAGCTTATTAGGCTTCTCTTCATCAGAGTAAGGTCATAGCCCCAAGTAACAGAAAACATGCCTCTCTGGTAAAAGACTGGTAACGTAGAAATTGGGAGTTGCTAAACCATGATGGAATTTTTCCCTCCTTTCTTTCTGACCCCATGAAATCCCAACCTCCCGGTTCCATGGCTTCAGAACTGTGGCTGGGTAGGAATACTACTGTTCATGTAATCATCCCTCTGCAGACTCACCAGAATTTTCCTGCAGAAGACGATGTTGATACTCAGCAATATTATTTGGGGGAACCGTTTGCCATTTGGGATTAGGGAGACTCAGGGTATTGCTAAAAGAGAATTGCCTGCACCCAACTATCCAAACCCCCTGCTGGGACCTCTTTGGACACATGTGGATTTAAGACAACATGAAAATCTGTTACACCCCATTTTCCAACATGGAGCTGTGTAAAGATGCAAAGAATGATTTTTAAAAAGCCAAAAAAAAGACAATGTTCTTTTAAAGGAAGGTAAAAGAGAACTAATACAACAGTTTAAAAATAAAACAAACCAAAAACAAAAACAAAGCAGCAGCAGCTGTATCTGTAATTCTAGGGCCAAATTCTACCCTCATTATTTACTCCTGTACAAGCCCATTGACTCCAGTAGTGTCATACCTGTATGACTGAGGGCAGAATTTAACCCAGTTCAATTTAAAGATTTGAATGGCAACATAACAAATTACTGTTGTTTCTCCTGTTTCCCAGAGTGAACGGAAATACTGGGCGTTTGTTATTGTACAATGCTAGACAGTGGTAACTGAACCTGGATAATGGGAAATGTTATTTAATGATTTTTAGAGCCCTTTTTCCTGACAGGTCTCTTCTGAAATGTTTCCTGACAGGTCTCTAAAGAATAACAGGGAAAGAAAGTGGGTTGTGCTGATAATGTGATTGTATGGGAGGAAAGGTAATCGGTTGCTTTCACACAATCTGATGTGAACAAAATACGAGCTGTGCAAAATCTGCCCACACATAGTAATAAGAAAGATGCACAATAAGCACTCGGTGTGAATAATTATCTCGGTAAGTTTGTATCCAATTTAGCAGCGAAGACTGACACAGTCAGAATACTCTGTCTGTTCAGGGACCAGAACATAAGTGTGAATGAAAGGGACTGAAGTGTATTCTCGCAAATGTTGCACTTAATGCATTTGGTTTAGAATATAAAGCGTTGGAGGTAATTTGTAAATGTAGTGACAATAGCAGTATGTACATGACTCCCATTATTGTTAATGGTGCATGTGTGTTTAATTCCCTGAGCACTCTACTAAAAGTTTATTGAGATAGTTTTAAAAGTTGGCCAAAGTGCATATGCCTTGAGAAAACAGACTGCTTGGGTTAGATTCACAAGGCAGACATAGTTGCCTAACTACCCACTTAGGTACCTAAATCCAATATGTAGGTATCACTGGCATTCACAAAACCACCACTCAGCTCTGCCTATAGGTGCCTAAATTCCCTCAGTGCCCAAGTTTCTACAGGTAAAGTCCACTAGGTGCCTATGTTTATGCTAACAGGCATATGCAAAGCCACCTACGACTTGACACAGCTGAGCAGCTCCCATAAGAGCAGAGCTGCAGAAGGCCCCCTCCACTGACACAGGGCTGGTGACATCCAATCCCTGCAGACACAAGCTGTGGGGAAGGTTGCAGTCCTGGCCCAGTGTAGCAGAGGCCCCTGGCCAGGTCTGCAAACAGAATGAAGAGGACAAGCTCCCGGCAGCTGGGGAGGCCACCACATGCCTGAATGGCTCCTGCCTAGGACAGAGCCATTCAAAAACTAGGCTCATCCTCTTCCTCCTCACAGTCCTGTCTGGGGAGGTCTCTGCTATGCGGGGCCACAACCGTAACCTCCATGGCACCTTGCACCCCAGTGTGTTGGCTCTCTCAGTCATGTTGGGAGTCCCCTGCATCCCTGCTATTTGCACTGTCTTAAACCTAACCTCAACCCTGCCCCTCCTTAGTTTTCAGCAACTGTAAAAATAAAAAGTTAAAATCCAAAAAAAATCTAAAAGTAAATCAGAATAGAAAAATAATTTAAAATAGAAATGAATATTAATTGTTGAAATTAGAAAAAAAATAAAAATAAAATTCTGCAGGACCTAAATATATCTTATGTAAATTTTGCATGTTTATGAAAATTCATGTAAATAAATACGCAATCATGTAATTTAAAAAATACTGGGTTTGGGGATAAAGGTAATAAGAGAGCCTTCTTCTGCTCCTCAAACCTTTGCAAGAAAAGGTTTAGGCTTCTAATTTCGGGAGGAGATACACAGCTGTGAATCCCAAGAGAAGTTAGGTGTCTTCCTCTGACCTGAACTTAAGTGCCTAAGTCCCTTTGAGGAAATGGATTTAGGCCACACCCCTTCTCTCAGCATTTCCTATTGGCTATTTTAGGCACCGCCGCCAACTCAGATTGCAGGCTTTTCTGGATCCAATTCTTAGGTGCCTCACTCTCTCCATGTGCGGTATAGGCAGCCTGGGTGCCTAACTTGGATTCCGTTGGAAGGGCACCTAAACATTATTCATTGCAATACTGCGCCTAAGTCCCTTTGTGGATGTAGTGATATAAAAACATATCAGAATACGTTACATACAGTATTGTTTTACTATATATACACAACACAGAAAATAAAGTACACAGTGCTCACTTTATATGATTTTTATTACAAATATATGCGCTGTAAAAATGATAAACAAAGAAATACTATTTTTCAATTCACCTCATATAAGTACTGAAGTGCAATCTCTTTATCATGAAAGTGTAACTTACAAATGCAGATTTTTGTTGGCCACATAACTGCACACAAAAACAAAACAGTGTAAAACTTTAGAACCTACAAGTCCACTCAATCCTACTTCTTATTCTGCCAATTGCTAAGACAAACAAGTTTGTTTACATCGATGGGAAATACTGCTGCCTGCTTCTTATTTACAATGTCACCTGAAAGTGAGAACAGACGTTCGCATAGCACTTTTTTAGCCAGCGTTGCAAAGTATTTACATGCCAGATATGCTAAACATTCGTATGCCCTTTCCATGCTTCGGCCACCCATCCAGAGGACATGCTTCCACGCTTACGATGCTCATTAAAAAAATAATGCATCAATTAAATTTGTGACTGTACTCCTTGGGGAAGAATTGTATGTCTTGTGCTCTGTTTTACCTACATTCTGCATATATTTCATGTTATAGCAGTCTAGGTTGATGACCCAGCACATGTTCTTTTTAAGAACACTTTCACTGCAGATTTGACAAAACGCAAAGGTACCGATGTGAGATTTCTAAAAATAGCTACAGCACTTGACCCAAGGTTTAAGAATCTGAAGTGCCATCAAAAAATCTGAGAGGGACGAGGTGTGGAGAATGCTTTTAGGAGTCTAAAAAGAGCAACACTCTGATGCGGAAACTACAGAACCCAAACCACCAAATAAGAAAATCAACCTTCTGCTGGTGGCATCTGACTCAGATGATGAAAGTGAACATGCGTCAGTCAGCACTGCTTTGGATCATTATAAAGCAGAACCCATCCTCCTCCGGAATGGTGGTTGAAGCATGAAGGGACATATGAATCTTTAGTGCAGCTGGCACATAAATATCTTGCAGTGCCAGCTACAACCATGAGAATGCCTTGAGAATGACTGTTCTCACTTTCAGGTGACATTATAAACAAGAAACAGCATTATCTCCTGCAAATTGTAACCAACCTTGTTTGTCTGCGTGATTGGCTAACCAAAAGTAGGACTGAGTGGACTCTAAAGTTTTACATTGTTTTATTTTTTTAATGCAGTTTTTATTTTTTTTACATAATTCTACATTTGTAAAGTTCAATTTTCATGATAAAGAGAGTGCATTACAGTACTTGTATGAGGTGAATTGAAAAATACATTTTTTTGTTTTTATAGTGCAAATATTTGTAATAAAAAATAAATATAAAGTGAGCACTGTACCCTTTGTATTTTGTGTTGTAATTTAAATTAATATATTTGAAAATGTAGCAAACATCCAAAAATATTTAAAATAAATGTATTCTATTGTTGTTTAACAGCACAATTAATCGCAATTAAATTTATTAATCATGAATATTTTTATCACTTGACAGCCCTAATTTGTAGTGGTGGTTGATGTATTATGACTTCTATGCCATCAACACTATATATATTATTTATAAGATATTTTTAAATTATTCAATTCTAACTATAGCATTCTTGTAACTATGTTTATTAACCCATATAGGCAGACAATAACATGCATGAGTAACAAAATCCAAGTGAAAAGTTCTCTTCTCAAATGTACACAGCATATAGCAACTTAGATATGCTGCTGTCATTGGTACCAGTATGATTGAAATTACAATTAAAATGAGCATTTCAAAAATCCGGCAATGACTTTTTTTCACTATTCTTAGTTAAGCTAGGCTGGAAATAAACATGAGCACAAAAATTCATGTTAGACAGACAAGATGTATGAGGTAATATATTTTATTGGACTAACTTCTGTTGGAAAGAGAGAGAAACTTTCAAGCTTACACAGAGCTCTTCTTCAGATCTGGAAAGTGTCACAGCTAAATACAAAGTAGAATAGATTGTTTAGTATAAGTAGTTAACACATATTTCAAGGAACCGTTCAGGGTAAAGTGGCCCATTAACACCCTGCCAGTCATAGGGGGAAAGGAAGGGAGGGGAGGAAAGGCAGATGGGAGGGGGAGCGGTTGTTATTGGGTTATAGAATGAGCCATAAATCTAGTTTCTGTAGTCAGTCCATGATTCTTAGTGTCTAACAAAGTTATGCATTTAAGTACCTGTCCCAGGCTCATCTTTTGATATGTGAAGGCATCCTTTGAGGATGAGGACTGAGAGTCACATATAGAGAGATTGCTTTGTGAAGTGTTCAGTCATGGGTCTTTTATCATTTTCCTGTGCGCGTTTATTCAAGAGCGTAGTGATTGTCTTGTTTCACCCACATATTTGTTATTGGGGCATTCAGTGCACTGGAAGAGGTACACCACATGATGATCAGCAGGTGTAGGACCAATGGATGTTGAAAGGTGTATTATGAGGGGTGTTGATCATCATAGCAGTGGAGAGATGTCTACAGATTTTGCATACATTGTTCTGACAGGGTCTGGTATCGGTTTGAGTTGATGTGTTCTGGTATGTGGGAAGGTTGCTTCTGATGATGAGCTTGGAGAGATTGGGGGGTTGTTTGAAGGCCAGAAGAGGCGATTCAGGAAAGATTTCTTTCAGGATGGGATCCCCATCAAGTATGGGTTGTAGCTGTTTGATGATACCCTGCATAGGTTCCAGTGTGGGGTGGTAGGTGACAACTAGGGGTGTGTGGTTGGAGTTAGTTTTATTTCTGTACTGAAGCAGGTTTCCTCTAGGTATTTAGATGATCTGATAGGTCAGGAGCTGGTGATGTGGCACAATATGTAGGAGTCAAGGGTGATAGCAGCAGGGAGAGGGCAGAAGCCTCCCCAACCCCCTTGCCACTGCAGGGATGAGGCAATGGCAGATTATGGCATGGGCCCACGGGGTCCGTGCCCAGGGACCCTGGCCAATTTGGGACCCATGGAAAAATCTCCCATGGCATAGAGGCTAGAGAGCTTTTCCAGTCTTAGGGACACAGCCGGGGGGGGGGTGGAGGGCGGAAAGGAGTGAGTGGGGGTGGGGCTTTGGAGGGAAGAGGTGGAGTGGTGGCAGAACGAGGGCCAGGCTGTGGGGGAAGTGGCAGAACGGGGGCAGGACCAGAATGGGGCAGAATGGGGGTGGGGCCATGGGGGAAGGGGTGGAATGTGGTGGCGCCATGGTCCTGGCTGGGGCTGAGCTCTCAGCCCCTCTACATGGATCCAATGACCATCCCCGTCCCACCCCACCACGCTCCGGCTGGGGCCATGGGAATGGGGGCTGACAGCAGAGAGCGGAGCAGGGCCTTGGCCAGAAGAGGTAGGGCAGGGACTAAGCTCCCCAAGGGGAAGCTTCACCCACTGCCCATGCATAGGAGCAGGGGAGAGGCTGGGAGCAACCGTAACATTCTTTTAATGTATCTTTTTAAATGTAATATAAGATATATATGTATAAAGATTGTCATAGGAAGGAGTCCTAATTGAGAGTGTTAAACTGGTTGTTTGTCAAGCTCTTATGTATCTATGGTTAAAAATCTGACTCATACTAATTCAACCCTAGAGTGGGATTAAATGTCAGAAAAACGTATTTTATTTATGTCATGTTGCCATGTAAGGCAAGTATGTAAGTGGTCTGTTTAGGCCAGAGGCTTATGTGTTGGGGCCAGAGTCATGCCCATGCTGCCTTCAGTGAGGATGGTTGTACAAATTTGAACAAAATAAGAACTTCCCCACACCTCTTTCCAATAAAGAAACTGGAACCAAACCATTTGTATAAGGGTCAAAAATTTTGTCTCATTTTAGTTTTCAACTCTGCTTTTCCACATTCCAACCTTGTCTGGTAATAGGAATACCAAAATCATATATTCAATAGGTTTAAACGTACACTTGAAGGTGCATTTATTTTGGTCAATTGAGGCAGGTAGGATTTTTTTATTTTTGTAATTGCCCACATAAATACTCCATTTCACAGATGACAGTCATTGTCAGAATAACACCTGTGCTAGAAGTTGTTTTATTATATTATTTACATTTTAAATGTCCTTAAATATAACCTTTATCTCAACAGTTTCTATTATCTGCAGAGGAGAATCTCTTCATGGGACACATTGAAAGATCAGAGTGGAGCATTTCAACACCAGTCTCCAGCTCTGTTTAGCTCTAAATTATACCATTCTTGAATTAGCCACTGTCTATCTTCCATAGTTTTCTATTACATGGGGTCAGGCACAGGAAGAAATGGCTTGCTAAATCAGAAAAGAATATGAAATGACACAGCAGATAAATATGAACAGCGGTGCAGAAGATTTATTGAGTAACATGTTAGGTTGATAAATGCTAACGTTTATTTGCAATTTGAAGATGTGACCCGAATGGCACTCATTAGCTTGTCTTGTATAGAATCAATTCGTTTTGTAAATTTATTGTTTGTCTGACACTATTGGAAGAAGAGTATTTTATTGTTTTTTTTAATTTATTGGAAGCCTGATTTATTTTTTAGAAGATTATGTAATCTGTTCTTAATTGCATTCTGTTGCTTCCTCCTAAGTGTTATGGTGTGAAAGTCCCTTTTCCAGAGCAGGAGAATGTTTAGTATCTCAGGCCTTGGCTACACTGGTGCTTTACAGCGCTGCAACTTTCTCGCTCAGAGGTGTGAAAAAACACACCCCTGAGCGCAGCAAGGTACAGTGCTGTAAAGCGCCAGTGTAAACAGTGCCCCAGCGCTGGGAGCGCTAAGCTAAGATGGTCAGTAATGGGGTGGAAATAGAGAGTGCTTGTGTTGTCCATTGGGTCTTTTGGGAAGAAACTGGTAGTGAACTAATATAGGAATTAGCCAGCTCACATACATTAGCCAGGCTTATTTCTGTTTGTGGACCCCAATGACACAACAGCTCAATCTCCCACAAAGGGACAGATTAAATGCATCATTCTAGAAGGTGTGAAGCACCCTCACGGGTGATTAACTTGAATGGGAGGTAAGGCTCAGCAACATGATGTAGGTTCCTAGCACCTTTCTGGGTCCCTAGCATCCAAGTGCGGTGGCCTGGAAGGCACAAAGAAAAGGGAGAAACCAGGCACCAGTGTTGGGTCTGCACAACACCATTTGTGAAAGAGTTCCATCAAATTTAAAATACAACATTTTTCTGCAGGCTGGGTCGTTTCTCGTTGGTGTTGCTGCTGTTGTTTTGAGGAGCAATCAATACTTTAGTAGAAAATCATATCCCTGCTATAGAATTCCAAGAGTTGGTTAAAAAAACGTAGAGAAAGACCACCATTCTCTATTACATTTTATCGAGTGATTTAGATGACTGTTTTGGGAAAAAGAATTTGCTCAAGAGAGGTGAGAGTGAAAGTCTGTGTACAGCATTACAGGAGGAAGTCTTCATATTTGAGGGAGAAACAGTCTGTACAAAGGGCTGAATTTGGGAAGAAAGTGGGAATTGAAGTTTTCATAGATTTTGCTCTCATTTAATCTTAACCTATACCTGCTTCCAATACCAGGGTTTGAACTACTGGAGAGATAAGAGGTCCCCTTGTTTCTATAAATATTTCATGTATTATATGCAGAGAAAAGATGGATTAAGATGAGAAGTTTCTCTTTTAGAAGGTTTATCATTTTGGGGCCCATTATGGTTTCAAACAGGAAAATTTCTCTTAACAGTGAAAGCATTTTCTATTTCTAGGCAAAAGTACTGGTAACCAGAGTGGGGAAAGCTGCTCAAAATGGTGCAAGAAACAGATTTGGTCCTAATGAGGAAATCAGTTCAGGAAAAATAAGAATCTGCTTGACTCTCTTTACCTGGTTATATCGAAAGCAGAAACAAACCTTTTGGAAAGTTCTGAAGCAGTTTAGTTGTTTTCCTTTCTCTGCATTTTTGTTTGTTTTTGCGCTTCTGCACTTTTTTGCAGTCCTTCTGCACTTCCAAACTATGACCAAAACTAGTTGTGTTGAAATACAGCTACACAGTGCCCTCTAGCTCCATGCTACGGCACTGATACAGATTTGTCTTGAAAAAGAGCTTCTTACTGTAATATAGAATCATAGGGTTTAGAAGGGGGTCACCTAGCCCAACCCCTGCTCAAAGCAGGACCAACCCCCAGACAGATTTTTACCCCAATGCCCTAAATGGCCCCCTTAAGGACTAAACTCACAACCCTGGGTTTAGTAGGCCAATGCTCAAACCATTGAGCTATAAATGCTATTTTCTGCAATACCTATTAGAGGTATTCCTTATAAAGTCTCCTATACAAGCACTTCCTTGATTTTAACCATCTTAGTTTATGTGATCATTGCACAAGTTTGTCTGATAGCAGCATAACTTATTCTGATTACAGTACAACACAGCTCTTTGTTACTATTACAAAAGGGTTTTGTGTGTGTGTGTGCGCATGTGCACTGGGTGATAAACATGTCCTAGAGTAGATACAGAGGGAAAATTTGTTACACACATGCACACACACACACACACACACACACACTAAAAATTGTCAGCCTTTCTGTTTCCTGTTTTGATTGCCCAAACTTTGGGAAAATCTTAACATTTTAGTTGAGATTTTTAATTTCTTTCATCAGAGATTTTTATAATGTAAAGAAACAATTTCAGTCTATATTCCATAATGGGTCATGGTCGAGTATAACAAATATTGCCTGATCAGAAAGTGTACTATTTCCTTATTTTGTGCTTCGGTTTTTCCACCACACAGAGGGGATCAACAATCCAGAAGATAGAGTGCTCATGAACAGTGGTACATTACAAGAGAACACTGACCCCTTTGCTAAAGGCAACAGACCTATTTACTTATCACCTTTTTACCACAGGAGACATTTCAGGCACAGTTATGGACAAATTATTAAATCTCCACCCCCACATAAAAAGCATGACATTAAAATGCTGTGTCTCAGCAAAACCCGCAGAGGAAGAGCTGCAACATACTTAAGCAAAATCAGGAAGTCCATTCAAGGAGCATAAACATAAAAAATAAGTGTGATTGAACCACAAGATGACATTTACCCATGCTACCACTCCCCATGTCAGTGAAACGGCGACAGTTAAATTATTTGTCAGCATCTTCAAGAAAAAGGGCAAAATATAATGGGCAAAATCCTGGTGCAGGTCCACAGACGCACTAAATGATGTTTGTGCTATTCCACAGTGGGATTCCTGGTTGTGTAAAGCCAGTTCTATGATACCCTCAACCCCTTTCAATGGAGAGGAGACGTTTTTGGAAGGAGGGGTAGTGGCCAGACCATGCTGGCTTTGCAATGGGGACCTGAGGAGTGAAGAACCCCTCCTAAAATCTGGCTCCTACTGTTCTCTGGTCTAATTTGTGGAGCTCTTGATAAACTGAAAAATAGTCCATCAAAGTTGATGCTCAATAACAATGCTTTTGCTTCGGGTCTGAGCTCTCTCCCCCCTTTCCCATTCCCCTGGTTTAAATTACCTTCTCTCTGCCAGGTCCTTCTCTGCTACCTCCTCCCTCCCTGCTATCTTCTCCTCTCCAGTTCCCATTTTTTCCCCAGTTCTGCTCTGGGTACCCTCTGTTCATTCTCTAATCCTGGCTAACTTTTATATTCCTCCAGAATCATATTTCTTTATGCAGCAATTATTAAAGTCCTGGAGCTGGCTGGTAGGATTACCCTGCTGTAGGCATTGTTTCAGCCACCCTGTGTCTGCCCTCTGAGGTCCCTTGCCCACCTTCCTGTAAACCCTGGCATAGGTGCTATGCCAGGGCCATGGGTAAGGCCAAGAGCTTGAGGGACTAGGGTCACACCCCCTAGCACCACAGCAGCTCAGGCTAGCACCACCACCTGCAGTCAGCTTCAGTTGGGCTCCAGGGATACCTGAATTGTGCCAGGGCAATTTTGGCTTGTGCAGCAAGACGAAAACAGGAGGGTGCAAAAGTGGTTTAAAGCCACCTTTGCCCCACCCCTTCCCCTAGGCTTTGAGGTTTCTGCCAGACCTCTAAGGATGCCTATTCTGGAATTAGGCACCGGTGGCTGGCCTAGGCCAGCTGCCTCAGCATCGCAGGGCTCAGGCTATGGGGCTATTTAACTGCAGTGTAGATGTTTGGGCTCAGGCTAGAGCCTAGGCTCTAAGACCCTGTAATGTGGGTGGGTCCCAGAGCCCAGGCAGCAGCCCAAGCCCGACAGCTACACTCCAGTTAAGCAGCCCATTAGCCCAAGCGCCAGGATCCTGAGTCAGCTAGCACGAGCCAGCCATGGGTGCCTAATTTCAGGGTAGACATCCTTAGAGGTACGGCACAAAAGGGCACCTAACTCCTTTTTTGATTAAGTAGCATAGATTTTAGAGTAACAGCTTTAATCTGGCACTAAATTCTCAGCAATGAATTATTTTCATCTGCTCTTTTAAGTGTCTCAGTGTGCAAACAAATCAGTTCCTGCAATCAAATGTTGGTGGAGGTAGACAATGCTGCATGGCTTTGAATGAAAATGTAGACTTGCTCTTAACTATGGAGTTGCTACTTATGCCTCTGTAATACTATTATCCCTTTTGTTGTCAACACTTTAAATGTGCAAGGCAAATTAATGCAAACGTAACATTTTTAAATGAATGCCACTAGGGTTCAATTCCATGATCAGATTCTCAGAAATGCTTTGGCGGAAGGCTGGAAAATGTAGTTTGTGTTTGTGTGTTCAAAAAGGAGATTCCAGCCAGACCTGAATAAATCAAGCCAACAACTGCAATTTTCCTAATGGTTATCACTTTTAGTTAGTGCCAGTCTGCCAACATTAAAATTTGTCTATGATGCTTTGTGTATTAAATGAACTTTTTCTGTTGAGAATCTCTGTTTTATATGAACACCAATTGTACAAAGGAGGGCTACTGCATCCCAACAAAGCACCTGCAGAGCATATACGAAATCACAACTAGGAACAAATGTTCCAAAATGATACTTAATGCATGTCCATTCTTGCCATAATACTGAATCTGAAGCTTCACCAATGTCTATCCTGCAACTGCTTGACCTATTGCAGTGGTGTGGCTGCTCCTGGTCTTGGTTCCTTTATGTTAACTCTGCCACTTTCTGTTATTTATCTGCTTATTACTATCGTATCCCCACCAAAAATGCAAATCAAAATGTGATAATTTTCACATCCATTGTAAATGGCCTCCTGCTTATTTCTCTTTCTTTCAAAGAGCACAACTGAATACGCAGGCTCAGTAATATTTGTGGGAGAAATTAAAACCAAATGCAGCATATTAACCTCTGTTTACATTTTCTAAGAATGTTATCTACAGCATTCAGAGATGTGGAAATTAAGGGTATGATGCTTACAATGAAAGCAGTCAAAAGAAGGAAGATTCATTTCATCACTAACACACAGATGACAGCAAATATACAAATTATTATTATTATTACTACTATAACACCATTGACGGGCCTGGTGCTTTACAGATATGTCCTTTAAAAAAGGACACATTCTTTCACCCAAGAGTTCATAGCTCAAATCCTGAAATGTTTGCTATGTATTTATTCAAACTTCCTTAGAAGCCAGAGCCTTGGCTCCCTGCTCTGTGCACTTTGAAGGGAGAGGGTTAAATTATCTTTAATCCACTTTTCTCGGCCAATATCTTAGGGCCACTGCATGATGGTCTGATCCTGAGGTGCACTTTAGAGCAAGTGCTTATGGGCCTAGGTGCTGTTCCACAGCAGGAATTGCAGAAGTGTGGAAATTCCCCATTTTCCCTGGCCACACTCTCTACATTCCTTAGATGGCCAAGGAGCCTTTGTCGCAGCTCTATGTTAGCTAGCATTGCCCTAGACAGCGGGAATTCTCAGCCCAACAGAATTTTCAAGCTGGAGCAGTGCAAAGCAGCCTTACCAGACTGGAGCAGTTCGCCACGTGAAAGCTGCAGGTATGCAGCATCTATCAGGATTTGGCCTAAATTGGAGAAACCATAAGTTTAAAATAATAGATTAAGCTCAAAAGTAATACGATATAAAAGCTAGACTACTATGTACAGTTGTGGTTGTTTAGGCAAGTTTCAGAACAATTCAGAGAAGGGCAAGAAAGTAGATTTATACTGTAAACTGTCATATGATGCAAAGGCTTAAAACATTTTACATGTTTAGCCTGAAAAAAAAAAAGGAAACTGGTAGATGATCTCGTTATTGTTTTCTTGAGGGAATATAAAGGGATCTGGACATGACCTATCTTACCAACATAACTGGAATCTGTGAAAGTAGTGGGAATATATAAGCAATAATAAAGAACAGTGAAACCAGAATGAGCAGAACATGGAATTTATTAACAAGACTCTTTGAAGAAGGGCTGGACTATTATGTGTTTACATAGGAACTTTACACAGGAAATGTACAAAAATAGTTTGACAAATAATACAAGCTTAGTTATTAACGGTACAGATGAATGAGCAAGCATCTTATTCTTATAATTGTTTATTATTTCTTAAGAAGCAACATTGTGGTAAGCACATATATCAAGACAATCCTGGGGAGTTTATAATCTTCGCATAGATATATGAAAGTCTATATATACTATGATGTATAAGAAACACCTTCGTACAGCCTAATTGACATGCTAGAAGGTTGACAATTGAAATGAAAGGAGAAAGGGGAAATGAATGACTATATAATGCATAGAAGAAGAAGGGGAACAGAAAAGTGCAAGGGAGAAAGTGATACCAGAGAGTTTGAGTCAGTGCTGGTTCTCAGCTGATCCACCTCCAAACTAGGTCATGAGTAGCAGCTATAGACTCATAGATGTAAAAAGTGAGGGTTTCTCTATAACCACTTGTAACTTCTAGTTGGCATAACAATCTGAAAACGGGCTCATGGTCTGGCCACAGGAATTCACATTTTATAGGTCTTTCCGTAAATTAAAAATGCCATTTATCCTGAAGAAAAAGTGTAGTCTGTAACCAGTGAATCAAAATAAAGAACACATTAAATAAAATTCTCACATTGGTGAGGAATTTAATAACCAGGGCACACAGCCACATAGCCTAAAAATTAGGAAATTAAGAGCAACAAGGGAATCCATTCAAGCAGAGCCATTTTACTCAGGATGGAAAATACACAGAGTAAGTTATCAAGTAAGGTCGTAAAAGCCAATGGCATAAATGAATTTAAGAGACAGCTAGACATTTTTATGGAGAGAGGGGATTGAAGCATTCAGAGCCAGTGACAAATCAGGGAGATGGGGCTGAGATAAAATTAACGAGGACGGGCTTGCTTGCGGCCAAAGACATTTTGCTGTCCAGCAATGCCTTATGTCCTCTGTCATCACATCCTAATCTGACACTGACATCTGAAGGTAGCATGAAATCTATCACACCTCTCTTGGTATATTAAAAAAGAAAAGGACATCAAAATATTTTTTCACAGAGGGAAGAAGTCAATTTTGTCTATTCCCTTTTCAGTACATGCACATAGTTCCAGTTGATGCTAACAAAACGCAGTTACAGAGTGTGCATTATGATGTGCGTTAGGTACTCTAAATGTTTGCCCCCAGTTGTTTTGAAACTCTCCAAAGACCCCTGTAAGGAGAGAAATAGCATTCAAACACATGTACTTCAGCTTTCATACAATCTTTTTATTTCTTCTTCTTCACTTTCTCCCTCTAACCTTGGACAGCAATCTGAGAGATTCCCAAAGCACTGCAATACTTCCCTGTGGTTGTGTAGTGAGGGTAGCTGATTCAACTGGCCTGTGATCATTGAGATACTTCTATAAGCAGATGCTATGCAAATAAAGTAGTGGCAGATTGTGTCAGGACCCTTGAAACACCAGCATCCAGACCCTGAGCTCACATGTACCCTAGGAATTTGTAACCATACAGCACTGGGCTACATGAATGTGATACCAGTGTTCTGGAAGGAGCAGATCATGCCACAGGTTTGTCTGCATTAGTGCTGAAAAACTGGTAAGTGCTATGCTTCCTCTGCCTCAAAGCAAGCAGAGAGTTGTGTGTCGGGAAACTCAGTATACCAAGTGAGTGGATGCAGAAAAGGAGCTCTAACATTTGAGGAAGATAGCATGACACTGAGCTGGTTTTGAAAGTACAAAGGCCCTCAAGAATAGGCATCTCCTCCAGGAGGCTGACGATGTCTCAGCTGGGTGAAGCTGAATTGTAATGCTACTGGTAGAGAGGCCAGATTTCAGATGGAAGGAGTCTTCCATGTAGACATTAAACCACCAGATAGGTTTTTGTGATCTGTTTCTTTCTGTGTCTCCATCGTGCACCTCCATGGCATTAGAGTAGAGAACACACTGCTTGACATTCCATTTTCCTTGCCCAGTCACAGACAGATGCCTCTAAAATCAGTGAGACAAGACACCAGTCAGTATGCTCCTAATTCTGACAAAACACCAAGAACCATTGTCTGCCAGTATGACTCTATTGACTCAAGCATTGTATAGTTGTGTTCCAGCTTCCTCCTTTGTCCCTCCTTTCAACAGGGGGGAGAGGCAAGAAAGGACTTTCTAGCTCTGACCATGACCATGTTGATAGGAGAGGGAAGAACCTTTTAGGGATTGGTTTCAGAGGGCAGATACCTCTTGCTGAATGTTAAAGGCACCAAATCCAAACACTCCTTAATTCTACTGTTGGTGATCTGTGCACATACTCAGTCATCACAGTACTGGTGATCCCAGCGTAATATTTTTTAGAGGGTGACCTCCTGGAAGTGATTAAAATAAGAAAGCAGCTTTCTGTTCATTTATGTCAGGTATTTAAGGAGTATTGTCGTCAGCTGGGCAAGTGTATGTACATAAATTCCAGCCCACCTCTAACCAGGTTAGTGAATGGTGGTGTGCATGGATGGGGTCTAATAAAGTGAGTTTTAAGATGCATATTTTGTAGACAATCTCTATTATTCTTAGATTCTAAAACAATTGTGAGGTTAATAAAACTTAAAGCTTCTCCCTATTATTTGCACAGTGGGTTTTTTCTCTGCTTATGGATAAAGTAATCCATCTAGAAGCAGAAGCTACTTCCTGATTAGAATTTTTCTCCCTAATACATTGGATGTTTCTCTCTAAAAATATAATGGATCCCTCTCAGTAGGTAGGCTTAAAAAGAATCTTAGAAAGTACAGCATTAATGTAAAGTTTCTGTATTGAGTGTATAATATGAAGTGTTTATTTTACTCAGATATGAAATATTGATACAGTATGAACATCTAGCTGTGGTAGTGAAAACTAATCACAAAACAATACTAATTTGAAAAGTGCCTGATGTAATTAGACTTGCATGGAGTGCAACAAGAAAAAGAAAAAAGGACTTATTTTGTTTCCTCCCTTGCCATTTCCATAATAATCTGCATACTAAAATCTTACATCCATCAGAATCTCAGCATGTGACACACCTGTGTGCAGAACTTTACTTTTAAAAATAGAATGAAATAGACTGTTACGGACTATCAGGTTCTGGGAGCTCTGCAAGATCAGTGTGTTTAGCTCCTGCGGAGGAGAAAGAGGTGGAAGTACCTCAATTTGCTCTTGTCTTAAACAACCCCCTCTGGCTGACCCAGGAACTTTGATAGATTCTGAAGGAAACTGAGGTCAGCTCTGTTTGGGTGGAAAGATTAGTCACTGGAGTGGTATTTAACTAGCAGCTTCATGCAGATACCTAAAGACAAGGATAATGCCAATGTCATTGTTAAACATGTTTCAGAATCTGCCGTTAGAAAAATAACTGCATAAACTAATGCTATTCAAGTCATTTAAATATAAAGCTTCCTTGAATTCAAACTACTCTATTATATATTTAAAAGAACAGGCTGCACTGGCACAAATAGAAAACTGAAGACAAATCAAAGTTTGGCTGACACTTCCATGAACTTCTAACCACTTTTCAGTGTAGTGTTCATGGAGAGAGAGCTGTCCAAAGGCCTTCAGAAAAAGCAAGAGAGCAAAGTTCTACCACAATATGATTTTTGTGATGCCATGATGCAACAAAATGAAATTGTGAGCTCCAATGCTTAGAATGGTTGTCCTACCCTAGTTGGATGTATAGAGAATATCTAGCATGATACAGCAAATATTTCTGGGACAATTTTCTTTCTCTGTCTTGTCTCATGGCTGAGTGGAGAAATGCTTTGAAGGAAAGCAAGGAAAATCAAAAGAAATGTGGTCAGAGTAGAGGAAAGGAAACTGGGAACACCTGATTTTCTAATCCCTGCTCTGATGACACTTATTGCTTCTCTGGGCCTGGGACAATTCACTTTATTTATAGGTACTCTGATTCCACAGATATGACAGTGGTGTAAATACTAGATAGATTTCTCATATCTTCAGTTACCCATGGTATAAAAATGGAGCAAATAATAATAAGCTCCCACACAGGCAGTTTTATTAGGATTACTTAGTTAATGTGTGGAAAGCACTTTGAAGATGGGAAGCATTGTACAAATACTGCTATTAGGTATTATTATTATTATTATTAAATACAGATCTTATTTCTCTTAAACCAGCTATCTCTGTTTTCTTATTTGCATTGCTGTTGTAGCTGGGTTCATCTCAGGATATTAGAGACAAGGTGAATGAGATAATATCTTTTATTGGACCAACTTCTGTTGATAAAAGAGACAAGTTTTCAAGCTTATGAAGAGTTCTTCTTTAGATCTGGGATAAGAGTGTCACAGCTAAATGCAAGGTAGAACAGATTGTTTAGCATAAATAGTTAACACATATTGCAAGAGACCATTCAAGGTGAAGCAGACAATTAACAACTCTGCAGTCATAGGACAAAAAAAGGAGGGGGTGGTGGGGTAGGAAGTGAGTTATAGACTGCTATAATAAACCATAATTCCAGTTTCTTTTTTAAGTCCATGATTTTAAGTGTCTAGCAAATTATGAATTAAAGCTCCAAGGTATATCTTTTGAAGGAGTTATACAGGTTTCCTTTGAGGATGAGACTGAGAGGTCAGACACAGAGTGATTGCTTTGTGAAAAGTGTTCACCCATGGGTGATGTGGTGTTTTTGTCTATCATTTTTCTGTGAGAGAATTTAAGGATATCATCAAATGTCTGCCCAAACAACTCTAAGAGAAACTCTACAACTACATCCCCCACAAACCCACCCCATAAACAAGGCAACCCAGGCAGATCCATCATTTCTGGCCATAGTATTTTTATTGAAGGAATATCAGGACTCAGAGAAACCATCCTCAAATCACTCATCAAACAAAGGGCCAGCTTCCTCCAGGACACAACTAACTTCCTCCACAAACTCCGCAACATTAACAATCTCCCTCAGAACACCATCCTTGCCACCATGGATGTCATCTCCATATACACCAACATCCCTCACAATGAAGGCATCGCTGCCCGCCCTAAATATCTACAAGGCAAAATGGACAACCCTCAGATATCCACTCCAAACACATTGCCAAACTCATCCATTTCATCCTCACCCATAACAATTTTTCATTCAGCAACAAACACTTTGTCCAAACCATGGGAACAGCGAAGGCACTAGGATGGCTCTTAATATGGGCCACCTTAAGAAAGAATTTCTTGAGCAATGCTCCACAAAACCAAAGCTATACTTGAGATACATAGATAATATTTTTCACCCACTGGACAGACAACCTAAACTCCCTCATACATTTCTACCATAACTTCAATAACCATCACTTGTCCATTAAACCCTCTCTAGAACACTCCCACATTCACATCAACTTCCTGGACACCACAATCAATTTCAGTATGGAACCATACAGTCAACTATACACAAGAAACCCACAGACCACCACTTACGTTCAAAGATCCAGTAGCAACCCCAAACATACCAAGAAATCTGTTATCGACATCCAGGCACTCAGATACCACAGAACATGCTCTGAAGAAAAAATCCGAGATACATACCTTAACCCACCTTCACCAAACAAGGACACTTCACAAGAGAAGTAGATCACATCATGGAATGAGCCATCCAAATACCCTGAAATAATTTACATTGATATGGAAAACAAAAAACAAACCCTCTTATTGCACACCCCTAGCTATCACCTACCACCTGCACTGGAACCTATGTGAGGTGTCTTTAAACAGTTACTTGATGGGGACCACATCCTGAAAAAAAGCTTTACTGAACCTCCATTTCTGGCTTTCAAACAACCCCCTAACCTCTCCAAGATCATCATCAGAAGTGAGCTCCCCACAGACCAGGACCCACCAACTCAAAGTGTCACCAAGCCCTGCCACAACAATGGTTGCAAAACCTGTAGACATAACCCCACTGCTACCATGGTCAACAGCCTCCTCAAAAAACCTTTCAAGATTTATGGGTCCTATATATGTCTATCACCGAGAGTTGTGTACCTTATCCAGTGCACTAAATACTCTAATAACAGCTAGGTGGGTGAAACGAGACAGTCACTACTCTCTTAAATGAACTCACACAGAAAAATGATAAAAAACAAAAACACCTTATCACCCATGGGCAAATACATTTCACAAAGTGATCACTCCATATCCAACTTTTCAATCCTCATCCTTAAAGGAAACCTTCACAGCACTTTCAAAGGCCACACTTAGGAATTTAAATTGATAACTTTACTAGACACTTAAAATCATGGATTTAATAAAGACACTGGATATATGGCTTCTTACAACAATCTGTAACCCACTAACCTCCCTTTTTGTGCTATGACTGAAGAGGTGTTCACTGGCCACTTCACCTTGCATGGTTCATTGAAATGTCTGTTAACTACTTATGCTAAACAATCTGTTCCACCTTGTATTTACCTGTGACACTCTAAGGGCTTGTCTTGACGTGCAGCACCACTGTAGAGCTTTAATGAAAATGTTACTAGGGTGACAGGAGAGCTTCACCTGCCAGTGTAGTTAATCAACCCCCATGGGAGGCAGTAGTTATGTTGACGAGAGAAGCTCTCCTGTAGCGCTTTCTATACTAGGGATTAGCTTGGTATAACCATGTCACTCAGGGGTGTGGATTTTTCATACCCCATGGTGATGTAGTTATACCAGTATAGATCTATAGTGTAAACCTGGCCTGAGTAGCTTTTCCAAAGCTAAAGGCGAGCTCTGAATAAGCTTGAAAGTTTGTCTCTTTCACCAATACATATTGGTCCAGTAATGATATTTCCTTACTCATCTTGTCTCCCTATTTTCTTACATTTATTTATTTTTACGTGGTGACCAGAAAAAATCTGACTTAAATTTCTTGTTTTGTTATATCAGAATTAGCTCTGTGTTTTTCTTAACACTGAAAACTTCCAAATTTGGTTCCTTGGGGTGTGTGTGTTGGGGGGGGTTGAATAATCCCTACCTTATGTAGAAGTGTTAGTCTCACCAACATTTGGCAAGTTAATTTAGATCTTACTATCCCTAGGTGTATGTGATAACATTAAGAAAACATGTCAAAGAAGCTTAAGCATCCAACTCCCAACCAACACTATCTGGAACAGTGCTCTCAAATCCTAGAAAAAAACCTCAAACTTGTATTTTCAAAAAACTCTTTTGTGCATCCACTAGTAATTAAAATGATATCTACATTGTGTATTCAGTAGAATAATACATTTGAAGTGGAGAACTGGAAGGATTTTGGAGAAATAGTAGTTATCCAGATGAAAATTTAATAAATGATTCTTTGGGAATTATAACCCTCCATCTACCTCCATCAGTGGTCCAAAAGGTTTTTCATTCTGTGGGCCACTTTGTTAGAGAAAGATTCTTTCACTGACTTTGCCTCTTTTCAACACCCCACTTCCCATTTCCTTGGGTCCCAAATCTTTCATTCTGCAGACTACAGAAAGGCTCCACAGATGACTGATGGTTCCTGGACCACAATTTGAAAATGGCTGACCTAGTTGTCAGAGAAAAGAAGGCAGTATCTGCCCAGGGAAGTGCCAGAGTGGGACAGGGTCAAATTCTGCTCTCAATCAAACCAGTCATGAAGTCAGAGTTAGTTTGAATTTATCTGAAAGCAGAATTTGGCCCACAGTCTTCATTACATGGGGAAAATATATGCTGGCTGCTATGGACTCCACCAGGGGAATTCATATCTAAGATCCCTGAATAACTTAAAATAATCCTACTTTTGTTTCTTGTAATTAATAGAATAGAATTCTTTCCCCAGACCTTTTGAGCATGGGCGGCAGGTATAATAGGCCAGGGAAGGCTATTATACCCGCTGGAGACGCTGTGCAGGATGCTGGGCTGGGGCTGTTCGGGCCGTGGGAGAACAGGGTAGAGGGGCTCAGGGCTCCTGCCTCAGGGAGTGGGACCTTATGCTGAAGGGGCAGGGCCACGGGGCTAGCCCCCCCAAAGGCGGGGACCACACGCTCCCCATGCTTTTGAGGAACTGGAAGTGATGCGGTTAAAGATTTAACAGCTTGTATTGTTGGTATAATTTCTCTTTTTAGATTCTAACTGAATAGCAAATATTTAAGACCTGATATGTTTAAGAAAATCTCAAGTTACTGCTATAAATAATGTTTTTGGGGTGGGGTGGGGTGGGGGAGTCTCATTTCTGAGGCAGTAGGCAGTACTACTTCTGAAAGGAATGTTACCTCAACCCTGTTAAAAGGGGTAACAGAAGGGTGTATGAGAGGCATGAAGGGACCTAAAGATACACAGTGGGCACAGACAAACAACCTGCAATTAAGAGGTAACATCATATCAATAATACAGAATAGGCAATAGAAGAAAGGCCTGCCCCTGCAACCTGTACCCATGTGACGCCTGACTTCATTAGCACTATTCCAGTCCTTAGTTTGTAATGGAAGAGGTGCTGGGGCTCACACAATTTTGTTACATTCATAACTGATCCAGCAAGCCCAGAGGTGCTGGGGTTTGAAACTGCCAAGCCTTGAGGTGCTGAGGTTCAGTCCTGGCAAGCCCTGGCACAAATAAAGCACTGCACTATTCACATGGTTGAAAATATTTTGTGGGTGAAATCCTACTCCAATTGACTGCAAGAACCCCCCACCCCACCTCCTGTGAATAAGAGTTTCAGGATTGGGCTGGGGAATCAGAAAAAAATGTGAGGGAAATCTGGCACCAAAATGACTGAACAATTATATTGCTTTTGTTTCAAGTACCCACGTAAAACTACAGACTTGTTTTAATCACCTGGAAGAGTGTGTGATGGTTTCCTGAAACAGTGATAATGATAGTCCATGTGTAAATCATCATTACTTCTTGCAAAGGTGCCAAATGATTTCTATTTTCTTTCCAGCCAGAGACTGAGTAAAAGTGAACTCCAGCCAAACATCTAAAATTGTTTTCTTTGTTCTAGCTTTAATACTTTAAATGTCTGTTTTTTATCCAATCCTCTTTTTAATTTATTTAAAGGTTATGCAGTAAAAGACTAATTATGTCATATTTAAAGTATGTAATGGTGTTGATGAGAGGAAAAAAAACCTGTAAAAAGTAAAGAGATGTTACAGCATAAATCAGAACTCTGATTTAATATATGTGAATGAGGAAGGAAGGAAAAATATCCAAGGATTTCACTGAAACTTTATATTCTTAAAAATAAAGACATGTATGTGGGAGATTAAATCTTTTTATAAGATGTTTTGAATTGGAAAGGACTCCTTACACCTTTTGTGATCTCTGAAAGCTGGAAAACGGTGCAGTTATGAAACGATTTTTTTAAATAAGTAAAATTAAAAATTTAGGAACTGAAATGTTTAACTGAATATTTAAGTTCTATATCGCATACCTTGTTCATTTCCTGTATGCTAATTACTGTCCCTCTACCCCAGTCACCAAAACACAGTGTCTGAAACATGACAGACCTGTTCCACGTCCATTGTATGGGCAGGGGAGACACCATACAAACATGCTTGTATCTGTGTGTACCAGTGCAATGCTGCAGTTATCTCTGGAGCATTGTTGATTCAGCCCCTATTTAGAGAAGGCTGGAGGCATGGCCAGTGGGTCTATGAACTATATGAATCTAGTGATCAAACTCCCCAAGTACACAGCAGGGACCAGGACCAGCACTACCCCCTGGAAGGCTTCATGGGAATCCTATTCCCTAATGTGGGGGTGAGGAGGCGGATTCCAACACTAATGCACATACAACCTCCACATAGGTCCCTCTACAAGATCTGTTTACTCAGACTTTGTGCAGAGGGATGAGTATTTGGCTACGTAAGTGTGTTGGCTCTATTCCTCTTAAATAAGTCAGCTCCATATCAGTTATCTTCAGCTGATCAAAATAATTGTGTCATTTTTGCAAGAAAGCATTTAGGAGTTATAAACTAAGCCCAAAGGAAAGCAATATCCCTGATGCATGCAATGTATGATTTTATTTCTAGCTTGCATTTTAATTCAAAGAGTCAGTGGAAACATCTTGTCCTTTTTGTAACTGGATCATCTTGTCAAAAACAAACAAACAAACAAATAAATAAAACTTCCTCAGGGCCATAGCTGGATGCAAAATGATGTCTAACATAAAAGTGACAGCCACATCACCTGTTTTCATTTACCCCGTACACTGAGAAATAAATATTTTGGCAAGATAAACACATGTAGTAAAAACAGTATATCTGCAGTATTTCGCTATCTTATTTTTTTCTTCCCTCTTGTTCATCTTTATCAAAGATTCATTTGAAATATGGATGCTCTTCACTCTATTGTTGGATGTTAAAAGAAACACAGTGCTTTTCAACAAAAGATCATTAAATTCCTTGTCTGCCTTCAGAGCTCTGCTTTGTTAATATCCTTTAATGGAGCCTGCAGACAAAGTAGGCAGAATAAGTGAACAATGACAGAAAGGAGTAAGAGGCCTTAACTAAATGGTTCTGGGCTTTTTTGGTTTTATTTCTTGGAACACGGGCACCGGCACACATCAAGCCAGTGGTCCATCCAGTCCAGTCTCCTATGGCCAACACTCGGGCAGTCCCAGCTGCTTCGGAGGAAGGTGCAAAAATCTCCATAGCGAACAACTGTGGAATAACCTGCCCATAAGGGAAATTTCTTCCAATCTCACATAATGGTGGCTTATGACCACAGGCACAAGGGTTCATATCCCTTACATTTTCCATCCTAGCTAACGTAACAGTGCCTGTTCTTGTTGTGATACTGGCAACCCAAGGGCCAGCTCTGGCCAAGGCTGTAGGCATTAGCTAAGAACAGACAAACTCATAGCTGGAAAGCAAACCAGCTCACCAATTTGTTAGTTTTGTTCAAAACAGGTATTAGTCTTAGTCTTACATAAGAATGTATTTAGTGTTTAGACTCTGTGAAATGCTTGTAAATTGCTCCATGCATTAATCTCACTTGCAATGTCTGCATTCCATGCTACAAGGAAATATGTACATTTTGCTTTATAACTTTGAAAATGTTTGCTCTGAACTTGTAAATCTGGGCACAGGAATCATTCCCCTCTCCCCCATCAAAATCATTCCCATCTCCCCCTATCAAAAATTAGGTGGGCCGTTATAAGACAAAACCTTTGTTAATTGCCCTATCCACCCATGGAGAAGTACATGAAGAAGATCTCATCCCGTCCCTTTGAATGCTGGAAGAGGGAAATAAAAACAGTTGACAAAGATATTTCATCTCTTTGCTGTTTGAAGTCTCAAAGGGCCAGAGACATTAACCCCTTGGAATCTGTGCCTTAATTTATCTCTGGATCTATCCTGAAAGGAATTTTCAATTGACAGATTATCACATCTCAGTCATCTTTAGGAATCAAAGATGGTAACTCATTTGTGTGTATATGTTTGCTTGCTTTAATTTGTAAATAACTGACATTTCTTTTTCCTAGTTAATAAACCTTGAGGCAGTTTATTACAGAATTGGCTCCAGGCAGGGGCGGCTCTAGGATTTCCGCCACCCCAAACAGGGCGGCATGCCGCGGGGGGGCGCTCTGTCGATCGTCGGTGGACCTCTCGCAGACGTGCCTGCGGAGGGTCCACTGGTCCCACGGCTCCACCGGACCCTCCGCAGGCATGCCTGCAGGAGGTCCGCCGAAGCTGCCTGCCGCCCTCCCGCTGGGACGCTGCCCCAAGCGCACGCTTGGCGCGCTGGGGTCTGGAGCCGGCCCTGGCTCCAGGCATTGTTTTTGGTGTAAGATCTAGGCTACCAGTTGATCTGGTGTAAGTGACTGGTCTCTTGGGCCTGGAAGCAACCTAAATAGTTTGTGATTTTTGGTGTAAGTAACCATTTATCACTAAGTCTAGCTTGATGGGGTGGCAAGATAGACTGGAGAGTCTAAGAGGACTGTCTGCGACTCCCACACAAGACTGTCATAGTGATCCAGGAGTTTGTCACCGGGTTGGTGAAATCTAATTACAGCGCATACTACCAGTTTTTGACAGTCTGCCCTGTGGTCATGAGTCATACCAGACAGCATGACACTCATTGTCCATATAAATGTCTAACCCTTATTTAACTCCGAGCATCTCTGTTCTCTTGTGGCAATGAGTTCCACAGGTTAATTATGCACTGTGCAAATAAAATAAAATCAATACAAATTAAAAAATACATTTATTAGTTTAAATTTTCTTTTGCAGAAGTGACAGTATTGAAATAAAATGCAAAAATATTTTAAAAGAAGGATTCCATCAGAAACCTGTTTGCCTGCTCCCAACTTGCCTAGCTGGCACTCTGGCTAGTGTGGGGCTGGGGAGCATGGACTCCTAGAGATTCCAGACTTGGCAATCTGTACTCCCTGGCTCCCAGCCTGACCTTTTAGGTACAGTCTCTTGGAGCCAGAGCTTCCAGGCTCTACATACAGGTTGACCAGATTACTGCTTGGCAGGCTGTCAGGGCTCCAGGCAGCAAGAGGAGCCTCAGAAACATTCAATAAAGGACAAAATGACACATTGTTTCAACTTTATTAAAAGAAAATTTTGGAATTTCCATTCCAGGAGAAAATTATACATTTCATTTTTTTTTTCTATTTGGAACAAAGTTTTTGTTTGAAATTTTAGGATTTCCTGTGGAATGGGAATTCCAGTTTCTAGCCACGCTGTAGCTAACCTCACTGGCAACCTGAAACAAAACAGAGCCCCAAACAAATGACCCAATGCCACTTAACAACAAGCCCCTGCCTCTCCAAAGCCTCAAATAAATAGGTCAACACACTCAAGCAATTTGGGACCTAGGGTAGTGTGCTGAGGTCCTCTTATGGAACACCCATATCTTTGAAATTGGAAGAGGCTTCAGTTTGAACACCTCCACCAATCACAATTGTGTCAGTACACACTAGCTGAGAGGCACTCTCTCAAACAAACAAGTACAAGCCATAAAGGTCTTTATAAATGAAAATGAACATCTTAATTGCCACTTGGAAACCAGGCAGCCAGTGTCCTTTCTAATAAGCATGACTCAGTAAGTGAGCTGCTGCATTCTGCCCTAGTTTCAGTTTCTGGAATGACTTAAAGGTACGTCTACACTGCAATCGAAGGTGTGAATGTAACTAAGGGAGGTGTACCCACTGCCACAAATGGCTGACACACATGCTCAATTGATGAGGAGATATAGTCCTCGACTTATCTGGTTGCTTTTCCAGACCTACCAATACCACCTCAGTTTTATCTGAATTCATTATTAATACAAATAGTGCTGCAATCACACTTCATATTATTCCAGTTATTTCTAGCCTAATTTAACTTTTAATGAGTTTTAAGAGATCCACGCTATCATATATTCTTAATCATTATGCTTGTGGTAGCTCATGTTTTCATTTCTGATTGTTTTATTAAATAAAACAAAATTTATAATCCAGAACAATAACCTTCCGGGCATGATTTTTCAATAAGACAAAGACAAATTCTCTTTTCATATGTATGTTGTAACTTAAAAAAGTAAAAAGACATTGGCGATAAAGTTTTATGTGTTTTAATATTTGTATACAGACTCATAGCTATTACATTAAGACTGCATCTTGCTTTTAGTCATTTACTATTCTCTTATACTGTGGTTTGAAGAATATGTGTGATGTGTTTTACTTCTTAAGGCCTTGTTCTTTATAAAATATTTGCTATAAGTCTTTGCTTAAAAACTCAGATTTTAATTATGCCCAGGATCTATTTATAAAGCAAAGCACACAAAAAATGGTTGTCTTTGGAAAAAATATATTTTATGAGTTGCTTATAGAGGATTTTTTCTCAAGGACAGATATGTCAGCCATGGTATGGTTTGAAATCTCATCTTAATAACAAATGTGAGAATAAATATATGTTGTTAAAAAGAACTGTATTTAGTCAAGAAAAAAGTAGGGGGAAGAGTGAAATGATACCTAGTAATCTAGCCATAAAAAAATGGATCATAAAATAGGCCGATCACCATCTCCCTTTTAGCCTAGTTTAAAAAAAAAAAAAAAAAGCAAGCCTCCAAGGATCAGGGTTAGAAAACATGGTGGTTAAAAACTCCTGAGGCCTGTCTATGCAATAGTTTCCATCATCGATACTATTAGAGAAGCCATGTTGGTGCTGAATTACAGATCCCATTGTTACCAGGGTCAACAAAGCCTATGAAATGAGGGAAGGGGCTAGACTGAAATGAAATCCAATGCAATGACAAAGCCCTATTGGAGAGTAATGTTAAACAACAGGAATACATTTCTGAAGGGGATAGTTGCTGGTCATGTAAACAAGACTAGGAGGAAGTCTGGGTTTGGCTTGAAAGGGAGCAGTGTGTCTAAGGGCTTCTCTACTCAGTGCCTTAATCCGTATCAGAGAGGTCTAAATTCTAGTGAGCACAACAAGCATGTTGCACTCCAACTGGCCCACATGGACACTCCTAGTGTGCACTAAAAGTCCCTTAGTCTGTTTCAAATGGGAGTACATGAATGCACTAGCAGGGTCTGCACAGGTCAGTTTGTGCCTGACCTGCTAGTGTGCACTGAAACCCCAGGTCCCTGTCCGTCCATGCCAGGTGCACCAAGATAGCAAGCAAGAGGAACAGAGTCTCACATGTACACCCAGTCCTGGCACCCAATCCAGGTATGGGGCAAGTAGGCTCAGCCCAGCAGGATCCAAGTGTGGAGGGGCTTAGTGTGGGGGGATCCAGGCGTGGGGCTATCTGGGTGTGGGTGGCTCAGTGGGTGGTCTGGGTGTTGGGGGGGATCTGAATGCACGGGGGCTCATTAGGGGGTTGTGGGTGCAGGGGGAAGGGGGAAGGGGACTCTGCAGGTGGGGTCCAGGTAAATGTGGTTGGGGCTCAGCAGGGGGTTCTGGATGGGGGGAAGATGGGTCTCAGTAGGGGGAATCTGGGTGTGTGGGGGCTCATCGGGAGGTCCAGGCACTGCAGGAGTGGGGCTCAGTGGGGTAGAGGTCTGGGTGCAGGGGTTGGGGTTTGTCGGGGTGGTGGTTTGAGTGTGGGGGACTCAGTGGGGGGTTGGTCTGGGTGCAAGGGTGGGGGTTCTGGATGCAAGGGGGGCTCAGCAGGGGTCAGGATGCAGGGGGGTGGGTGCAGGGGACCGGGGCTTGACGTGGGGGACCAGGTGCAGGGAGGCTCCATTTGCAGGGGTTGAGGCTCAGCAGGGGGGTCTGGGTATTGGGGTTCCAGACGCAAAGGGTTGGGTGGACAAACAGTGACCCCTCCTCCCACAGCTGAGGACCGATGGAGGCAGGAAGCAGGTGGGGTCTGTGTGTGGAGCTTCCTGCAGCTGGGAGAAGTTTCTGGGAGTGGGTCTGAACTGGCCCCAGCTGCTTCTTGTGGGGGAAGAGCAAGTCCTGTTCTCTCCTGCCATCAGTCCATCTAGGGCTAGTAACTGAGCCCAGCATAAGGTAGGAGCCACCGGCTGGGGCATCCTTCCCCCCCCCCCCAAAGATTTACCTCTCCACGTGCTGCTCTGGGCACCTGAAATGACGTGCCCATACTGCTGGGGAGGGATGTGTGACTACTCTTGTGGGTTCTCTTTGCTTCCCCCATCAAAAGTAATTTTTTTTTGTGGGGAAGCAAAGAAATCGGAGTGACACAAATTCTGCATGCACGCAGTGGTGCAGAATTCCCCTGGGAATAATTTACAGGGCATTTTGTGTACAAATCCTGTCCATCTGGTCTCCTTCATTTAGGATTGAAAATAGCAAGAACAGGGTTAAAAACTTTTAAATGTGGTTTATTTAAAGAAGGGGGTAAATATATCAATTGAGAAGTAATTTATATCAATACTATAGTTATGATTTTAACTGTTATAAAGAATGTCAGCACAAGGTAATATGTTCAGTCAAGCACAAAGGATGGTATAATGTGTAAGGAACAGACAGTAGGGATGAACAAATTCAGAACAGATGTTGGAAGTAATTTTTAAATTAGGAAACATGGATAGAATAGCTTAACAAGCGAAGGTCTGAGGGTTGGTACAGCAGTACAATGTGAGATACAATACTCCAAGAGAGACAGCTCTCAAATCTCATGCAACGAGAGTTCCCCAAGATCACATGCCATCACAGAAAGAGAACAAACCAGAAAGGATGAAAAATCACAGAAAAATAAATACCTGCAGAAATAAAACCTATGGCCTCGACTTATTGTTAATAAGGTTATTTATCTGGGGAAAGGACTCCTAAAGAAGGAAATATTTGTAATGAGGACCTTTTTAAACTGGATAAGCTATGTAATGCAAGCTTCTCTTTCCACTTTTACAGAGCAGAGCCCAGACTCCTTGAAGCCTAAGGAATGGGTATGTTTGCCAGCTACTCGTGTGGGATACATGACATGCTGTGCTAGAAATAATTTACTGCCACTGTTATTGTTGCCTCCAGTCGCTGCCTGACCTAGACCTAGAGCTAAATGTGTTTACTCACCTAACATCCTCTCAAGCCATTTTTCCGCCAAAGGGAAGAAAGTTTACAGCGAAAGAGAATTAATGTGCATAAGTCATATAGAAAGATTACTACTCGGTGGAAACGCCGAGCTGCAAATATTTGAAATGCCGAGTTGGCATTCACAATAGGTATTGTCACAGGCGCCGACTCCGTGGGTGCTCCGGGCCTGGAGCACCTACGGCAATAACCAATGTTATAAAAATAGATGCAGGAGAAATTATTCCCAAAATGGTGAAAGAAGTATCTAGAGCAATAAGAAGTACAGCTAGTTTCCAGTATTTCAGGATTTAACCAAATTCAACATAAATTATTTTTCTAAATAAGGCTCTTTATTATATCAAGTACTTCTACTTCTTGTTCAGATTATTTATTTCTCTCCAACAGAAGCTACTAAAGATCCAGATCTCTCTCTCCTATGCATTTGATTACCTCTTTCTCATCTGTCTATTCCTCTTCTTTGCAAGCTCTTTCCATCTACCCCCCACCCTTTCCCACGTTTGCTTCCTTCATCTCTTTACCTTTCTCTTCTTCTCAATCCTCCAGTGAGCTTTAAGGAATTTTCCTCCTTTTTGTCTTTTTGTTTTCTACCACCTCACTTTACTCTCTCTCTCTCTCTCTCTCTCTCTCTCTCTCTCATTTTTCAATGCCCAGTCTCTGCAGTCTCCTATAAAATCCTTCTTCTTCTCTTGGATCTCCCTCTACAAACCCCAGGCTTAAAGACGTTCTTCCCATTAACCACCATTTCTGAAAATAAATATTCACTAGACCACTTTCCTATCCTAAAACTATTCACCTGAGGTAGTTATCGCTGGGTTATTATCCATTGTTTCCACACATACCACTATAATGATTTATGGATGAACTATATCTCATTTTAGTGCCAGTGTTTTGGAATATCTAAAGACGCTTCTTTCCCATAACAGGAAACTTTGATTGCTTCAGTTCTATTGGATCAAATGTACTCTAACACATTCTCCCATGTCTATTAGTTTCTTCCCTGCAGTTTTTTTTGAGAGTACTATAGGCATTTTGCTGAATGATCAAAATGGCTGCAGATTATGTATATTTCTCTGGGTAGATCTGAAGTACAGACAAACAGCCAGACTTGCAGTCTAGGAGAGTGGTAGGGGTCTGCTATAGACCCCCAAGGTCAACTTAGATATGGATAGAGATCTCTTTAATATTATTAGAGAGATAAATACTTTTGGGAATTGTGTTATAATGGAAGACTAATTTTCCAGATATAGATTGGAGAATAAATGTGACGAATACTGATAGGGCTCTGTTATTCCTGGATATGATAGTTGATAATTTTCTTCCTCAAATTGCGGTGAGGTAATGCAATTTTAGACTTGGGCTTTAGTAAGTAGTGAGGACATAAGAGAAGAGCTGGTCATAGGAAATAACCTTGGATCGAGTGATCATG